>NC_133324.1:810718754-811028754 GCF_042186555.1 Aquarana catesbeiana
GCCATGGGACACGCTTGGCCTTTTTTTCGGCAGCTGGCCGCGTTGAGCCGCAACATGCGGAAGACTTGGTCGAGTGGATGACCAAGCCGTCCTCATCCTCCTCATCCTCTCTCACCCATGCCCAGGGTGCTTTGTCTGGCAAAGCAGCGGCTTCTTCCCTCAGCTCAATGTCATCAGTGACTCCTTCCCTAGCTCCACCATGTCCTCATGAGGATTCCCTCGAACTGTTTGACCACAGTGTTGGGTACATGCTCCAGGAGGATGCCCAGCGTTTGGAAGGCTCTGATGACGATACTGAGCTCGATGAAGGCAGTAACATGAGCGCGGACAGAGGGGGTGCCCAAGAAGGACAGCAATCTGGCAGTCATGCTCCCCCTGCTGCAGCATACTGCCAGGTTTGCTCCAGTGATGAGGAGGGAGGGGATGATGAGGTCACTGACTCAACGTGGGTGCCTGATAGGAGAGAGGAGGAGGAGGAGGAGGAGGAGGAGGAGGAGGCGGCAGCACATCACCAACGAGGCAGGATGCCCTCCAGGGGCCAGCCTAAGGGCAGCACATTGACTGCATCACACCCCAAAGCTCCACATGTGCAGGGCGCTGCAGTCTCTGCGCGTTATTCAAAAAGTTCTTTGGTGTGGGCCTTTTTTGAGACGAGTGCATCAGATCGCACCGCTGCTATTTGCAACATATGTCTCAAGCGTATCTCGCGTGGCCAAAACATCTCCCGCTTGGGTACCACATGCTTGACCAGACATATGTTGACCTGCCATGCAGTTCGTTGGCAAGCGTATCTAAAAGACCCACACCAAAGAACAAAGAGGATCTCTCCTTGCTCCTCATCAGCTGAGATTTCCAACCCCACTAGACCTTCAGTCCTCTCTGAGACCTGCAGTGAGAGGAATGAAGGTGTAGAATTAGGTGTGTCACAGCCAAGTACTTGTGGGCAATCTGCTTTTGGTACACCGACGTCAGATTGTACCAGGCAAATTTCCCTGCCCCAGCTGCTGCACCGCCGAAAGAAGTTTGCTCCCAGCCATCCACATGCCCAGCGGTTGAATGCTAGCTTGGCAAAATTGCTAGCACTTCAACTGCTGCCTTTTCAGTTGGTAGACTCTGCCCCCTTCCGTGAGTTTGTGGAATGTGCGGTTCCTCAGTGGCAGGTACCCAAACGCCACTTTTTCTCACGGAAGGCGATTCCGGCTCTCTACCGGCATGTGGAAGGCAATGTCCATGCCTCGCTGGACAGGGCGGTCAGCGGTAAGGTGCATATTACCGCTGACTCATGGTCCAGCAGGCATGGACAGGGACGTTACCTAAGTTTCACGGCGCATTGGGTGACTCTGCTGGCAGCTGGGAAGGATGCAGGACAAGGTGCAGTAGTGTTGGAGGTTGTTCCGCCACCACGCCTCCAAAATGCTGATTGTGACACACCTCTCTCCTCCACCCCCTCCTCTTCTTCTTCCTCCATGGCCTCTTCCTCGGAACCAGCGGTGCTCCGTAGGCGTTCAAGGGGCTACGCAAGTACGCAGGCCAAAAGATGCCATGCGGTGCTTGAGCTGGTGTGCTTGGGGGACAGGAGCCACACTGGGGCAGAGGTTCTGTCAGCTCTGCAGGGGCAGGTTCAGAGGTGGTTGACGCCACGCCAACTTAAGGCAGGAATGGTGGTTTGCGACAATGGCACCAACCTCCTCTCTGCCCTCCGACAGGGACAAATGACCCATGTGCCCTGTTTGGCTCACGTCCTTAACTTGGTGGTGCAGCGGTTCTTGGGCAGGTACCCGGGCTTACAGGATGTCCTGAGGCAGGCCAGGAAAGTCTGTGTGCATTTCCGCCGGTCATATAATGCCAGTGCTCGGCTGACGGACCTCCAAAAGGAGTTTAACCTGCCCAAGAACCGCCTAATCTGTGACATGCCCACCAGGTGGAACTCAACGTTGGCCATGCTGCAGCGGCTGCACACGCAGCAGAGGGCCATCAATGAGTACCTGTGCGACTATGGCACCAGGACAGGGTCAGGGGAGCTTGGTTTTTTTTCCCCACGCCAGTGGGCCATGATCAGGGATGCATGCACTGTCCTGTCACCATTCGAGGAGGCCACAAGGATGGTGAGCAGTGACAGTGCATGCATCAGTGACACTGTCCCCCTTGTCCACCTGTTGGAGCACACGCTGCGTGGAATAATGGACAGGGCACTTGAGGCAGAACAGAGGCAAGAAGAGGAGGACTTCCTTAGCTCTCAAGGCCCCCTTTATCCAGACAGTGTTCCTGCGTGCCCGCCGATCACACAGGAAGAGGACGAGGAGGAAGAGGAGGAGGAGGAAGATTGTGTCAGTATGGAGGTGGAGCCTGGCACTCAGCATCAGCAGCAGTCTTTAAGGGATCAGTCCCAAGAAACACATGGACTTGTACGTGGCTGGGAGGAGGTGGCTGCGGACCATGTCGTTCTTAGTGACCCAGAGGACTCCGGACCAAATGCCTCAGCAAACCTACGCTGCATGGCCTCCCTGATCCTGCAAAGCCTGCGTAAGGATCCTCGTATTCGTGGTATCAAGGAGAAGGACCAATACTGGCTGGCAACCCTCCTTGATCCACGTTACAAGGGTAAGGTTGCGGACCTTATCTTGCCATCGCAGAGGGAGCAGAGGATGAAACATCTTCGGGAGGCCTTGCAGAAAGGTCTGTGCAACGCGTTCCCAGAGACTGGGAGGTTACAAACTCCTGTTTCTGGACAACGTGTTGCTGAGGCTTCGGTCAGTCAAAGAAGGAGCGGTGGAGAAGGTGGCCGTCTGACCGATGCGTTCAGACAATTTTTTGGTCCGCAGCCCCAAGGTATGATCGGTTCCAGCAACCATCGCCAGCGTCTGTTTTACATGGTGCAGGAATACCTAGGGGCAAGATCAGACTTGGACACCTTTCCCACCGAAAATCCTCTGGGTTACTGGGTCTTGAGGATGGATCACTGGCCAGAGCTTGCACAGTATGCAATTGAGCTACTGGCCTGTCCTGCATCCAGCGTTCTTTCGGAACGCACATTCAGTGCTGCTGGAGGCGTGGTAACCGATCACAGGGTGCGTCTGTCCACCGACTCGGTCGATCGGCTGACCTTCATAAAAATGAATGAGTCTTGGATCACCACCAGCTACCAAGCACCTGATGCTGATGTAACCGAATAATTTTTTTTGAAATCTCAGATCCCTTCAAAGACTGCCTATGCTGATGCTGAGTGACTATCCCTGAGTAATTATCCTCTTCCTCCTCAATCATCACGCTGATAGCTTGTAAGAACATTTTTGGTTCTGGGCGCCACCACCAGTGCCTAAGGCACAATTTTTCAGCCCCTGTTTAACAGGGGCGTGTAATTACAATTTTTGATGTAATACTTTGCAGCAGGGCTCGTTCCTGCATTCCAACTAGAGTGTCTGTGAGGGGTTGCAGTGTTGTGGCACCAGCACCAGTGCCTAGGGCCCAATTTTTCTGCCCCTGTCTAACAGGGGCGTGTAATTACAATTTTTGATGCAATACTTTGCAGCAGGGCTCGTTCCTGCGTTCCAACTAGAGTGTCTGTGAGGGGTTGCAGTGTTGTGGCACCAGCACCAGTGCCTAAGGCCCAATTTTTCTGCCCCTGTCTAACAGGGGCGTGTAATTACAATTTTTGATGCAATACTTTGCAGCAGGGCTCGTTCCTGCGTTCCAACTAGAGTGTCTGTGAGGGGTTGCAGTGTTGTGGCACCAGCACCAGTGCCTAAGGCCCAATTTTTCTGCCCCTGTCTAACAGGGGCGTGTAATTACAATTTTTGAAGCAATAATTTGCAGCAGGGCTCGTTCCTGCGTTCCAACTAGAGTGTCTGTGAGGGGTTGCAGTGTTGTGGCACCAGCACCAGTGCCTAAGGCCTAATTTTTCAGCTCCTGTTCAACAGGGGCATGTAATTACAATTCTTGATCTAATATTTCACAGCAGGGCCCTGTGAGGGCTTACAGTGTTGTGGCCACAGCAACACCTAAGGCCCAAATTTCTGCTGAGTATATAGGGCAGGACCCTACTTTCAAACATCTAACTTACAAACGACTCCTACTTGCAAACGGAAGGAGACAACAGGAAGTGAGATGAAATCTACCCCTAGGAAGGGAAATTCTCTCCTGTAAGAGTTAATATGGGAAAACAATTTCTCCTTTCCACTGATGCTTTCCAATCCTTGTTCCACAAAAAAACCCAGATTTTCAAAAAACATTTTTCATTGGGACAAAAAAGTGAGGTGAAATCTTCTGAAGAGGAGGAAAGACAGCAAAACAAATGTCACAGGGGTGATAACCCTTCCCTATGTTTTCCAAAAAGCTTAGAAAAGATTTTTTGGCTGGAGCTAAACACGTTAAAAATGTTCAAAATTACAAACAGATTCTACTTAACAACAAACCTACAGTCCCTGTCTTGTTTGCACCGCCTGTATACTGCTGTTCAGAGTATATAGGGCCTGGTGGCCCCACACCTTTCCTTATTTTAATTTGGGTGCGGGGTTCCCCTTAATATCCATACAAGACCCAAAGGGCCTGGTAATGGACTGGGGGGTACCCATGCCGTTTGTCTCACTGATTTTCATCCATATTGCCATGACCCGACATGACATTAAACCCGCAAGCAGTTTTAAATGAGATTTTTTCCTTTAAAAATGACATTTGGTGCAGGGACTGTTCTAAACATGGGAAACATGCGTCACTTTACAGGCATACTATAGACACCCCCCAGGTACGATATTTAAAGGAATATTTCACTTTTTTTTTTTTACTTTAAGCATCATTAAAATCACTGCTCCCGAAAAAACGGCCGTTTTTAAAAGTTTTTTTTGCATTGATACATGTCCCCTGGGGTAGGACCCGGGTCCCCAAACCCTTTTTAGGACAATACCATGCAAATTAGCCTTTAAAATGAGCACTTTTGATTTCGAACGTTCGAGTCCCATAGACGTCAATGGGGTTCTAACGTTCGTGCGAACTTTCGGTCCGTTCGCGGGTTCTGGTGCGAACCGAACCGGGGGGTGTTCGGCTCATCCCTAACTCTGAGTACAGAATGATGACTGTCAATCACTGGAACACCGGACTATGCTTAGCCTCTCAGTGGTGTGCTGAGAAGCTGAGCCAGCTGCTGGTCAAGCACCTAGGCGGATCCCTACGTTATTGTCGGGATCCCTGCAGAGCCTGGACCGACTCTGTGATGGCTAAATTCCGCTGTCGGCTTAATCTGGGTGACAGGAGGGCAGAATTAAGTGCAAAAAGCTCAGCAGTCAGTGTTTCACAGTGTCCTTCCAGACCCCAATTTCAGTATCTTACTGCAACATCTCTCTCTTTTTGTGATTTGAATTCGCAGCAGCATCCATACCAAATTCACTGTGTACAGATTGCTCAACCTGGCTAATTGTATGATCTCAAACAGGACCAGCAGATTTTGAAACTAAATATAAGTTATTACTGTTTACTATGCTTCAAGCTTCTTCCTGAAGGGCTGTTTCTTCTTCCTGAAGGACTATTTACTATGCTTTAAGCTTCTTCCTGAAGGACTTGTTAGCTCCAATGCGCCATGGGTTTCCACATGTGCTGCACCCTCCCTGTACTATAGTCTTCCAGCTCCCCGTAATGACTCTATGGGGTTGATTTACTAAAGGCAACTCCACTTTGCACTACTAAGATCTGAAATAAAGGGAAGCTCTGCTGATTTTATCATCCAATCATGTACAAGCAAAAATGCTTTTTTTTATTTTCCTTGTATGTCCCCCTCAGATCTACAGCGACTGCACTTCCAAGTGTACTTGTAGTGCAAAGTGGATATGCCTTTAGTAAATAAACCCCTATGTGTAGATCACAGCTAGGCTTGTTCCTGCACAGCAGCATATTGCCAGCCTCAGTAAATACTTAACCACTTCAGCCGCGGACCATTTGGCTGGAAAAGACCAGAGCCCTTTTTGCGATTCGTCACTGCGTCGCTTTAACTGACAATTGCGCGGTCATGCGACCTGGCTCCCAAACAAAATCAACGTCCTTTTTTCCCCACAAATAGAGCTTTCTTTTGGTGGTATTTGATCACCTCTGCGGTTTTTATTTTTTGCGCTATAAGCAAAAAAATTGCGTCAATTTTGAAAAAAATGCATTATTATTTACTTTTTGCTATAATAAATATCTGAAAAAATATATAAAAAAACATTTTTTTTCCTCAGTTTAGGCCGATACATATTCTTCTACATATTTTTGGTAAGATTTCAATAAGCGTTTATTGATCGGTTTGCGCAAAAGTTATAGCGTCTACAAAATAGGGGATAGTTTTATGGCATTTTTATTAATATTTTTTTTTACTAGTAATGGTGGTGATCAGCAATTTTTATCGTGACTTCGACATTATGGCGGACAGATCGGACACTTTTGGCGCTATTTTGGGACCATTCACATTTATACAGCGAACGATGCGATTAAAAATGCACTGATTACTGTGTAAATGTGATGCAGTGAAGGGGTTAACCACTAGGGGGCGCTGTAGGGGTTAAGTGTGTCCTAGGGAGTGATTCTAACTGTGGGGGGGGATGGGTTATGTGTGACACGACACTGATCACTGCTCCCGATCACAGGGAGCTGTGATCAGTGTCCTGTTACTAGGCAGAACGGGGAAATGCTTGTTTACATAAGCAAGCCACTTCTTAAAGGCCAACGTACAGGTATGTTAATATGCCTGTACGTGCCCTTCTGTCGACGTATATAAAAACTGTCACTGTCACTACCTGGGGTGATAAGGGTGACATAGATGGTATAAACATTGATGTACCGATCCACGTAGTACGGAACCTTCCGACATTGATAGGTCCGCTACTGCCACAACGTCTAAATTAAGGATCTGAAAGGGGTCCTGTGTCTGGGAGAGGAAGACCAGGAAGCATGATGCAGAAGATCAACCCTGGGGAAGGACCCGTCTGCAAAATTGAGCATTCCCAAGAAAGACTGAAGCTGCTTCTTAGTACACACCCGTGTATGGGTGAAGTCTTGGGGAACTGGCCTGACGCGGGTCAGCTTGTCAAGGGGGAGGCTGGCCTGCGAGGAGTTGTTAGTCCGAAAGAGGTTATTGTAGACCTCGGTTCCAGATTGTTGAGTTTTGGAGACCGCAAGCTGAAGAAAGTAATGGTTTTATCAGCGAGTCAAGTGGTGTCTACATAGTACCTGGCTGCCAGTGCCAGTAAAAGTGACCTTGTTAGGCCGTAGAAAACCGCAGAGGGCCAGGTAGATGGCTGCTTGGATGACTAGACTGGGGAATGTGTGAGGATTTTTGACATGTCCTTAAAGATGGCAGTTGTGATGGGCAAGCGTTTGCCGTTAGCTATGGGCTGATACTTCTGGATGCCACGTAGAAGGGATCTTACTGTATGGGCCGTAAACACAGACGGCTCTCTGGAGTCCCGTAAGGACAAGAAATGCTGGATGCTGGCTAGGTATAGCCCCGTAGTGTCATGAGAAGGAGCCAGCTGCGTGTGGCAATACGATACCTGGTGCGGGATGGAGCCTGAACTCAACTGACCTAAGCGAGAAATGATACAGAAAATGATGAGTACCTCGTATGAAGATGTCACTGGAGACAATTGGCCGATTAAGTGCCACTGAAGAATGATGTGTGACTGATTGTGTGTCACTGGGAATGTGTTTGTAATGATTGCGAGTTGTGCTTAAATACGTGCTTGCAACAATTGCAAGGGAGTTTGTGTCAATGGAGATGTATTTGCAGTGACTGTGAGAAGTCCGTATTACTGCATGTGCTTGCACGGACTTCAAGGAGTTATGCTTGGATGCGTGTGTGCAACGATTGCAAGAAGTTATGCTTAGATGTGTGCTTGCAACAATTGCAAGAAGTTGTGACTGGATGCGTGCTTGCAACGATTGCAAGAAGTTATGCTTGGATGCATGCTTGCAATGTTTGCAAGAAGTTATGCTAAGATGCGTGTCTTGTAATGATTGTGAGAGTTGTGCTTAAATGTGTGCTTGCAACGATTGCAAGGGAGTTTATGTCGCTGGAGATGTGTTTGTGGTGGCTGTGAGAAGTTCGTATTACTGCATGTGCTTGCAAAGACTGCAAGAGTTATGCTTGGATGTGTGCTTGCAACGATTGCAAGAAGTTATGCTTGAATGCATGCCTGCAATGTTTGCAAGAAGTTTATGATTGGATGCGTGTTTGCAATGATTGCAAGAAATTGTGCTTGGGTGTGCTTGCAACGATTGCAAGAAGATATGTTTGGATGCGTACTTGCAACGATTGCAAGAAGTTGTGCTTGGATGTGTGCTTGCAACGATTGCAAGAAATTACGCTTCGATGTGTGCTTGCAACGAATGCAAGAAGTTTATGCTTGGATGCGTGCTTGCAACGACTGCGGGAAGTTGTGCTTGGATGCGTGCTTGCAATGATTACAAGAAGTTGTGCTTGAATGTGTATGAAATTTAATCCGATATGAATCGGTTGTAAAGTGTATGAAATGAATCCGATATGAATCGGTTGTATGAAGTTAATCTGCTACGAACCGATTGTAGAGTGTATGCAATTAATCCAATATAAAATCGGATTGTGGAGAGTATGAATATGGATCTGATATGAATCGCTGTGCCACCGACACGACTAGATTTGAATTGAACTGTAGCGTGTATGAAATTAAACCGATACGAATCATTCGAATGTTGTATACAATGAATCCTGACACGAATCGGTTTGTAAAGTGTATGAAATGAAACCAACATGAATCGGATTGTGCGACTATAAGGGGGGATAGTAGTGAGGCGAAGGTTTTAACTAATGAATCGGGACCATGACTGAACTTCGAAGGAAGACGGGGTGTGGCTTTTTTTTTTTTTTTTTTTTGAACTTGACTGACCTGGAGGAAAATGACAGATGACAACCGGTGAAGGGTTTGACTACCTGACTTGAAAAGTGACTTGTAACGTGTTTAAGCCACAGGTGCATGATTTTCTTTTTTTTTTATCTTTTTTTTTTTTTATGAATTGAAATGAAGCCAAACCAATTGGGGCACGCCGAGATGAATCGATGCATCTCGGATGCCACTGGATTCGAATCGGAGCGCGGTATGTGACAGCGAAATTAATGAACTGTTTGCCATGACAGAGGCACGAAATGACAGCGGCTGCGACTGACAACGAACCGGACTCTGGAGCATGTACTGAAATGAGGCCAGAAACAACTGGGGCACACCGGGATGAATCGGTGCATCACAGATGTGACTGGATTGGAATCGGTGTGCGGTACGTGACGGTGAAATTAAATGATTTGCCATGACAGAGGCACGAATCGGTCGGCCGCAACTGCGTCTGACTACGAACCAGACTCTAGAGTAGGGTTGCCACCTTTTCCTCAAGCCAAACCCGAACACTTTAGCGGCGCACGACAATTTTTTTGTAGTACACGCTATAGGATTGTAAAATACCTTGTGTTACCCAAAGAGAGTACTAATGAGGTGTGCTACGGTGAACAGTGGACGGTGTCAGTCAGTAGAGCAGTGGACGGTGTCAGTAGGGCAGTGGACGGTGTCAGTAGAGCAGAGGACGGTGTCAGTACAGCAGAGGACGGTGTCAGTAGAGCAGTGGACGGTGTCAGTAGAGCAGTGGACGGTGTCAGTAGAGCAGTGGACGGTGTCAGTAGGGCAGTGGACGGTGTCAGTAGGGCAGTGGACGGTGTCAGTAGGGCAGTGGATGGTGTCAGTAGGGCAGTGGACGGTGTCAGTAGGGCAGTGGACGGTGTCAGTAGGGCAGTGGATGGTGTCAGTCAGTAGAGCAGTGGACGGTGTCAGTAGGGCAGAGGACGGTGTCAGTCAGTAGAGCAGTGGACGGAGTCAGTAGAGCAGTGGACGGTGTCAGTAGGGCAGAGGACGGTGTCAGTAGGGCAGTGGACGGTGTCAGTAGGGCAGAGGACGGTGTCAGTAGGGCAGTGGACGGTGTCAGTAGGGCAGAGGACGGTGTCAGTAGGGCAGAGGATGGTGTCAGTAGAGCAGTGGATGGTGTCAGTAGGGCAGTGGACGGTGTCAGTAGGGCAGTGGACGGTGTCAGTAGGGGAGTGGACGGTGTCAGTAGAGCAGTGGACGGTGTCAGTAGGGGAGTGGACGGTGTCAGTAGAGCAGTGGACGGTGTCAGTAGGGGAGTGGACAGTGTCAGTAGGGCAGAGGACGGTGTCAGTAGAGCAGTGGACGGTGTCAGTAGAGCAGTGGACGGTGTCAGTAGGGCAGTGGACGGTGTCAGAAGGGGAGTGGACGGTGTCAGTAGGGCAGTGGACGGTGTCAGTAGGGCAGTGGACGGTGTCAGTAGGGCAGAGGACGGTGTCAGTAGGGCAGTGGACGGTGTCAGTAGGGCAGTGGACGGTGTCAGTAGGGCAGTGGACGGTGTCAGTAGGGCAGAGGACGGTGTCAGTAGGGCAGAAGACGGTGTCACCCGGTGAGAACAGTATATATGGAGGGTGTATGGGGGGGGACTGTATATATGGATGGTGAATGGGGGGGGAGGACTGTATATATGGATGGTGAATGGGGGGGAGGACTGTATATATGGATGGTGAATGGGGGGGAGGACTGTATATATGGACGGTGTATGGGGGGTGTGTATGTTTGTATAGTGTATGTATGGTGGGGGGAGGGGTGTGTGTATGTATGTATAGTGTATGGTGGGGGAGGAGAGGTGAGAGTGCTTTGAAATCCTGACATGGCACAAACTTACCTTACAAGCTTGGCTGCAGTCCCAGTGCGATCTCTGCACACATTCCAGAGCAGCAGGGACTGGGGAAGCTCCGCCCACTTCGTTGTCACTTCTGCAGCCAGCCAGAGGATTCGAGGAGAGCACCCGGCCAGCATCATAGAGACTCCGCCTCCGCCTCTGTGTCCCGACTCCCGTCCCAAGTCTGACAGCTGTGCAGGAGCAGAAATCCAGCAGCGCTGCGGACCCGAAATCGAGGAGACACGGCTGCACCGATGGCACAGGGAGCCACTGGCGGTTCTGAAATGAATAATGTGCCCGGGTCTCAGGTGGTCAGATACCCGGGCACATGTTTCAAAACCCGTACTGTCCGGGTGAAACCCGGACAAGTGGCAACCCTACTCTAGAGCATGTACTAAAATGAGGCCAAAAAACCCTGGGGCACGCCGGGACGAATCACTGCATCTCGGATGCGACTGGATTAGAATCGGAACGTGATAGGTGACAGTGAAATGATTGCCATGACAGAGACTCGAATCGGTGAGCTGAATTTTTTGCGACTAACAACGTAAATGGGCTCTGGAGCATGTACTGAAATGAGGTCAAAAACCCTGGGGCATGCCGGGACGAATTGGTGCATAAGGATGCGACTGGATTCGACCCGGGACATGATTCGTGACAGTGAAATGATTGCCATGACAGAGGCCTGAATCGGTGAGCCGCAAACTGCGACTAACAACGAACCAGACTCTGGAGCATGTACTGAAATGAGGCTGAAAAACAACTGGGGCACACCGGGACAAATCGGTGCATCAGGGATGCCATTAGATTCGAATCGGAGCGCGGTAGTGACAGAGAAATTAGTGAAATGATTGAAATGATTGAAATGGTTGAAATGGTTGAAATGATTTGCTACGACTGAGACACAAGTCGGTGTGCCGCGATTTACGATTGGAACAACCTGTCTGTGGAGCATGGTACGGTGACGTAAAAACATTTGTGACACGTTTAAAAGGAGCGGTGCAATACTGTTACTATAAGGTTCGACTCGTAGTGAAGTACATAAGGTGTCGAATGTTTGTTTATGATAGCGGTGCGAGTGAGTGGCTAACGATACGGCTATGTGTAGGGTTTTACGAATGACTCGTAAGCTTCGATATCGAGATCTGGTGACAAGATATCTAACATAAATGCATGAAATAAAAGGTCAAACGTAAAACCCTACCTGTGACAGCCGAGCCAGACACTTTGTACAAAACCACGACGGTAACGAAAGCCTCGAGAACTTCAAAGACGGAACTCACGAACGCTAACGAATCTCGAATAGTCGGCCTAGTGACGTAGTACCGCTCACAGGAAACCGACAAAGACCACAGCTGAGCGGGCTGGTTAAATACCCCCTGGGCTCCTCCCATAAATTCAGGCCACCATACTGGCCTTCCTACATATATATATATATATAAAAAATAAATAGAGACTATCACTTTAAGAGTTTGTAATGCACTTGCTTGTTTTATTTTTTAGACACAGAGTTTTCGGTCTATGATGACCTTCACCGCCAGATAAAAAGCAACAGTTTACTCCCTTTTTGCTCCAAGAAATGGACTGTCTTATCTAGCTGGTCTTATCCAGTACTGTCATGGCGGCTCCCATGTTTTCTTTCACTTTCTATCAGTCATATGATGTAACCACCTACTTAACTGTTCCCTTGTTAAGAAGATATGAATGCTGATTGGACTAAACTATACGGTCACACCTACTGTATGACACGCCTAGACCTTATGCATATTCATTAGTATATATTGTTAAACTTGATGTTTGTAAGTCAGAGACACGTCCTTCTTCATTCGGCCCGGTAGAGCTGGATATCAGTGTGTGTTGTGTCTCTCCACTGCAGTGTATGAATAAAGCACCTAATTTTCTTTTACAAAAAGTTGGATCTACTATCTCATCTGAATGGTCTTGTTTGGAGACTCCCTAACCTGATTTAACAACAGCATGTAATACACCATTTATTGACAAGTTTTTATGATGTGGGTTTAGTGACACTTTAAGGGAAACAGGACATCTATCTACCCTAGGGGCTATAATCCCTGAAAGTTAAGCTAGGGTCATGAAGCCATTCAAGCCAGACTTTTTCATACTTTCAAGAGCTTCCCTTGCAGGTATATGGTAAGCTTTCTAAATATAGGATCATTTTCACCTTATCTATATAAAGGCATGTTGTGTGGGGCAGGTAACAATTATTCAATGTACCTCTATTACAGTATAGTTGCTGAGTTTCTATTCAGGGAGAGTCCACTATATTTATTAGGAAATAGACTTGCCGAGGCACTCTTACACAGAGCTTACAGTGAGCTTTAGCTAATTACTGCACCAATTTAAAGGAGTTGTAAAGGCAGAAGGTTTTTTTTAATCTCAGGGCCAGTTCACACCACATGCAGTCCAGTGCGTTTTTTTTCTGCATCAAAAACGCATAGAAAGTAGGTTATATGGTTTTCAATGGCATAGTTCACACCAGTGCTTGCAGTTCCAGTGCGTTCCAATTCCAGAAAAAAAAAGCAGAACGTGCTGAATTTTTCCTGCAATGGACTGTACTGGAATGCTGTAAAAAGCATCAAAAACTCACGGGAACGCACCTAAACACACCAAAAACGCACTGGACCACCCATGTTCTTATTTAAGGTTAAGGAAAAAAAAAGGGGGGGGGGAAATGCACTGGACTGCATCAAAAACGCACCAAAAATGCACTGGAAAGCATCAAAAACACACATGCAAAAAAGCATCTGGAGTGCATCCGGACTGCGTTTCCATGGTGTGAACTGGCCCTCAATGCATTCTATGCATTAAGATAAAAAGCCTTCTGTGTGTAGCAGCCCCCCCCCCCCCCCCGGCACCGCTAATACTTACCTGAGCCCCCTCTCTGTCCAGCTATACTAATCCCTCGGCCATCTGGGACTCTCCCTCCTGATTGGCTGAAGCACAGCAGCGGCACCATTGGCTCCCTCTGCTGTCAATCAAATTCAGTTAGCCAATCAGGGGAGAGAGGGGGCAGGGCGGAACGGCAGCTCCATGTCTGAACGGACACACGGAGCTGTGGCTCAGCTCGGGTGCCCCAATAGCAAGCTGCTGACAGTGGGGGCACTCGACAGGAGGGAGGGGCCAGGAGCACCGAAGAGAGACCCAAAAAGAGGATCCAGGCTGCTCTGTGCAAAACCACTACACAGAGGAGGTAAGTATAACATGTTTGTTATTTTATTTTTATTTTTTAAATGAGACTTTACAATAACTTTAAAGCCCAACTCCAGTCAAAACCATTATATTTGGATAGAGCAGGGAAGTGTAAGAACCTTTGTCAGGTTTTTATTACCATTTGTGTCCCTATTTGTTTCCCCATTGTTTTCTGTCATCTGATATTTTTCTATTAGGAGAGAAGCTTGTTTGTACCCAGCTTGATTCCACCACTCGCTCCCAGGGCCTCACAAGTGCTCTCCCTATGGCACGCTGACAGAGATGAATACACTCTCCTCTGTCTGTCTTTTATTTATTTTTATATTTACAACCAGCAGAGCGGCCACAATTAATGCCAGGTCAATTACTGCCTATGTGACAGACACCTGGAATCGCAGTGTTTGGTTGCTAAGCAACCAAATGCTGCAAAACTCGGTTGCCAGTCTGGTAATAAAGCTGAAACAGGCGATTAATGCATTCTGAGACAGCACTAATGGACCACCATTAAAGTATGTGCATTAAATCAGTAATTGAATAAACTACAGTATGCATCAAAGTAATGGCAGAGTGAATTACCCTCTCTTACAGAAGTACAAACACATTTATCAAAGTGGGTTTTTAATTGTACACACATTTTTTTTTCATAGTTAACGCTGAACTCCTAACAAACAGCTAAATAAAAGATTCTATATACACTATATTGTCAAAAGTATTGAGACGCCTGCCTTTACACGCCAGTCTTAGTTTGTAGGGTTCAATATTGAGTTGGCACACCCTTTGCAGCTATAACAGCTTCAACTCTTCTGGGAAGGCTGTCCACAAGGTTTAGGAGTGTGTCTATGGGAATGTTTGACCATTCTTCCAAGTGCATTTGTGAGGTCAGGCACTGATGTTGGATGAGAAGGCCTGGTTCGCAGTCTCTGCTCAAATTCATCCCAAAGGTGTTCTATCGGGTTGAGGTCAGGACTCTGTGCAGGCCATTCAAGTTCCTCCACCCTAAACTCACTCATCCATGTCTTTATGAACCTTGCTTTGTGCACTGGTCCAACTCATTTGGTGGAGAGGGGATTATGGTGTGGGGTTGTTTTTCAGGGGTTGGGCTTGGCCCCTTAGTTCCAGTGAAGGGAGCTCTTAAGGTGTCAGCATACCAAGACATTTTGGACAATTTCATGCTCCCAACTTTGTGGGAACAGTTTGGGGATGGCCCCTTCCTGTTGTAATATGACTGTGCACCAGTGCACAAAGCAAGGTCCATAAAGACATGGATGAGTGAGTGTGGGTGGAGGAACTTGGGAGTCCAGACCTCAACCTGATAGAACACCTTTGGGATGAATTAGAGTGGAGGCCTTCTCGTCCAACATCAGTGCCTGACCTTACAAATGTGCTTCTGGAAGAATGATCAAACATTCCTATAGACACACTCCTAAACCTTGTGGACAGCCTTCCCAGAAGAGTTGAAGCTGTTATAACTGCAAAGGGTGGGCCAACTCAATATTGAACCCTACGTACTAAGACTGGGATGCCATTAAATTTCCTGTGCGTGTAAAGGCAGGCGTCCCAATACTTTTGACAATATAGTGTGTATATATACACACACACAGTATATTACTGTGCAAAGGTTTTAGGCAGGTGTAAAAAAAGCTGTAAATTAAGAATGCTTTCAGAAATAGAAATGTTACTAGTTTATTTTTTATCAGTGAACAAAATGGAAAGTAAATGAATAGAAGAGAAATCCAAATCAAATCAATATTCGATATGACCACACATCAAAACAGCATCAATTCTTCTTGGTCCATACAGTGCACACAGTTTTTGAAGGAACTCGGCAGGTAGGTTGTTCCAAACATCTTGGAGAACTAACCACAGATTCTGTGGATTGTAGGCTGCCTCAAACCCTTCTGTCTCTTCGTGTAATCCCAGATAGACTCAATGATGTTGAGATCAGGGCTCTGTGGGGGCCAAACCATCACTTCCAAGACTCCTTGTTCTTCTTTACAATGAAGATAGCGGTTAAAGATATTGGCTCTATATTTGAGGACACCATAGATCCTGACCACATCTTTAACTCCGTAGCTATCATGCCATACCATCAAGAAGGCATGTTATTGGCCCCAAATTTATTCTGCAGCAGGACAATGACCCAAAAACATACCAGAAAACCTGAGTACTCTACATGTGCTGCAACGCGTTATCAGGAGACTGGCTGTCTCTTCCAGGTTCATTCACCTGATCCCCGGAGAGCACATTGCATGCACTTCATCAGGGTGCAAATGGCTGCAAGAACCCAGAAGAGATAGCCAGCTCTGTCTGCTATAGTCTACAGAACGATAATGGATTCACTGGGCGTGTATCTTTTTTGTGCATGACCCAGCAAAAACAGGTAAGGATTTGGGGGCGGCAGTAGATAGCTTCGGAGGTAAAGTTCATCTTTAAGTTGATAAGACAGGCATTTATCTTTAATAATCCAATAAATTGGTAACAAATAAAGGGGAAATAACTGACATATTTCTATCACTGAGTCTGAGACACCTATACAGTATGTGTTATACTTCAGTAATAAAGTCATCATTTGTTGCCCTCTAGTGACAAAAGAGGATATTGCACATACAGACACATTAAAAGGAACCTTAGAATTTCTACAAGCTCTTGGCTCCTTTTTAAAAGTGTGAATGAAGGTTTTCAGACTTCGCTGATGTCTGCATGCATGCTCCAGATCACTACTATCTGTCTAAAGTTTTGAAGACAGAATCAGGACAAGAGTCAGCAATTCAGCAATGGCAGTTACAATGAATGTGAATTATGCCCCAGATTCAGATTACATATTAGCTGATCAAATAATCAAATAGCCCAAGCAATACACATGGAGGTGTGAGCAAACAAAAAAGCCCAGTAATTCACAGAGCATTCAAAATGGCATTTTTGAGTAAATGGTGTGTTTTTGGTGCATATGTACAGTATACTTATATTTATTTTGCTGTATTAGCAGTGACCAGCAGATAATAATAGCTTTAATAAAGCCATCAAGACTGTCAGATAGGAGACTGGTTGCCCAAAACCTTCCTTTAATCAAGTGACTCTGAGCCCTTGTTCACATTGGAGCGACTTGTCATGCAATTCGGCAGGCCAAATCTCATGGCAAATCGCACCCTATTTCCGGCAATCACACTGTTCAAATTGGTGCGATGCTGACTTTATGGTGCCGCATTGATTTGAAAAAGTCATTTCTGCACTACTTTTGGCGATTTTGGGTGCGACTTGCATAGACATCTGTACATGAAGCCGTACAGATGTCTTCTAAGTCACACCCAAAGTCGCACTGACATGTGGCTTTGAAATCATGCTATTTCAGATGAAGTCGCACAATTTCAAAGCCACAGTCAATGTGAACGAGGGCTAAGCTCTGGTTTAAAAAAAAAAAAAAAAAAGAATTCAAGTATGTATGCTTAACTAAAAAATGTACATTCTATTATTCTATTGCTCCCTGCCTCCTCCAAATCTCCTTTTTTCCTCATCACATATATGGAAGCGCCAGGACAGTAAGAACACCCACTTTTTGGAAAGCAGACACCCCAAGGTGTTTGAAGGGTGAGCCTTTTGAAGATGTAATTTTTTTGCCACAAGTTTTTGGAAAATGCGAAAAGAAAATGAAAATACATTTTTTTTGTTTACACAAAGCTGTCAATAAGCTATTCAAATAAATATACAGTAAAACCTTAGATTGAGAGTAACTTGGTTTGAGAGCGTTTTGCAAGACAAGCAAAATGTTTTTATAAATCTTGACTTGATAAACAAGCGATCTCTTGATATACAAGTAGCGTCATGTCACAACTGAGTATGAAAGAGAAGAGAGGCACCTCTAAGTGTAGCAATATGGTTACATTTAATGAAGGTACAACATTTAGCAACTCACATGGTTGATGATTAAAACAGGTACATCTAAGTATACAAGCATCCAGGGTAAAGCTGTCCACATAGACCACTCTGCACTCCAAGAGCGCTCCAATCCTCACTTTAAGATCGCTCTACTGCAGGGTAGTCTTCCTGCTCACGACTGCAGACTGACAGCGGTGAGAGCCAGCAGTGTGGAGGATGGTCTATGTGGACAGCTTTATCCCAGATGCCTACATATTTAGATGTGCCTCTTTTAATCATCAACCATGTGAGTTGCTAAATGTTGTACCTTCATTAAATGTAAGCATATTACTACACTTAGAGACGCCTCTCTTCTCTTTTATACACTGTAGCTCCTGCTGGATTTTGCTTCTAACCCCCCTGTGGAGGCTAGCGATCAGGACAATGTTGCAGGCTTCACTGGCTCTGGTGACGTTGGCACTGGTGCGGCTAGTGACAGTGGTGGCCCTTCCACACGGGGCACAGGGTGCCGCCTCCCTAATCCATAAGAAGCATATGATTATAGCCTGAGGCTCTAACTGGATTAAAATAAGGGTGGGCTCAGGGCGCTGACCCTGGGCTTGGGGGTGGGGAGTGCATTGTTTGCTGCCCCCCCAAAAAAATATACCACCATCTGCCACTGGCTAGCGATCAGGACAATGTTACAGGCTTCATTGGCTCTGGTGCCATTGGCACTCGTGTGTCTAGTGACCAAGTCAATGTTGAAGGCTTCACTGGCTCTGGTGACACAGGCAGTGGTGTGGCTAGTGATCAGGACAATGTTGAAGGCTTCATTGGCTCTGGTGACACAGGCAGTGGTGTGGCTAGTGATCAGGACAATGTTGCAAGTTTCACTTGCTCTGGTGATATTGGCACTGGTGTGGTAGTGATCAGAACATTGTTCCTGGCTTACACTGGCTCTGGTGACACTGTATTGGTGTGGCTATCGATCAGGACACTGTCATTGGCTTACACTGGCTCTGGTGTACTGGTGTGGTGGTGACCAGCCCCCACTGAGGCTGGCTTACACTGGCACAGCAGGCAATCAGGACACTGTTGCTGGCTGCTCTAGTCTGGGGAACTAGGCACTGGTGTGGTGGTGATCAGGAACACTGTTATTGGCTGTACAGGAGCACTGGGGTTGACTTACTAAAACTGGTGAGTGCAAAATCAGATGCAGCTCTGTATAGAAACCAATCAGCTTCCAGGTTTAATTGTCAAAGCTTAATTAAACCAGTTGAAGTTAGAAGCTGACTGGCTACCGTGCACAGCTGCCCCAGATTCTGAGTGCTCCAGTTTTAGTAAATCAGCCCCACTGATGCTGGCTTACACTTGTCTGGTGACACTGGCACTAGTGTGGTGGAGATCAGGGATACTGTTGCTGGCTGCACTGGATTGGTAACACCGACACGTATATGATGGAGATCAGGAACACTATTGCTGGCTTGCACTGGTCTGGTGACACTGACACTGGCACTGGTGTGGCAGTGATCAGGAACACTGATGCTAGGTACACTGGTCTGGTTATACTGAGGATAGTGTGAGAGCAATTTTTTTTCTCTTGCAAAGGAACGAGGCATGCTGCGAACAAAAGACTGCTCTAAGAACAGATGGTCAGTACCAATATACCTCCTACATATACATATATATATATATATATATATATATATATATATACATATATATATATATATATATATATATCTATAGATAGATAGATATAAAACATCACCCCCTGAAGCAAAACCTAATTTTCTTAGGGAAAAACCTGCAGCAAAAAAGTTTGTTCCGAAGAGGAAAACAGCCAAGACAAGAAAAATTTCAACTACTCCAGCCAATTTATAAATACATTCAGCTGTCATTGTGCTGTGCTGGGCTTATGGTGTGTCACTGCACCTTTAGGGCTCATTTATACTTGCGGTTGGGGGGGGGGGGGGGGGTGATAAAAACATGTGCTTGAGCTGTGATTTTAGCCCCCTCAACCACTTCCCCTTAAAGCGGAGTTCCACCCAAAAATTCCGCTTTAAGGGAAGGTGACCCCCTGACATGCCACGTTTGGCATGTCCCAACTGAGGGTCCCAACTCCCACTTCTTCGGGAGATCACCTCTCCATCTGCCTCTCTGCAATCATCTGGGACACGTCACAGGTCCCAGATGATTGCCCGGCCAGTCACGGCGCACGACTCGCGCATGCGCAGTGGGTGCCCGGATGTGAAGCCAAAGCCGGGTGCCCACAGTTACTATGCTGGCACTGCAGAAAGGAGGGGGAGACGAGCGGGGCTTCGTTCCCCCGCATCGCTGGACCCTGGACAGGTAAGTGTCTGATTATTAAAAGTCAGCAGCTGCAGTATTTGTAGCTGCTGACGTTTAATTTTTTTTTTTTTTAAGCGGAACTCCACTTAAATAAAATAATTAAACCCCTTGTTGTGTTTGGAGGGCAATATTGCCAGCTGAAAGCTACCCATTCATGTGAATAGGGCTGCCTTGCAACTACATGCAATTTGTGACATGGTGGTGTGGGCTTTTAGGGGTTTAAAAAAAGCCTCCTCATGCTCTAAAACATGGTCAATATGGAGTCGATTTATGTACCCTGAGGAGGGGAAGAGAATGATGGAAGTGGTTTCTGAGGGGTAAGGTTCGCCTGCCTGGGTATACTATAAACCTGGAATTCCTCCAACTCGCTGGGAATGGGGGGGGGATTTGTTTTTTTTTTTTTTTGTGTGTGTGTGTGGGGGGTTTGGGGGTATTTCGTAAAGGACAAATTCATGAGGAGGGTTGAAGAATTCAGGAGGGAAAAGTCCCGGGAACATGGTGCAGGTGCAAGATAATAGGTAAAGGTTTATTTATAGGTGTATACACTGTGCAATATTAAATTAACCTGAACGTTAAAAGGATATGTTTGTAACTGATGGAATGTTAAGTGATAATGTATTCTTTACCACTCTTAAACTCCCTGGCTCGGGGTGGAATTTCAGAACCAAAAGCAGTAACCCCAAGCCAGACTCGGGATCGCATCGCAGGATCCAGGAAGAGCTTACTTACCTTGTCCCCTGGATCCTGCGATGACTCCCCGCAGTGTGAGCTGCTCATCCGACGCTCGATTCATCACAGAGCCGAGCTCCGTTCCCTGCGAGCGTTGCGATGCACGGGGGCAGAGAACAGCGCCAAATTCCAAAAGTGAAACACACACAATACAAACAGTATACTGTAATCTTTTGTCCCTAGTGGTCTGTCCAGTGTCCTGCATGCAGTTTTATATTATAAATACTGTTCTTTCTGCCTGGAAATTGGAGATTGTCCATCAAAAGGAGTTTTAGACCAGCTAGAAAACAGCGATAATAAATTAGAATCACTCGCAGAATTGAGCGATAGTGATTTGTGGGGAGATCCGTCATCAAACACTGAAAAGTAATGACAGCGACAATTCTGCAACTGAGCAAATTTTAGTGTTTTTGATTTGATTACATTATTGAATAATTTTTATTATTATTATATTATTATTTGGTATAATTATTTATAGTTATTTATTATATTATAATTTATGATTTCATGTTTCAAACTTTATCATACCCGAAATGTCTACTAGACTCTGGTTTGGACAGATTTAAGTGAGTTATTCCTAAGAATTACAGGCCTACAATATAAAATGCCAAATTTCCATGCAAAATAATGGTACCGCTTTCAGCATCAAAAATATGAAATAATCATACCGCCAGGGAGGTTAATAAAAGGTAAAATGAGAAAAAAAAGCCTCCTAATTGTCAATTGCCCCCTGAAGAGTGATTGACCATAGATTGATCTTTAGAAGGATAACACTAATGTAAAGAATTGGCTACTCCAGACATACCTGCCCTCAATTTATTCACTATATATGTTTCAAGATGGAGGCTCTCATAGACCAGCATTGGGGGCCTTGACAAGGCAGTGTGGCTTCTTCATGCTATATTTGCAAATGTATGCAACTAAAACCTCTGTCTTCAATGCAAATTGATAAACAATGTTTTTTTTTTTTGCCAGCTGGTAGTTGGTAAGTGTCCTGGGAAACTTTTATGTATCGTGTTTGTTCTGTAGAAAAATCTGTCCCACGCGCACCTTACTTTAAAAAGCGAATTACAAATTGATTGGAACAGTTGCAGTTTTTGTTATGCAAAGAGGTTGAGTGACCAAAAAGCTAGCAATCAGAATGAAAGCACGGTTTGCCAGCCTTCCCTATCCTTTCTCTACAACAGCTTCCAATTCACAGACACTTTTATATAATGAGGGGGTAAGCTTATCAAAAAAAGTCTGCACATAAATTCTTGAGCCCACAGGATTGGCCTAAAACCTACAGTAGTGGCAAACCTTAACCCAATCCTTAGCTTTCTTGTTTTTAGAATTGTTCCTGATTCCTTCTTTGGAATTGAAAACTCTGTAACCATCAGAAGGACAAAAGATGCATTGGGGTTGATTTACTAAAGGCGAATCCACTTTGCACTACAAGTGCACTTGGAAGTGCAGTCACTGTAGATCTGAGGGGAAGATCTGAAATGAGGGGAAGCTCTGCTGGTTTTATCATCCAATCATGTACAAGCAAAAATGCAGTTTTTTTATTTTCCTTGCATGTCCCCCTCAGATCTACAGTGATTGCACTTACAAGTGCACTTGCAGTGCATTTGTAGTGCAAAGTGGATTTGCCTTTAGTAAATAAACCCCATTGTCTACATTGGACCAAGCAGAATGGAAAACAGTGGAATGGAAATAATGAGAGGTACAAAACTGTGATAAAGTATTAATCTTAGTAATAGTAATAATGATAAAGAAATCTTCACAGGCACACAGAGTCAGAAAACAGTCCGTAGCTTTATTTTTGTAGTTTTATTAGGGGGGTAATAACTTGGATGGGGATAGGAAGGTTATGGGATGCCCACTTAGCTGTAACGGGAACTTCAGGGACAAACTTCCTATGTACAACTTCTTCCACATCTTCCTCCTGCACACACATGCTCTACTTTACACAGCTTCTGCTGGTTTCCTCCTGAGGGAACTTGACAGACTCCTTGTCAGTTAAGTAGCGGCTCATTACAGGCAGGAACTCAGTCCCTTAACAATAGCACATGTGGAGTGATGCAGCCTGTAACCTTCCCTTCTGCTTTCTTTGTGGCTACTGATCCCAGCACCACCTCCTCAGGCAATGCCAGCCCACCTGGCTGCAACTGCCTCTTTCACCAGCCCTCCTAGCTGCCTCTCTACACTAGCCCACCTGGCTGACTCTCTGGAGATCTCTCCAAAGAAAGGTAGACAACGTAAGCCCACTGCTGTCTTTAAGGGAGACTAGCTACATGTGGCAGACACCCCCTCTTTGTTAGTCCCCACCAGTGTTAAATTACTAACTCTGTCCTCTCTTTGTTCACATGCCTCCAGAAAAGCTTTCTCCCTTGTGTCTTTGGGAGGATCCTTCCAGCACCCAAGGCAGGACACACCCACAGACTAGGGGGTACTCTTTAGGGCCAACAGCCTCCTCAACACTGTATCTCCATCTTCCACTTGACTGCCCATTTTGATCTGGTCCATCTCTGTTTATGGGGTTGTCTCCTGCCAGCCCATTTCTAGGGTTGGCTGAGGCCCTGCAAATATTCATAGCAGCCCCTCTTAGTCCCCACCCTCTAGTTTTAGAAGGTTCTCCAACCTTCCAGATACCGGGGGAGGCACCAGAGAGGTTCCAAGATGAGTCATCCAGCCCTGGCCTCTAAAAACCCTGACCCTATTTAGTGACTCAGGTTATTCTGGGACAGAATATAGTTTACCTACTCTAACAATACTAGTAGCACACACTAGAGGGTGCTATAGGTTTTTAGTGCTTACTATTTAAGGCTTGATTATTAAGTCTATATAAAGGTAATAAAAAGCAGTGAGGACAGGGGCTTGTTACTAATTTGTTCAGTGAAGGGCGCCTGTGTTCCCATTTGGGAGATTTCCCCTTAAAGTGATACTAAAGTCTTGTTTTTTTTTTCTTTAAAAATAACAAACATGTTATACTTACCTGCTCTGTGCAGTGGTTTTGCACAGAGCAGCCCAGATCCTCCTCTTCTCAGGTCCCTCTTCGGTGCTCGTGGCCCCTCCCTCCCATCATGTGCCCCCACAGCAAGCAGCTTGCTATAGGGGCACCTAAGCCGGTATGTATTAGGGTGCTGCTGCACCCAGCAGCCATTAATGTCTAAACCACTGGCAGCAAAAGTCAGTATGTGAAAATGTCCAAATTGGGCCCAAAGTGTCAATATTTTTTGTGGCCACCATTATTTTCCAGCACTGCCTTAACCCTTTTGGGCATGGAGTTCACCTGAGCTTCACAGGTTGCCACTGAAGTCCTCTTCCACTCCTCCATGACAACATCACAGAACTGGTGGATTTTAGAGTCGTTGTGCTCCTCCACCTTCCATTTGAGGATGCCCCACAGATGCTCAATAGGATTTAGGCCTGGAGACATGCTTGGCCAGTCCATCACCTTTACCCTCAGCTTCTTGGAGGTCATCTTGGAGGTGTGTTTGGGGTCATTATCATGTTGGAACATTGCCCTGTAGCCCAATCGCCGATGGGAGGGGATCATGCTCTGCTTCAGTATGTCACAGTACATGTTGATATTCATGGTTCCCTCAATGAAGTGTAGTTTACCAGGGCCGGCAGCACTCATGCAGCATCAGACCATGACACTCCCACCACCATGCTTGACTGTAGGCAAGACACATTTGTCTTTGTACTCCTCACCTGTTTGCCACCACGCACGCTTGACACCATCTGAACCAAAAAAGTTTATCTTGGTCTCATCAGACCGCATGACATATTTCCAGTAATCCATGCTCTTTGTCTGCTTGTCTTCAGCAAACTGTTTGCAGGTTTTATTTTGCATCATCTTTAGAAGAGGCTTCCTTCTGGGACAACAGCCATGCAGACTAATTTGATGCAGTGTGCGGCCTATGGTCTGAGCACTGACAGGCTGACCCCCCCCACCCCTTCAACCTCTGCAGCAATACTGGCAGCACACAAATGTCTATTTCCCAAAGACAATCTCTGGATATGATGCTGAGCACGTGCACTCAACTTCTTTGGTCGACCATGGCGAGGCTTGTTCTGAGTTCTTGTTCTGAACCTGTCCTGTTAAACCACTGTATAGTCTTGGCCACTGTGCTGCAGTTCAGTTTCAGGGTCTTGGCTAGGGATGAGCCGAACACTCCCCGGTTCGGTTCGCAGCAGAACTTGCGAACAGGCAAAAAATTTGTTCGAACACGCGAACACCGTTAAAGTCTATGGGACACGAACATGAATAATCAAAAGTGCTCATTTCAAAGACTTATATGCAAGTTATTGTCATAAAAATTGTCCTGCCCCAGGGGACATGTATCAATGCCTGACTTGTTAATGTTACAAGGTCTCAGGTGTGAATGGGGAGAAAATGTGTTAAATTTGGTATTATCGCTCTCACTCTTTTACTGGTCACTGGAAGTTCAACATGGCACCTCATGGCAAAGAACTCTCTGAGGATCTGAAAAAAATAATTTTTGCTCTACATAAAGATGGCCTAGGCTATAAAAAGATTGTCAAGACTAGGGATGAGCTTCGAGTTCGAGTCGAACATCGGCTGTTCGCCAGTTCGCCTAACAGCGAACAATTTGGGGTGTTCGCAGCAAATTTGAAAGCCGCGGAACACCCTTTAAAAGGCTATGGGAGAAATCAAAGGTGCTAATTTTAAAGGCTTATATACATGGTATTGTCATAAAAAGTGTTTGGGGACCTGGGTCCTGCCCCAGGGGACATGTATCAATGCAAAAAGAATTTTTAAAAACGTCAATTTTTTCGAGAGCAGTGATTTTAATAATGCTTAAAGTGAAACAATAAAAGTGTAATATTCCTTTAAATTTCGTACCTGGGGGATGTCTATAGTATGCTTGTAAAGGGGCGCATGTTTCCCGTGCTACTCGCAGCTATTAATGAATTGTCGGTCCGACAACACACATAAAAGTTCATTGATAAAAACTGCATGGGATTTCCCCACAGGGGAACCCCGAACCAAAATATAAAAAAATGCGTGGGGGTCCCCCTAAATTCCATACCAGGCCCTTCAGGTCTGGTATGGATATTAAGGGGAACCCCGCGCCAAAATTAAAAAAAAAATGGCGTGGGGTCCCCCTTAATTCCATACCAGGCTGAACCGTACCAGGCCACATGCCCTCAACATTGGGAGGGTGCTTTGAGGTAGCCCCTCAATGCACCTTGTCCCCATGTTGATGGGGAGAAGGGCCTCATCCCCACAACCCTTGGCCGGTGCTTGTGGGGGTCTGTGGGCAGGGGGCTTATCGGAATCTGGAAGCCCCCTTTAACAAGGGGACCCCCAGATCCAGGCCCCCCCTGTGTGAATTGGTAATGGGGTACAAATGTACCCCTACCATTTCACAAAAAAAAATTTCAAAAAGGTTAAAACACACAAGAGATGGTTTTTGACAAGTTCTTTATTAATTTCTTCTGTCGGCTTCTTCTTCCATCTTCTTTCTTCTGGTGTTCTTTCGGTGTTCTTCTTCTTCCTCCATCTTCTTCTTCTTCTCCATCTTCTTTTTCTTCGTCCGCTCTTCTCGTCCCGCATCTTCCTTGAGGCTTCTTCTCCGCTTCATCCACATGATCCGCCTCAGTGGGAGTCTTCAGAAGTGTGACGCTTCGCTTCTTCTGACACTTATATAATGCAGGGCGGGGGCCACCCGGTGACCCCGCCCTCCTCTGACGCACGGGGAATTCACGGGACTTCCCTGAGGCTTTCCCCGTGTTATCAGAGGGGGCGGGGTCACCCAGTTACGTGACCCCACCCCCCCTGACAACACGGGGAAAGCCTCAGGGAATCACCGGGTGGCCCCGCCCTCCATTATATAAGAACTGTCAGAAGAAGCGAAGCGTCACACGGCTGAAGACTCCCACTGAGGCGGATCGTGCGGACGGAGCGGAGAAGAAGCCTGGAGAAAGATGCGGGACGAGAAGAGCGGACGAAGAAGAAGAAGATGGAGAAGAATAAGATGAAGAAGAAGATGAAGGAAGAAGAACACCGAAAGAACACCAGAAGAAAGAAGATGGAAGAAGCCGAAAGAAGAAGAAATTAATAAAGGACTCTTGTCTCGTCTCTTGTGTTTTTTAACCACTTTTTTTCGTGAATTGGTAATGGGGTACATTTGTACCCCATTACCAATTCACACAGGGGGGCGGGATCTGGGGGTCCTCTTGTTAAAGGGGGCTTCCAGATTCCGATAATCCCCCCGCCCGCAGACCCCCACAACCACCGGCCAAGGGTTGTGGGGATGAGGCCCTTCTCTCCATCAACATGGGGGGCTACCTCAAAGCACCCTCCCAATGTTTAGGGCATGTGGCCTGGTACGGTTCAGGAGGGGGGCGCTCTCTCATCCCCCCCTCTTTTCCTGCGGCCTGCCAGGTTGCGTGCTCGGATAAGGGTCTGGTATGGATTTTTGGGGGGACCCCACGCCATTTTTAAAAAAAAATTTGGCACGGGGTTCCCCTTAAAATCAGGTCTGGTATGGATTTTGAGGGGGACCCCCACGTTATTTTTTTTTTAAATTTTGGCGCGGGGTTCCCATTCATATCCACACCAGACCTGAAGGGCCTGGTATAGGATTTAGGGGGGCCCCCACGCCATTTTTTTAAAAATTTTGGTCCGGGGGGTTCCCCTGTAGGAAAATCCCATGCCGTTTTTATCAATTAACTTTAATGTGTATTGTCGGACCAACAATTCGTTATAGCCGCAAGTAGTTTTAAATGACTTTTTTTCCTTTGAAATGTCATTTTGCTGTCAGACTGTTCTAAACACGGGAAACATGCGCCCCTTTACAGGCATACTATAGACACCCCCCATGTATGAAATTTAAAGGAATATTACACTTTTATTGTTTCACTTTAAGCATTATTAAAATCACTGCTCCCCAAAAAACAGCCGTTTTTAAAACTTCTTTTTGCATTGATACATGTCCCCTGGGGCAGGACCCAGGTCCCCAAACACTTTTAATGACAATACTATGTATATAAGCCTTTAAAATTAGCACTTTTGATTTCTCCCATAGACTTTTAAAGGGTGTTCCACGGCTTTCGAATTTGCCGTGAACACCCCAAATTGTTCGCTATTCGGTGAACATCCAATGTTTGAGTCGAACATGAGTTCGACTCGAACTCGAAGCTCATCCCTAGTCTTGGCAATCTTTTTATAGCCTAAGCCATCTTTATGTAGAGCAAAAATTATTTTTTTCAGATCTTCAGAGAGTTTTTTGCCATGAGGTGCCATGTTGAACTTCCAGTGACCAGTAAGAGAGTGAGAGCGATAATACCAAATTTAACACACTTGCTCCCCATTCACACCTGAGACCTTGTAACATTAACAAGTCACATGACACCGGGGAGTGAAGATCACCAATTGGGCCCAATTTGGACATTTTCACTTAGGGGTGTACTCACATTTGTTGCCAGTGGTTTAGACATTAATGGCTGTGTGTTGAGTTATTTTGAGGGGACAGCAAATTTACACTGTTATACAAGCTGTACACTTACTACTTTACTTGTAGCAAAGTGTCATTTCTTCAGTGTTGTCACATGAAAAGATTTAATAAAATATTTACAAAAATGTGAGGGGCGTACTCACTTTTGTGAGAAACTGTATATGTAAAGACATAGGGAAACTCTTTCTTACCTTGTCCACATTGCTGGTCTTGTCTAGGGTCCAGGCTTCGCCTGTCATGGTTGACATACCCCCTGAAGAGGTTTTCAGGGTCTGAGTGCTATGGGAATAGACCACAGCCCTGGACCTGTATAGCGGTCTATGGCTAGCTACACTTGCTGCACCACATGCCAAGGTGAGCGCCTAAAGCAGGATCCAGCAACTGAAGCAAACTTTACAGGATGGCCCCATTACTGCGGTTCTGGGTACAATTCCTACAGTATATACCGAGGATAACCAATCCGGAGACAGCTTTTGAGCCAGAAGGCAATAAGTAATCAGATCTTGATAGAAGTGTCAGTCGAAGGAAGGAAGGAAATCTGGAGAAGAACAGAAATTCTTCCCCCATAGGAGAAAAGGTCCAACACCTAAAGACACTAGCAAAAAACTGGATAGTGGTTATATGCTTTTGCCAGTGTTCAATCACCTGAAGGTAGCAGCATATAACCCTTAGACTAAAGCCTCGTACACACGATTGGACTTCCATCAGACTTTTCCGTGGATTTTTGTCTGAAGGTGCGGTGAACTTGTTCTCCATACACACAGCAGAACTTTTTCAGCCAACATTCCCCAAATCATGTGGTTTTTCAGCTCTTTACCGCCACCCTTTGGGCAACTTCTGCTATTGTTGTCTGATCCTTAGCA
Source organism: Aquarana catesbeiana (assembly GCF_042186555.1). Taxonomy (NCBI): domain Eukaryota; kingdom Metazoa; phylum Chordata; class Amphibia; order Anura; family Ranidae; genus Aquarana; species Aquarana catesbeiana. The sequence continues at coordinate 810,747,961 of NC_133324.1, forward strand.
TTGGTTCTGAGCATGTGTGTTTGTACTTTAGTCCTATGGACTTGTGTACACACGATCGGATTATCCTCCATCGGACATTTGTTGCCGGAAAGTTTGAGAGCATGCACAGCGAACATTTGTCCATTGAAAAACCGAAAACAATTGTGCGATGGAGCATACACACAGTCGGATTGTCCCATAAAAGAGGTCCGTTGGACCGTTGTTGTCAAAAAGTCTGATCGTGTGTATGGGCCTTAGGGTTCAAATCCTGAGTTCTGTACTGTATGATTAAGATCATTTATTTGTACGATAATAACTGTTTATCAAGCTATTGCCTGAACTTGTTTCCTAAACATAGGCCTCTATATAGCAAACTGCTCCAGACCGTATAACCACTAGATCTGTATCCCCGCAGTCTATTTGCATACTTTCCAATATTGCTTATTCATTCCCCACATGATGCGACCATTGTTATAGTTCTCTTTCTTATTGGAACTTCTTTGGTTAATGCAGACTGAAAAGTACTATGTTAATTAACATACTACAAGTTAAACACCACACGACTGAATTAAAATACCTTCCGGAATCAAGTGTTCATGTTAATGACCAAAATATCTCTCCATCAAAGAGATATTCACTTGCCTATACTACTTTTACAGCATTTTTGTCCCGTGTGTGTCACTTAAACTACAATACTCTATGTCAACATTCCCCAATCAAAGAATGAGCCTGTCAAGTGTGTGCATTCTCACAGGCTGCGGTATCTGAATGAACTTGTCAAACGAAAGCAGTCTGTCTTCCAAATATGACATGCTATCCTAGCGCCACTGTTACAAGACACCAAGGCCGGTTAAGGATCGCTTGGCCCACCTAGTCTGTCCATTTCTCTTCACAAATGTAGTGTTCAGTTGCCGTAAAAACATTTGCGGAATTGCGACTTGTGGCGATTATAAAGTTGGCTGCAAATGTAAATAAAAATAATGTGGAGGGTTGTTGGCATTTTAAAATAACTTTTATAAAATAAAAAAGATGGCCAATTTAAATTTTTGTAGACTTAGCCATATATTGTATTTTCAAACTAAGGAAACTTCTGTGCCAAGATCTAAAGCAGACCATTTGACTTAGACATTCCAACAATGCACATAATTTGAAACAACACAGGGTCTGATCTGCATCATTAGGTGTGTGATTGACATTATTGTCAATAAAATAGGTTCTACTACTTAATAAACATAAGGGTGGCCATACCATTTCCATGAATGACCTATGTTGAGATAAATATGGTGATGGTTTGCTGCTGGATTCCTTCTAAAATGCTATTTGCTTGGCTGTCTCTGGCCTTAATACTTTTGGAGACACAGACCTACCAGCATGAAGTTCACAAAAGTCAAAGCGATATCAATACTCTTAATCAGAATACTTGTTCTGGGTCACTGGCTCCTCCAGTTTGGGTTTGCATCTATCTTAGATCCATTCAGTAGGTTGGCATCATCTACTTAGGTCTGACGTATGCCTTTCACAAATAAAGTATAAATAAGGGTAGAAAAGAAAATCGAATTTATGAAGAATTATATACAAATGTATTCACATACCTACATGTTATCTATTCCATGGGTCACTTTTAAGAACTAGATTCCCTGGGCCAAAAGTTGATAATGGATCAGAACCAAGGTGTTGCTATAGCGACTCCTCAGTTAAATGCTGCCTATTCAGCAGCTTCCTGTGTTACTGCCACAATATACAGTAGACCCCTCCAACAAGGTTGCTCCCATCCCTTGACCACAAATCTACCAAGTAAAATAAGGCATATTGATGCTTGCTACATGCCTGTAACGTGTAAGCTCCGTTGATGATCCCTTCCCTCAGGTGGCGTTACTTTTTATGTAGAAATAACCTCAAGGGATTATAGAGTTCTATTAACAAAAAAGTAATTTAATAATAAAAAAGAGGCTTGTAAAATTTTCTTTGTTGATCTTTTTTATCAATGTTTTGTTTCCAACTTGGAAATCCAAATTAAAATATGTCACGTTTACTCTTATGCCTAGTACACACGATGGGATTGTTGGCCAACAAAACCGTGGAATTTTGTCCGAAGGGCGTTGGCTCAAACTTGTCTTGCATACACAAGGTCATACAAATGTTGGCCAACAATTACGAACATAGTGACGTACTACATGGTTTTTCAGCTCTTTAGCGTCACCCTTTGGGTTGCTCCTGCTAATTTCGTGTTAGTAGAACTTGGGTGAGTGTTGATTTGCGCTTTTCTTTTCGCGTTTTTCATTTAGTGCTTTTCATTTTGTGCTTTTCAGTTCGTCAAAAAGTTCGGACGTTCGTCAACCAGACATCATGCGGAATCAGAGGAGATAACGTGTTATTTATTATTGGCTTTGGAGTTATTGCTTTGACATTTTTTTTTGGTTGAATAATGATTTGATTTGGTATGTTTTCTATATTTTTGGATGCATAGAATGCACTTTTTGGTTAAGTTCTATTGGCAGATAGCATGTCTAATTTTTTTAATTTTTTTTTAATGCACAATAAAAAATTTGTGCAGAATAATACTTGGCTATGTGTTTTACTTCAAATGACAGTTTGGGAGTAGGCAGTTACATTTTAAAAAATACAATGTAAAATTAACAAGGGACACCAACATAGTTGTACCTTTGATCTTAAAAACTACGGGATAATGGTGATGTGGTAACTTGCACAAATAATAAAAAAAAACAAAACATAAATATATTTTTCTTGATATCACTAGAAAAATAAAAGCCTTTGAAAATGTGTTTGCAATAACTCCATCAGTATCACCAACAAAGCAGCTTCATTATTATCCCATTAAAGAAGAGAATTGTGCGCTGCATTTGAAGATTTCATAATTTGCCACGTCACAAATGTTAATATTCATTACAAACGCTAGTTTACAAGACCGACCGATTCTGCTTCCGAGCATGAGTGTTTGTACTTTGGACTTTTGTCTGACGGACTTGTGAACACACGATTGCAAAATCTAACAACACACATTTGTTAGCGGAAAACTTGAAATCATGCTAGCCAACAAAAAGTCCGACAAAAATTGTCCAATGGAGCATACACACGGTCGGATTTCCCCCCAACAGCCTGACATCCAACATTTCCCGTTGGAAAGTCCGATCGTGTGTAAAGACCTTTGCTCTATAGTATTATAATAAACACCCCATATATTTTTTACTTGGTACGTTAGATCTTACAGTTGTCTTTTGGTACTTTTCTAACTCCAAACCCAAATATAGCATGATTACTCCCAAAAAGCTAGTAACATCTAGTTTTTTTTCCATGTCGAACAAATAAAAAAAATAAAAAAGGCCATTTTATTAACAGCCAGCATGCCAACTTCTTCCCACCCGGCCACTGCATATAAACGGCCAACGCAGTCCCAATGCGCTCGTGTCCCCCTGACACAGTACATCTCCGATCGGCAGGAGGGCTCTGTGATTGGCCCTCCTGATCACATGATGGCTGTGTCCAATCACAGCCATCATGTAATGTAAACAGAGAGCCATTGTCAGGCGATCGGCTCTTCTTCTCCTCCTCACATGGAGCCTGTCAGTGAGGAGAAGGAGAACGGATCTGTGCTTGTGTAATTTATGCCTTTAGAACGTCTGATCATGCTACTTGAATGTTGGGCCTCTGTATTTGGCCAGGCTGTGTAAAAGTCCCACACGTGGTATTGCCATACTCAGGAGGAGTAGCAGAATGTATTTTGGGGTGTCATTTTTGCTATGTACATGCTATGAGTTAGAAATATCTTATAAATTGTCAACTTTGTGTAAAAAAAATACATTTTCATTTTCTTTCCACATTTTCAAAAAACTTGTGGAAAAAATTACACGTTTAAAAGACTCATTATGCCTCATTATTATTATTATTATTATTATTATTATTATTCAGGATTTATATAGCGCCAACAGTTTACACAGCGCTTTACAATATAAAAGGGAGACAATACAGTTATAATATAATACAATACAATACAATAGGATTAAGAGGGCCCTGCTCAGAAGAGCTTACAATCTAATAGGGTGGGGCAGGTGGTACAAAAGGTTGTAACTGTGGGGAATGAGCTGGTGGAAGTGGTAGGAGATTAGTTGGAGACGTGATAGGCTTTCCTGAAGAGATGAGTTTTCAGGGATTGCCTGAAGGTAGCAAGAGTAGGGGATAGCCGGATAGATGGAGGTAGCGAGTTCCAGAGGATGGGAGAGGCTCTGGAGAAATCCTGGAGACGAGCATGGGAGGAGGAGATGAGAGAGCTTGAAAGCAGGAGGTCTTGAGAAGAGCGGAGAGGACGATTTGGGTGATATTTGGAGACAAGATTAGTGATGTAGCTTGGGGCATAGATTATACATTGGGGTGTTTGCTTTCCAAAATGGGGTCATTTAGTGGGCGTTTCTATTGTCCTGGTGCTCCAGGGCCTTCAAGAATGTGATAGGTACCAGGAAACAAAATGTGTAATTTATGCTCCTAGAACACTTGATGGTGCTCCCAGCATGTTGGGCCTATGTACAGTGGGGACGGAAAGTATTCAGACTCCCTTAAATTTTTCACTTTTTGTTATATTGCAGCCATTTGCTAAAATCATTTAAGTTCATTTTTTTCCTCATTAATGTACACATAGCACCCCATATTGACAGAAAAACACAGAATTGTTGACATTTTTGCAGATTTATTAAAAAAGAAAAACTGAAATATCACATGGTCCTAAGTATTCAGACCCTTTGCTGTGACACTCATATATTTAACTCAGGTGCTGTCCATTTCTTCTGATCATCCTTGAGATGGTTCTACACCTTCATTTGAGTCCAGCTGTTTGATTATACTGATTGGACTTGATTAGAAAAGCTGTCTATATAAGACCTTACAGCTCACAATGCATGTCAGAGCAAATGGGAATCATGAGGTCAAAGGAACCGCCTGAAGAGCTCAGAGACAGAATTGTGGCAAGGCACAGATCTGGCCAAGGTTACAAAAAAATTTCTGCTGCACTTAAGGTTCCTAAGAGCACAGTGGCCTCCAAAATCCTTAAATGGAAGACGTTTGGGACGACCAGAACCCTTACTGGAGCTGGCCGTCCGGCCAAACTGAGCTATTGGGGGAGAAGAGCCTTGGTGAGAGAGGTAAAGAAGAACCCAAAGATCACTGTGGCTGAGCTCCAGAGATGCAGTCGGGAGATGGGAGAAAGTTGTAGAAAGTCAACCATCACTGCAGCCCTCCACCAGTCAGGGCTTTATGGCAGAGTGGCCCGATGGAAGCCTCTCCTCAGTGCAAGACACATGAAAGCCCGCATGGAGTTTGCTAAAAAACACCTGAAGGACAAGATGGTGAGAAATAAGATTCTCTGGTCTGATGAGACCAAGATAGAACTTTTTGGCCTTAATTCTAAGCGGTGTGTGTGGAGAAAACCAGGCACTGCTCATCACCTGTCCAATACAGTCCCAACAGTGAAGCATGGTGGTGCAGCATCATGCTGTGGGGGTGTTTTTCAGATGCAGGGACAGGACGATTGGATGCAATCGAGGGAAAGATTAATGCGGCCAAGTACAGGGATATCCTGGACGAAAACCTTCTCCAGAGTGCTCAGGATCTCAGACTGGGCCGAAGGTTTATCTTCCAACAAGACAATGACCCTAAGCACATAGCTAAAATAACGAAGGAGTGGCTTCACAACAACTCTGTGACTGTTCTTTTTTTTTTTTAACAACAAGGTTGGTCTTTATTTGAGAAGACATTATGTAACAGTTATCATCCATAAATTGAGTTCTCATATACAATCCAAGAATAAGGAGATTAAAATACAGAAAGATACATTAATAAGAATATAATTCAGAATCAAGTGTAAGGAGAGTAAGCTGTACCGATCAGCGCATTCAACACCACATATAACTTCCCATGTAAACATGTTCTATTATGTCAGGTTGCGGAAGTATTCCTTGTCTGGGGGGGAGGATTGTACCGACTTATGCTAATGTCATAATACTATGGGCGGTGCCCCACTGGTTATGTGGTGGGGATACTAGAATTGTTCAATCCAAGGTAACCATATCCGATCGAACTTCTGCGGGCAACCTCTATAGGTGTAGGTCATCTTATATAGGGGTAACACAGCGTGAATAGTGGAGTCCCACGCCGCCACCTTGGGGAGAGATGGCGCAGCCTACTTCTTAAGGATTTCCTTCTTGGCATAGAACATCAGCAATGAGATAAGTATTTTCGTATACCTAGGTCTCTGATCATCTTCATGGATGCCCAAGAGAGTCAGTTCAGGTGATACCTGCAATGTTAATTGTAAGCAGATATTAATGCTTTCAAAGATTGCTGCCCAGAACTTCGTAATAAGAAGACAGGTCCAGAACATATGCAAGTACGTGCTATCGGGGGACTGACATCTATGACGGTTCGGTAGCCTATCAGGGTAAATCTGGTGCAGTCTCTGTGGGGTGTAATATACCCGATGCATAAACTTAGTATGTAGCAACCTATCTCTAGAAGAAACCACTAACCTGGACCTGTCTTCAAAGCAGTCCTTCGAAGTCTCCCTGTCCAGGCTGCGAATGTCAGCCTGCCACTTGGCCCATAGGGCGTGCATTTTAGGTGAATCCGTTTCTAGGAGAGCAAGATATAGGGTGGAAAGGGTCTTCTCAAGAGTCTCCTGTGCCAAAATTCCCTCAATGGGATCTGTTTTTAAGCTTATAGGGTTGGGGAATTGGGTCCTAGCTGCATGCCTCAGCTGAGGATATCTGAATAACATTCTCCCAGGGAGCCCATATCTCACTGCTAAATCCTGAAATGAAAGCAATGCCCCTGAGTGGATAACATCTTGAAGGACCTTAATCCCAAATCAGGCCCACAGCTGCGGGTCCAGTATAGTTCTGAAATGAGGGAGGGAAGGATTCCCCCATAGTGGAGAAAAGGGGGAGTACTGGCAAGGACATAGGAATCTCTTACTGGCCACTGCCCATACCTTGGGGGTTGCTTTGGTAGGGCCTGGAAGCGAGGGGTAGGCCAAGGGACCTCTATACACTATATTATCTAGTTCTGTGAGGGAGCCTAAAATAGCAGCTTCGAAACATGTTGCAGCATTCGACCTGGATTGTTCAAACCACCATCTCACAGTAACTAGTACTGCTGCCCAATAGTAAACCAGAAGGTTAGGTAGTGCAAGACCCCCACAATGGACCGGAAGCTGTAGAGTCGATCTAGCTAATCTGGGGGAGGACCCTTTCCATAAAAATGAACCAATGCACACATCCAATTCTTTAACCGGTTCAATACCGGGCATTTTCACCCCCTTCCTTCCCAGACCAATTTTTAGTTTTCAGCGCTGTCGCACTTTAAACGACATTTGCACGGTTGTGCGACGTTGTACCCAAACAAAATTGACGTCCTTTTTTTCCCCACAAATAGAGCTTTCTTTTGGTGGTATTTGATCACCTTTGCGGTTTTTATTTTTTGCGCTATAAACAAAAGAAGAGCGACAATTTTGAAAAAAAACACAATATTTTTTACTTTTTGCTATAATAAATATCCCAATTTTTTAAAAAAACAAAACAATTTTTTCCTCAGTTTAGGCCGATACGTATTCTTCTACATATTTTTGGTAAAAAAAAATCGCAATAAGTGTATATTGATTGGTTTGCGCAAAAGTTATAGCGTCTATAAAATATGGGATAGATTTATGGCATTTTTAAAAAAAAATTATTTATTTATTTTTTTTACTAGTAATAGCGGCGATCAGCGATTTTTTTTTGTGACTGCGACATTATGGCGGACACATCTGACACATTTTTGGGACCATTCACATTTATACAGCGATCAATGCTATAAAATTGCATTGATTACTGTGTAAATGTGACAGGCAGTGAAGGGGTTAACCACTAGGGGGGGGAGGGGTTAAATGTGTTTCCTAGGGAATGCTTCTAACTGTAGGGGGAGGGGATGCACAAGGGGAGGAGACCGATCAGTGTTCCGCTGTTCTGGGAACACAGATCGCTCTCCTCTGAACTGACAGGATGTGGATCTGTGTGTTTACACACACAGATCCACGGTCCGGCCCGGTTAACGGGCAATCGCGGGTGCCCGGCGGACATCGCGGCCGACGGCCACACGCACTGGGTCCCGAGCAACGCGGCGGGCGCGCGCGCGAGTCCCCTAGGCGGCCGGGAACCCGAGGCCGTCATATGACGTCCACCCAGGATGGGAGATCCCATCTGTGGACGTCATATGACTATAGGCGGGTAGGGAAGTGGTTAAATAGGGAGCCAGGAAGCCACACAGGGCAATTTCGAAACACATAATTAAGTCTAGGTAAATATAGCATTTTCAATATATTAATGCGTCCTAACAGATTGAGTGGTAATTCTTTCCATTTAGAGCAATGCTCTTTTAGCCTTGTGACAATAGGCTGAATATTGAGGCGACGAAAGGCCTGGAGGTCCTTGGTCACTACAATCCCCAGGTACTTAAACTCCTCTACCCACATCAGCGGAGTTGATGGCACCGAAGCACGGGCCTGAGGATCTATTGGGAAAATGACCGATTTGGACCAATTAATTTTGACCCCCGAAAACCTCCCGAACCTATCAAAGGTCTCCAGTGCTGCTTGCAATGAGGCGTCTGCATCATGTAGATATAGCAATGCATCATCCGCATACAAGGAGATTTTCTCCTCCAGAGGGCCAACCCTGAGACCCCGCACATCACCCGACTCCCGTATCAGGATAGCCAGCAGTTCAAGAGCCAGCGCAAATAGGCTAGGCGATAGTGGGCAACCCTGCCTCGTGCCCCTCTTGAGGAGAAAATAATCAGAAAGGGTGTAATTTGTACGGATCCTAGCCCTGGGGGATTTATACAGTAGGCCTATCCAATTAAGAAATGTAGGGCCGAATCCAAACCGCTTTAATATCTCCCACAGGTATCTCCATTCCACGGAGTCAAAGGCTTTCTCCGCAACTAGGAAGGCTATGACTCTAATACCTCCATTGTCATGGGCCATATCATGATTAAGAAAAAGTCTGCGTATATTGATATCGGTACCTTTCCCCGGCATGAACCCCGTCTGATCCTGATGAACCAGATCCTCAATCACTGTGGCCAATCTGAGAGCCAGGATTTTAGCCAGTAGTTTGGCATCTGCGTTTATGAGAGATATGGGCCTATAGGAGGCACATTCTTCAGGGTCCTTACCGGGTTTGGGCACCAACACCACCACCGCCTCAGACAAAGAGTCTGGAAGGGAGCCAAGGGTATAAAACTGCGAAAGGAGAGAGTCTGGGGGCCAAGAGCTCCTGGGGGATGGGGATACCGTCCGAACCAGGGGCTTTCCCCGCCTTCATGCAACTCATGGCCTTCTGAACCTCCTCCAAGGTTATGTCCTCATCCAGTGCTTTACTTTGGTCTGAATCAAGTGTGGGTAAGGGTATGAGGTCTAAATATTCAGACAGGTCAGTGGCTGTATAGTCTGCCCTAGTAGAGTACAACTGTTGGTAATATTGTAAGAATCTATTACTAATTGTTCCAGGGGTGGTTAAGAGCATACTGTCCGTATCCTGCAGCCTACCCACATGAGTTGTTGCATATTGTCCTTTTGCCAACCAGGCTAAAAGCCTGCCGTTTTTGTCCCCGTACTCAAACACCCTTTGGGCGCAACCCAACATAGACTTCTTAGTGAGGTCCACTCTTGGCAGCGATAGTTCCCTAAGGGTGTATTGCCAGGAGATGTAATTATCTGAATTCGGGGTGCTAATATACAGTTGCTCCTTTTCCCGGGCCTGTTCTTCTAGTTGCTCAAGGGACTGCACAGATACCCCTTTCCTATTTGCAATTTTCCTGATATATTCGCCTCTCAACCATGCCTTAAATGCATCCCACGTTATAAGCGGTCCAGATGAGTCTGCATTGCTCAGCCGAAAAGTGCACAGTGCCTCTGGCATCTCCTCTTGGATCTCTGTGTCCATAATCGAGTATTTGGATAATCTCCACAATCTCGGACCCCCAGGTGGGACCGCCTGGACCGTAACCAGCAATGGAGCATGATCTGAGATGCCGCGGGAGAGGATCTCTGTGGACACTGTCTCCCGCAGCAGGTCAGACGAGGCAAAAGCCATATCTATACGGGACAGCGTCCGAAAGGTAGTGGATAAGCAGGTGAACTGAGCGTCCGAGGGGTGGAAATGGCGCCAGAGATCAGTCATATGAAAGGAGGACGCCCATTGCGATAGACCAGTACCAGTAGAGGGAGAGGGCCGAAGCCTATCTAGTTCATTAGACATGACCAGATTAAAATCTCCCACATCTAGTACTCTACTGACATCATATTGTATAATAGTTTGCATCAGGGTTAGAAGTAGAGTAATATCAGAAGGAGGAGGCAAGTATATTCCTACAATTATATATGGAGAACCAACAATCAGTGCATGCACAAGAACATACCTGCCCCCTAGATCAGTCTTAACCACCACTAGTTGGAAAGATAGGGACCTATGCACCAGAACACTAATGCCGCGTACACACGGTCGGACTTTCCGGCATACTTGGTCCGGCGGACCAGAGTGTGCCGGACAATCCGCCCGTGTGTGGGCGGCGGCGGACTTTTCCGGCGGACTTCTTCCCAAAAGCCCGCCGGACCTAGATTTGAAACAAGTTTTAAATCTTTCCGTAGGACTCAGTTTCGGGCGGAAAGTCCGCTCGTGTGTGTGCTGGTCCGACGGAAAGCCCGCTCGTGTGTAGGCTGGTCCGACGGACCAGATACGACGCGAGGGCAGGGTATTGCATCTCGCGCTCTCTGCAATAGGAAAAACAAATTTTCCTATTGCGGTGAGCGCGGTGCATGCCAGGCCCTTAGGTCTGGTATGGATTATAAAGGGAACCCCCTACGCCGAAAAAACGGCGTGGGGTCCCCCCTAAAATCCATACCAGACCCCGATCCGAGCACGCAGCCTGGCCGGTCAGGAAAGGGGGTGGGGACGAGCGAGCGCCCCCCCCCCCCTCCTGAACCGTACCAGGCCGCATGCCCTCAACATGGGGGGTGGGTGCTTTGGGGGAGGGGGGCGCCCTGCGGGGCCCCCCCACCCCAAAGCACCTTGTCCCCATGTTGATGAGGACAAGGGCCTCTTCCCGACAACCCTGGCCGTTGGTTGTCGGGGTCTGCGGGCGGGGGCTTATCGGAATCTGGGAGCCCCCTTTAATAAGGGGGCCCCCAGATCCCGGCCCCCCACCCTATGTGAATGAGTATGGGGTACATGGTACCCCTACCCATTCACCTAGGGAAAAAGTGTAAGTAATAAAACACACTACACAGGTTTTTAAAATATTTTATTAAACAGCTCCGGGGGGGGGGGATCTTCCTCCGGCTTCGGGGGTCTTCTTCCGGCTTCGGGGGTCCCTCCGCTTCATCTTCTCCCGGCGTCCGGTTGGTTCTTCTCCGCTCTCTTCTCCCGGTGTTCCTGCTCTTCGGCCGGCTCCTCTGCTGTCTTCAAGTAGCTCTCTTGCCAGCAGAGGTCCGGACTTCTGGGCTTCTGGGCTTCTGGGCTTCTGGGCTTCTCTTCCCCAGATGTTGACACGACGCTCTCTCCTGCTGGACTGCTCTCCGAGGGCTGCGTTGTGACTTATATAGGCGGAGACCCCGCCCCCTTTTGATGTCACAGTCCCTGGGCATGCTGGGACTGTGACGTTTTAGGGGGCGTGGTCAACATCACCCAGTGACCACGCCCCCTAAAACGTCACAGTCCCAGCATGCCTAGGGACTGTGACATCAAAAGGGGGCGGGGTCTCCACCTATATAAGTCACAACGCAGCCCTCGGAGAGCAGTCCAGCAGGAGAGAGCGTCGTGTCAACATCTGGGGAAGAGAAGCCCAGAAGCCCAGAAGCCCAGAAGCCCAGAAGTCCGGACCTCTGCTGGCAAGAGAGCTACTTGAAGACAGCAGAGGAGCCGGCCGAAGAACAGGAACACCGGGAGAAGAGAGCGGAGAAGAACCAACTGGACGCCGGGAGAAGATGAAGCGGAGGGACCCCCGAAGCCGGAAGAAGACCCCCGAAGCCGGAGGAAGATCCCCCCCCCCCCCGGAGCTGTTTAATAAAATATTTTAAAAACCTGTGTAGTGTGTTTTATTACTTACACTTTTTCCCTAGGTGAATGGGTAGGGGTACCATGTACCCCATACTCATTCACATAGGGTGGGGGGCCGGGATCTGGGGGCCCCCTTATTAAAGGGGGCTCCCAGATTCCGATAAGCCCCCGCCCGCAGACCCCGACAACCAACGGCGAGGGTTGTCGGGAAGAGGCCCTTGTCCTCATCAACATGGGGACAAGGTGCTTTGGGGGGGGGGGGCCCCGCAGGGCGCCCCCCTCCCCCAAAGCACCCACCCCCCATGTTGAGGGCATGCGGCCTGGTACGGTTCAGGAGGGGGGGGGCGCTCGCTCGTCCCCACCCCCTTTCCTGACCGGCCAGGCTGCGTGCTCGGATCGGGGTCTGGTATGGATTTTAGGGGGGACCCCACGCCGTTTTTTCGGCGTAGGGGGTTCCCTTTATAATCCATACCAGACCTAAGGGCCTGGTATGCCCCGCGACGGGGCTCGCAAGGTGTCAATCTCGCCGATAAAAGCGGCAAGATTGACATCCTTTTCTAGTCCCGTCGCACCTGAGTCACGTTCAAAATGAACGGACTTGTCCGTGTGTGGGCAAGTCTGTTCATTCTGAAAGTCCGCCGGAACTCCGGCGAAAGTCCGTCGGAAAGACGGGCGGACTTAGCCCACCGGAAAGTCCGGGTGTGTGTGGGCAAGTCCGTCCGTTTTAAAGTCCGGCGCACCTGGCGGACAAAGTCCGTCGGAAAGTGTGCCGGACCAAGTAGGATAGAAAGTCCGACCGTGTGTACGCGGCATTACTCCTCTGGCGTAGTTGGAATAGGAAGCATGATAATGGGCAGAGACCCAGGTTCTTTTTAACCCCATTATCCTGATACCTATCCAGTGGGTTTCTTGCAAAATGCATATTTTTGGGTTATGCTGCTGTATGTATTTATGCACTAAGGACCGCTTAATTGCTGAGTTAAGACCCCTAACATTCCAGGACAGCGCTGTAAAATTAGCCATACTTCCTACGTAGCCATGAATGAAGGATATCATGATACTGAGGTATGCTGACCTCATCCGCAGGTGTGCGCAGTTCCCCACCCTCCACTGGTGCCCAGAGCCCGCTAAACTGTTGGGGCATGGTGACTGCACATCCCCGGACGGCCACTTGATGCACATAGCAATGAGAACACATAGACCAACCATGTATATCTGTAACCATATAAGAAACAAAACAGTCAACTTATCGATGGCAACGGCCATCCAACTCCCCCCCCCCCCCACTTTGTGCACCCTCAAACATCAAGGGACACATGACCCCAAACAAAACTGAGATAATTCCAAAAAAAAGATTTGGTATCGGGAAGCGTGGGCCCGATTTAGAACATTCCAAAGTTCGTACTTTGCAGTCAATAAGAAAAGGGAAAAAAGAAAAAGGAAAAAAAAAAAAGGAAAATTCCTCACTGGAGTGAGTTGCTGGAAAGTTAACAAAGGAAGGGAGATTTATGAAGACATCCATAATACGTTCCAGACCAGCAATAGGGTTATGACAAGGCGTTTGTGCCAATCAGTTACATTTGGACTTCGTCTCAGGGTACAATACTGGGAGGACCACAGTTAGCATAGGGAGTAACTTAGAGGACGCAAGTTCAGGTCAAACTGTATCCCAATGCGTTCAGGGACCAACATCCGGGTTCAGACTATACAGGACAGCGTCTTTTACCTCCTCAGTGCAGGGTCCCTGTCCATGGCTTCAGCAGTCCCAAACAAATGAACAACAAAAAAATAAAAAATAAAGGGAAAGGCTCAGGTCAGAAGGCCAAGGAACTTTAAGGAGGCAATGTTTTGAGGCATGCACCGGCTACTTTAGGACTGGTGAAGATCCTTACCGTTTCTCCATCGACCACACGTAGCTTGGAAATAGAATACTATAGCAAATTTCCTTGATTCTGAGAGCCGCTTTCACAGCGTCAAAAGACCGGCGCTGCCTCTGTGTCTCCATCGTGTAGTCAGGGAACAGCATGAGCTTCACATTACGATAGGGGATGTCACCTGCTGCGCGGGCCGCTCCCAGGAGCTCGTCCCTGTCCCTGAAATTTAGTAGTCGTAGGATTAGTGTACGTGGAGGGGCTCCTTCTGGCCCCGGCCTCGGCGGTACTCGATGTGCTCTCTCCACCGTGAAGTAGGAGGATAGGTGTGCCGCAGGAAGAACCGACCGTAGCAGGTCCTCAGTAAAGGCAGTGGGATTGTGCCCCTCAACCCCCTCCGGGAGCCCATCAATACAAAGGTTATTCCTTCTGCTCCGATTTTCGACATCCTCTGCCCAATATTCCAAAGCCTTCACCTTGGTCTGAAGCGCTCTAATGGATGCCTCATGGTCGGTCACGGTGTCCTCCGTGTCGCCAACCCGCTGTTCCACCACTGTTATCCTGGATCGGATTTTATCCAGGTCTTGCCGCATCAGCCCCACGTCTAACTGTACAGCCTCTATCTTAGACGTAAGCGTTGTCTGGCACATAGTGATAGCCGCCATCACTTCAGGGATGCCTGGTGGAGCGGCCTCCTCATGGTCCGTCTGCGACACCATGTTACTAAGGCGCGCTGGTGCAGGCCGCTGATCTGGAGCCGGGGGTCACCTCAATGCCGGGGGGAAACTTCAGCTTTTTGCCCCGTTTCGGGCCTCCAGATGTTCTAGAAGGCATACAGAGGCTGGCAGACCGAGTAAAATTCGATTTAACCCAAAAACGGATGTATAAACTGATTCTTCTCCAGCAGAGCTCAGTAAGGCACGTCTGCTCAGTCCACCATCCTGGCCACACCCCTAGTGACTGTTCTTAAATGGCCCAGCCAGAGCCCTGACTTAAACCCAATTAAGCATCTCTGGAGAGACCTAAAATTGGCTATCCACCAACGTTTACCATCCAACCTGACAGAACAAGAGAGTATCTGCAAGGAGGAATGGCAGAGGATCCCCAAATCCAGGTGTGAAAAACTTGTTGCATCTTTCCCAAAAAGACTCATGGCTGTATTAGATCAAAAGGGTACTTCTACTAAATACTGAGCAAAGGGTCTGAATAATTAGGACCATGTGATATTTCAGTTTTTCTTTTTTAATAAATCTGCAAAAATATCAACAATTCTGTGTTTTTCTGTCAATATGTGTGTTCATTAATGAGGAAAAAGAATGAACTGAAATGATTTTAGCAAATGGCTGCAATATAACAAAGAGTGAAAAATTTTAGGGGGTCTGAATACTTTCCATCCCCACTGTATGTGGCCAGACTGTGGAAAAGTCTCACACATGTGGTATCGCCACACTCAGGAGGAGTAGCAAAATATATTTTGGGGTGTAATTGTAAGTTTACCTATGTCATGTGTGAGAAATGTAAGCAAAAATATTAAAAAAGGATATCCAGCGCTGACCAAAAAGGACCCAAACAATAATAAACTGCTAGCAAACACAAAAAGGCTAATTCAAAACAAGACCTCAGAAAGACATGTATAAATAGAGTGCTGCGCAATTTAAAAGTCCATATAACATAAATTCCCAGTAGGTGCCGGTGTAGATAAAAAATTGCAGTGCAGGTGACACACATATGATGGATTTCAGATAAGTGCCAGTGATCCCTCCACCGCAAACAGATGGCCTCTCACCTCAATGTCTCGACCTGAGACAGGTCACAGAGCGGGAGTCAGTTGACACAGAAAACCAAGCAAAATCACCAGAGAAAGCAACTCCAGGGTCCGTCCCAGTCAGTACATAAAAGTAGGTAACGAGAAAGAAGCGATCTAATGCTCTCTGTTTATCAACATTTATAGAAGTAAAAAATGAATATTGCACATACATCAAGGAGCACTCTAAGCCGAGTGCTGGCATGCAAACATGTGAAGTGTCGAACGAGATGGCCGCGGGTGACGTCATGCAAGCACCTGACCCCCGTACGCGTTACGTCCAAGGCAGGACTTCATCACGCAGGCAGTCAGTACATCAGGATTGATACGTTTTCAGTGATACATAGACTCTATAACTTTCACACAAACCAATTATCATATACTCATCAGGAGTTTTTTTTACCAAAGACATGTAAAAGAATACATTATGGCCTAAATTTATGACAAAATTCAATTTTAATGGATTTCTTTTAAAACAGAAAGTAGAAAATGTAGGTTTTTTTTCAAAAATATTGCTCTATTTCCGCTTATATCGCATTTTGTGAACAAAATGATAACAATTTTATTTGGGTACAGTGTAGCATGACTGAGTAATTGTCATTCAAAGTGCGAGAGCACAGAAAGCTGAAAATTGGTCTGAGAAGGAAGGGGGTGAAAGTGCCCTGTATTGAGGTGGTTAAAAATCTAAAATGGTTAACATCAGCCTACAAATTATACTACAAAGTAAAAATCACATAAACACATTGGGGTTGATTTACTAAAGGCAACTTTGCAAGTGCAGTTGCTTCAGAGCTTAGTAAAAATGGCATAAAAGGGCAAAGCTTCACTTTGTATAGAATACCCAATCAAGTACAAGGAAAATAAAAAACAAAACAGCATTTTTGCTTGCACTTAATTGGATGATGGAAGTCAGCAGAGTACCCTTAATTTACTAAGCTCTATAGCAACTGCACTTGCAAGGTGCACGGTCTATTTGCCTTTAGCATATAAACCTATCAAGGAATCAAGGAAGTAAAGAACTTTTATTTCTATGCATTTTCATAACTGTTGCATTGCATCTTAGGACTTTATTCAAAAGTCTACCCTGACTTTTCTCCAATGCAGTGAAAGAATCACATTATTATGATTGGATTATATTGAAAACAATTCATTATTTAGGCTTTGTGTATTTAGCCTTTGTTGGAAAATGGCTGAGCCGTTTAAAGGGAATGTCAATTGGTTTTGGATGTAGTTCTTTCATTATGGTCAGGACTTAAATAAAAAAGAATTAACCGCTTGCCGACCAGCTGCCGTCAATATACAGGCCGGCACGATCCCGCGAGCCATCGTAGCTACAAGTTAGCTCCTTTAAAGTGGCGGGGGTGCCGATGCTCGTGGCCGACGGTCGCGATAATCCCTTCCTTGCCAGTGACATTTTTACAGTAATCAGTGCATTTTTATAGCACTGATCGCTGTATAAATGCCAATGGTCCCAAAAATGTGTCAAAAGTGTCCGATGTGTCTGCCATAATGTCGCAGTCCCGATAAAAATCGCAGATCGCCGCCATTACTAGTAAAAAAAAAAAAAAAAATGCTATAAATCTATCCCCTATTTTGTAGACGCTATAACTTTTGCGCAAACCAATCAATATACGCTTATTGTGATTTTTTTTACCAAAAATATGTAGAAGAATGCATATCGGCCTAAACTGAGAAAAAAGTTTACTTTTTTTAAAAAAAAGGTGATATTTATTATAGCAAAAAGTACAAAATATTGTGTTATTTTCAAAATTGTCGCTTTTTGTTCGTTTATAGCGCAAAAAATAAAATCGCAGAGATGATCAAATACTACCAAAAGAAAGCTCTATATGTGGGAAAAAAAGGACGTCAGTTTTGTTTGGGTGCAGCATCGCATGACCGCGCAATTGTCAGTTAAAACGACGCAGGGCCGAATCGCAAAAAATGAGAGAGAGAGATAAAGAGAAAGAGAGAGAGAGATCACACAAACCTCAAACAATTATAGTTTCCGCTTAAAAGTTTTGGAAATTTTTTTGTTTAACAATCATACTTACCTAGGTGGATGCAGCATCGGTCCCCTGCTAGTTCTAAGACTGAGAACCGAGCGATCAAACACTGCTGATCGATCAGTGCTCAGTGAAGAGAGAGCTGGTGACTGTCCGTCACCGCTCTGTGCTCTGCCCCTCTCGCACTCACTGGAGTTACAGGAGTGTAGAACGAACTGCACTTCTATAATCCACAGGAGAAGTATAGCCAAACGATCTGTACTTCTCCTTTAAAGTTCCATAATCAGCAACAAAATAAACACATAGAATGCACTTAATATTAATAGCTTTATTTGACAATAATGTGGCATGCAATATAATTAAAACACATTGAGGTGTATTATTAAACATTTTGTGAATGATATCAGTTTAATGACACTGATTTTAGTGTTATTCAAAAAGAAAAGCCCAGACAGCACTGATTTTTAAAACCAGATCTAACAGCTATAACTGATTACAGTACAATAGTGCAGTTGTTATTTATCAGTAAATAAACCGTATACCTTTGCAACCCCATCACTTCAACAGGGAAACTCTAGTGCAAGATAAGATTCTGTATCCTTTCATATCAAGATGTATAAGTCTAGCACCTCTGGGTGTGAGATTTATTATAAATTCCTTCATTATATTCTATTCTGTGTAAAGTGCGTATAAGTGGCTATTGGAGATCAGCACTAAATTGCAGAAGTAATGATTGCTAGTTAATTATTATCTTATGTGACCCATGGATACCAGAGGTTCCTTTTACTAGGACCTTTAATTAACAGATCAGGGCAGATTGGAGGAAAAATTAATTCACGCATGTGCCGCCACTGTTGTCTAAGTAATAATATCAGATTTAAGGCCTGTTACTACAATCAATATACATTTTCCTCCAATAAAGCCCTCCCTTTATTGGTCACATCAAAGACCATCAACATTTTTGCATGTTTTAGAGGAACTCTGCAAAGATGAGCATGTTACTTACCAAATTACATAACCCAAACATGATACAAAAGAAAAAACTATCTTTGTGTGAAAAAAAAAAGAAAAAAAGTTGTTTATGTCAACCAAACGTCTCTAACAACTAATGTGTAGAATTATTACAAAATCTCTGCCTTTCATAATGTCATAGCTGTCAATCCTAAACAGACACAGCAAGCCTCCCTCTGATTGTAAAAGATCTTAAAACAAGGCAGACACAGACAATACATTATTCCGGTTATCTGCTTTAGGAAGTTTTGCATATTAGAAATTCCTCCCAGCTTGAGAAAACATTGTTAAAACATTATATTCTTCTATCTTTAACATTGTACAATTAGATATAATGGAAGAGTTTAGATAAAACTAGAAATCTTCAAGAATTAGAACACTCTTTCATGACTAACAACTTGTATCTTGACACTTGTAGACAATGTAAACTTTACCTTCTGAAGATGTGATCAAGAATGACTTTTAGGACCTGATTCACTCTAATGCCCCGTACACACGAGCGGAATTTCCGCCGCAAAAATCTTGGATGGTTTTTCCAATGGAATTCCGCTCAAGCTTGCCTTGCATACACACGGTCACACAAAAGTTCTCGGAACTTTCGACCGTCAAGAACGATGTGTAACACTACGACGAGCTGAGAAAATTAAGTTCAATGCTTCCGAGCATGCGTGATTTTTTGCGTGTCCGACTTGTACACAGACGAACACATTTTCATATAGGAACTTTTTCCGACCGAAAAACAGAGGACCTGCTCTCAATCTTTTGCTGGCTGGAATTCTGCCAGCAAAAGTCCGATGGAGCATACACACGGTCGCAATTTCCAACCAAAAGCTCTCATTGGACTTTTGTTGGCGGAATTCCCACTCGTGTGTACGGGGCATAAGAGAATTTCCACCTTTGTAGTGAAACTTTGCGAACCCCAACTATATATGTGTTTCTATTCACAGCATAAATAAAAATAATTAAAAACAGATTTCTTACATTTCTAGTTGTTTCTTTAGAGCAAGATTATTCATAGAACTCTGCACCTGCAATGTGCTTTTTGAGGCCTAGTTCACACCGGTGTGGCTTTCAAATCACGCTACTTCAGCACAATTTTAAAGCCGCACATCAGTGCAATCTGCACTGCTGATTTCATTGCGACTTGTGACTTAATTTCATAGAAGTCTATGCAAGTCTCAATGAAATCGGTAAAAAATAGTGCAGGAACCTTTTTCATAATTGCTGCGACATGAGTCGCAGCGATATGAATGGTTTCATTGCTGCCAATTGGGTGCAACTTGACATGCAATTTGGAACTGTCAGATTGCATGACAAGTTGCACCGGTGTAAACCAGGGCTTAGGGACAGATTGGATTAATGGTTCTTTAACATACAATACAGAACCCAAGGCTTAAAGTGTTACTAAACCCACAACAATAAATCTGTCTGTACTGTATATGCAGCATAGCATACTTGTTATACTCACTGTGGAACTTAAGAGGTTAATCCTCTGCATTGTGTAAAAAGGCTGTTTTATCCTGTATGCACAGATTCTCCCCCTCCTGCACAGTCTATCTGGGGAAGGCCAGCTAACACAGGCAGAGTAGCCGACCTGCACATGCTCAGTTGTGGCTTTTATGCCTGAGAGAACAGTTTCTTGTTCTCAGGGTTAGCCAGGTCACATGATATTGGCATCACACATGTGGGCGTGTATACAGGCTGCAGTGAAAATCTCCTCCTTCCTGAACTCTCAGCACTGTAGAAACTGTGCAGTTTATCATGTAACTGTGGTATACAGATCATCCAAAAAGCTATAGTGGCAGTATATTAATGTAAAAGGAAGATTTATAAGCTGTGGGCACTGTGGGGGGGGGGGGGGGGTGGAGGAACTATTTTAATATTACTGAGTTTAGTAACACTTTAAAGGAGAAGTATGGGTTTATGAAAAAAAATAAACCTACACACTCACTGTGATGCTGCAGCTCTCCCACGTCAGCTCTAAGACTGAGAACTGAGCAATCACATGACTGGTACTCAGTTCTCAGTCTGGTCCAATCAGAGAGCAGTGACTGTCACCCACCACTCTCTACTTTGATCCTCTGGCATTCACTGGAGCACCAGGGGAGGGGGCAGACACAGCTGGTTCTGGCTCTTAGCCAAGTGCTGAGAAGCAGAGGCAGCTGTTAATCAGGCAGCCGAGAGGACCCCACAGCCTGAAGTGACTTTGCCCCGTCAGCTAATAACGGACAATAGTGCGCTATCAGCAGACTCTGGGTCACAGGAGAGCAAAAGTAAGTGTATTCCTGTGACTCACAAGAAAAGTATGACCAAAAAAACTTTGGCCATAATACTCTTAATATTTTTAACCCTTTAGGCCAGGCAGATTTTGGAGTTTTCAGAAAAGAGCATGAAAAAAGTAAGCAACAGAGGTGGAAATAAACTTTAACATTGTTTACCATTTAGTAAATTGGTCCTCTTACAGTAAGTCTCTGTGAGCTTATTTCTACACAGATCCATGAAATCAAGTAAATATTTCCAGGGCCAAGCATACATTGCTGCGCAATTATCATTAGAATAGCATTTATTGGAGCTGTCTTTGCATTACTCCAACTAAGGCTAGTTTAAGACTTCATGAATTAAGACTTTATATGGACCTTGATTATGTCCTCATTGAAACGCATAGGACCAGGCTTCAAGAAATGTTCTATAAAATAAAGTATGGGCAGCCTTTCATGTACTGCATGTGTAGGTGAAGGGAAGTGCTGAAAAACCCTGAATACCAGGATGGAAAAGTGATTGATAGTATAAAGGTGCGCTTTCTAAGGGTGGCAAAACCCACAGTGATATAAAATATAATGCACAATAATGTTACCCAATGTGAACACATTGGGTAAGTTGGAAACAAGTGTGTGGTCTAGATGGACCTGTAACACAACACAATTTTTGATTATGCACATACAGTTTTAAGAAATTTTGCTTATCCACATGTGTTACAGCCCTTCATGTACTGTAAAAACAAAATAAAGGAGATCTTTATTGACCGCTTGCCGACCAGCCGCCATCATTATATAGCGGCAGGTTGGCACGGCTGCGCGAATCGCCATAGGCGTACGTTGGATGCTTTAAGAGCTGTAGGGGGCACGCACGCACGACGCCAGAGCCGATGCGCGTGGCGTCCTCAGAGAGCCAGAACGGGGATCTGCCAATGTAAACAAACAGATCCCATTCTGTCAGGGAAGTAAAGAGAGATCTGCTGTTCCTAGGGATCAGAAAACAGTGATCTCTCTCTACTCCCAGTCAGTCCACTTCCCCTAGGGTAAACGTAACCCCTTGATCGCCCCCTAGTGCCAACCCCTTCCCTGCCAGTGACATTTATACAGTAATTAGTGGCTATTTTTATCTCTGATCACTGTATAAATGTCACTGGTCCCAAAAAAGTGTCAAAAGTGTCCGATCTGTCTGCCGCAATGTCGCAGACCTGCTAAAAATCATTGATAACCGCCATTACTAGTAAAAAAAAAAAAAAAAAAGTATAATAAAAATGCCATAAATCTATCCCCTATTTTGTAGACGCTATAACTTTTGCGCAAACCAATCAATATACACTTATTATGATTTTTTTTACCAACAAATATGTAGAAGAATACATATTGGCCTAAACTGAGGAAGAAATTTGTTTTTTTATTTTTTGGGGGGGGATATTTATTATAGCAAAAAGTAAAAAAAATTGCTTTTTTTTCAAATTTGTCGCTCTTTTTTTGTTTATAGCGCAAAAAATAAAAATTGCAGTGGTGATCAAATACCACCAAAAGAAATCTCTATTTGTGGGAAAAAAAGGATATCAATTTTGTTTGGGTACAATGTCGCACGACCGCACAATTGTCAGTTAAAGCGACGCAGTGCCGTATCGCAAAAAATAGCCTGGTCATTAAGGGGGTAAATCCTTCCGGTCCTTAAGTAGTTAAGCATAAAAATCACCAATAAGATTTCATACTAGGCTGTGCAGTTGCTTAGTACGATAGCAACATCAAGTAATGATAGAAATCCTCTAACATCAGGTTAATAAATGATGTTCCAAATATGTTTGTGCCTTATCAGCAAATACTTCATCTCAAATATCGCACTTCAGTGAGTTTCAGACAACTAGCCATCGCACACATGTAATTCCATCCAGCAGTGGCCCCTCCCACCATTTGCCTGCCCACGATTAGAATGAGACTACATGAGATGCAAATAGTAGGTTTCAGATACGACAACACTGTTGCTCGATATCAAAACAGATACAGGAAATGCACATAACCTGACATTATAAAAAAAAAAAAGTATTATGGTGATTTTACACTCACTCTAGTTCGAACTTACTGCAAAAATAAATCATATTCAAAGCTGTACAACCAAGCCTTGACTAAATTCAAACCTTTCCTTCTTAAATTCTAAAATAAAAAAAACAACATCAGCATAATGTGTATATATTAGTAATTACATTACTTAAAAAGATAATAGACACTCATTTTGGGACACAAATACCCATTGGATTTCTAAAAATCATCCCAGTATTAGCCAAAGAAGAGTGATTCACACACATCTAATCTTCACATTTTTTCTTTGAGGCTTGAGGTTTCAAAGTCACTCATTCCTCTGAAGAGTGATTCCCACGCTCTATAGAATGATTTTTATACACTTATATTTTTCTATAATGTAGTTTTCATACCAGTAAATGGGGCAAAATGTCCTTATGTAGACATCATTCACTCTATGTGATTCAGACAACTGATCAGATTGACATACATGGTTATCCTAAGAATCTAACATTGTTTAGGTCTTTGGATTGTGAAGTTATGACTTGCACTACCTGTAGATAAGTTTTCCAACATGAGATAGCAGAAAAGACTAGACTTCATATATCATCATAATCATCATCTGCTGCTGTGGATCAACATCATACATGAAACAGAGCGTGAGAAGAAACTATTAGCGTGTTCTGTCACTTAAAGTGGAATTGAAATGTTGTCCTGATATGGCTTCATCTGGTCTGAGACAGATTTGGGCAGAATATTTCACAACTGAGGTGGCAACTTGCACATGTGCCACTTGGTGCCTTTAAAGACAGTACCTCAGCTAAAAAGATCATTAATGTTATGCTGTTGAATCTGTCAAGTGGCATTAGCCCTGAAATTATGAAGGCACCATCAGATGCGACAAAACACAAACAGAGAGGGTGCAAACGCCTAGTGCATTATCTTTTAACACTTTATTAAAGGGTATAAGAAAACATTATATATGCCAAGAATAAAAGGGTTTATTTGGTAACCTCAGCACCACATCCCTAAAGTTAGGGATTGTAAAAATGTGGGTATATGGGACTTTTAAGGGGCTAAACTTTTTACACTTATGTATATATGGTATATTGTGTTCTTTATCTGAGGGTAAAAGGATTAGCACCTACAACGTCCCATATACCCACATTTTTTCAAAGAAAACATTATACTCACAAGCCAAGTAAGTCAACGGCATATATATGCACAAAATCACAAAGTCCGCTCTTCAACTCCAACAGGAGAAAGGATGACAATGACAGCTTATGCATTTTGGGGAACTGGCCACCTTCCTCAGAGTTGTGCATGGTCATCCTTTCTCCTGTTTGAGTTGAAGAGCAGATTTTGTAATTTTGTGCATTTATATATGCCTTTGGCCTACTTGGCTTGTGAGTATATGTTTTCTTATACCCTTTATTAAAGTGTTAAAAGACAATGTCCCTAGGTGTTTTGCGCCCTCTCTGTTTTTTGTGCAGTGTTTGGTTTCCCTGATCTGAGGAGGGCTGCTTTGCCATCTTTTTCCAGTCCAAGTTGCTGAATTATTTTGAGATTTATGGTTCACAGGACAGGTGCCTCCACCATTTCCGAGAGCTAAACTGTCAAGCTTGCATGTACTTTTCTTCATCATCAGATGGGAGGTCAATCAGTCACAGCTCAAATAATACTGGTGAAGCCATGTGATATGTGATCTAATGCGTAGAAGTGGAAACTGGGTGACATCACTTCTTGTCACATAGCTGGAACAGCTGAAGTGGGGAAGACCACCTTGGATGCTGGTTGATTGGAGTTCTATGTGGTCTGTATGGGTCAGACATTAGGGTCAGTGTGCATGCTGGTTGGTGGTGGAGCACAGTGATACAGCTAAATGGAAGAATTGTGGGTGTGATGTGATGCCTTATTCTGTGCGGAATCAGGACTATTTATTCACCTTTGGACTTACTTCATGAAGTATTTTGATGTACTGTTGATTTCTTTTTATTTGGCCTTATTTTTACTAATTTGCCCTTATTTTCATTCACTTTCTATTTATGTATTTGTGGGGCAGTAGGGTGTTTATTGAAGATTGTTTTGCGCTATATTCACTTTTTTTTATATGTGGTTATAGTTTGATCTCACTTAATCATTTGGATGGTTATTTACATCACTATTACTATACTAGCCTATAGAATTCCAACCTCAGCACCTGATGTGTAATGCCCTGTACACACGGTCGGACATTGATTGGACATTCCGACAACAAAATCCATGGATTTTTTCCAACGGATGTTGGCTCAAACTTGTCTTGCGTACACATGGTCACACAAAGTTGTTGGAAAATCCGATCGTTCTGAACGCGGTGACGTAAAACACGTACGTCGGGACTATAAACGGGGCAGTAGCCAATAGCTTTTGTCTCTTAATTTATTCTGAGCATGCGTGGCACTTTGTGCGTCGGATTTGTGTACACACGATCGGAATTTCGGATTTTGTTGTTGGAAAATTTTATAGCAAGCTCTCAAACTTTGTGTCGGAAAATCCGATGGAAAATGTCCGATGGAACCCACACACGGTCGGAATTTCCGACAACACGCTCCGATCGCACATTTTCCGTCGGAAAATCCGACCGTGTGTACAGGGCATAACAGTTGAGGTGTTGTCACTACGACTGAATCGGATTCTCTAATCTGTATATAATTAGTAGCTTTGGGTATAGCAGGCACTTTTCTTTCCTCTACAATTATTATATCAGGTCTACATTTTATAACCTAGCAGCAGAATAGAAGCACATTTACAGCTTTCATATAACAGCTGTAATTCTGCTAATGCCCATTGTACATAGACACCTACATACTGGTGACTTCAGCTCTGACCAGTGATAAGCATCAGTACATGTCCGACAGCCTCCATACACCTCTATATAAACAGAACGGTCATACTATTATACACTCAGTGCAGTTCAGTGTTACAGCCAACGTTGCCAGGCACAAAGGTGCAGTGTAGAGTGTATTTCTGTTTGTAGAAGGTTGCTCCAACACCGAACTATGTTAAGCATATATGACAGTTCTTTTTACCCACAGAAATAAATGGATGCTTGTCATTGCTCTAAGCTGAACCAGGTATCAAGCTGCGCATGTTTAAAAGTACCTTTACATTATACAACTAATAGACAAAAAAGATGCCAAAACTCAATTAAAATGAAGGCTCGCTGCAACTTTTCCATTGTCTTGGAAGAATTACATAAAGGTGCATAACACATGCTAGAATAAAAAATCAGTGAATAAACCTTTAACTTAATATAAATATGTAAAAATATATAGAGAATCTAAATAAAAACATGCCCTTTGCTGCTGCACTTATGTGCGTTTTAAAAATCAAGCTTCTAAAAGAATCAGTGCACAAAAATGAATCAATAAATATCATAGGAGTAAAATGATAAGAGGTGCTACATTGTGATCATGCCTTCCACGCAGTATAGATAAAAAAAAAAAAATATTGTAACAGAAGTTTATCTCAGCATATCCCTGTTCCGAAAACTCCGGAATAGCTCTCGGAAGTGTTGCCTGGTGACGGATGTCACACACGTATAGTAGTCCTTCATTCCGTGCTTTGACTTCTCCTAATAATAAAGACACATGGATTAGTATAATGCTTTTGAGACTCATACATGCCATATTCTACATCTCTGTGTCTTCCGACTAAAAACCTGTTACTTGGGATTCCTATATCTTCATAATGCTCTAAAAGCTGAGCATATTTAGAGTAAAGCTTAGCATTCTGTGCAAGTTTTATGAGGTTAACCTAAGTGAATAGGCCAAATTTAGCAGCATCAATATGCAGCAGTTAGCTTGACAATAACTTTATTATTTTCCCTTCTAAATAAAACATACTTTGTTTTAATCAGCTTCCAACTTCTGCTTGTTCAATTAGGCTTTGACAATAAAACCTGGAAGCCGATTGGTTTCTATGCACCAGATTTTTGCACTGTTGAGTTTTAGTAGCGCTCCCCCAAAATGTTTTACAAAATGCGATTTGCATGCAATAGTTTATATATTTTTCTTTACTTTTGATTAATTTTTTTTAATGTTTGTATTTCACTTTATTAGCTGCAGCCTGCTGAGGCCCAATGACTGAGCTGAGCCAGTAGGCTGTTTTGGCTATCATAGTGATCAGATGATTTGGCACAAATTGGAGAGTTTCCTGAAATGTATATTATGAATAAATATTGTCCCGGGATCTAACATACTCATATATTTCTTGACTGGTTATAGGTCTGTGCGGAGCCATTTCTTTACACCAGCAACTGACTCCTGGAATTGCTCAGTGTATGTTAATTTTATACATTATAGCAACTGATATTATACTTGCAGACTGGATTAAACAGAGAGGTGACTTACTTATCTACTATTGAGCTGTTTCTTCAGACAGGCTCGGAAAGTGGTATATTTCTGCTCAGTTTTGTAACCCTGCATAGCAGAAGAGACAGGAGCAGATACAAAGATGGTGACGCAGCCAAAGAAGAGTGCAAAAAAAAATACAATATAGAAATAGGTGATTGGTTAGTGTCTCAGAGTAGAAAAACATGTTACACACTTGACAGTAAACAGATCTTAAGAATAAAATAGAATAAAATAAAAATTGAACAGTTTTTCTTATTGGTCCAGGTATAAACAAACATGGCCGTGTTGCAATTTTTTCCCGTTACTGGAAGTTCTCGTGAAGTGCTGCACCTGAAAACTGAAATCAATCTACACCATGCAGAATGTGTGGTCGAAAAGCAGAACAGCAGTATAAATAAACCGAGTGCTCAAAGGTTTCAGACAGTAAGGGTGCAATAGAACACATTTAACAGCATGCAAGTCTGTTTTCATACAACCTGCACTATTATGTGACTCGGCTTTATAAAAGATTGTGCAATAGTAAGGAAATGGCCATGATGGAATGTCTATGGGAACATTTAGCACTGGCATATTAATATAAACAATAGATCCTTGCCAAGAAATGAACATGAGCAGTATGCCAGGACTGTGTACAAGAGTAGTGTCACCTTTCTATAACTCTATAACATGGGGCGTTCTAGGGCACTTTTAAGTGTTGAGTGTGGACAACATTGTGATTACACTACAAGTGGTTAGATAAATGGACAGGTTTTAATGCCACGCACATTTCTGGACAGTGCAGTCCTCATTTCACAGACTTGCACAGTACTGAAGTGCTAGATAGTATAAATATATTGCAACAAGCCCACCCTAAAATATAAGAACATCCCCCCTTTTCTATACAAGGGCCACATTGTATAATTTACAGATACGCAAGGGCCGAAAATATCCCCATCAGTGTCCTCCTTACATCAGGATTCCCATCAGAGTCCCACCTTACATTGGGGCCCCCCTTTAAATCAGGGTCCCCATCATCAGAGTGCCCCCTTAAATCAGAGTCCCCAGCAGGGTCCTGCCTTACATCAGAATCCCCCTTTAAATCAGGGTGCCCATCAGAGTTCCACCTTAAATCAGGGCCCCCAACTACATAGTCCTATCTTAAATCAGGGTCCCCATCAGAATCCCGCCTTACATCTAGGACCCCCTCAAATTAGGGTCCCCATCAGAGTCCCTCCATACATCAGGGTCCCTATCAAAGCCTGCCTTTACATCAGAGTCCCCCGTACATCAGGGTCCCCTCAGAGTCCCCTCAGAGTCCTGCCTACAGAGTCCCCAGGTCCAGACAATTCACAAATAATCTACTAGTTCATGCACATTGGGGTGGGTGTAATAATACTTGGGGCTTTCTGTGCAGTCTGCACTGGATTCAGTGATAAACCTTTAAAGGCCATGCTGTTACCAATGTGAAGGTATACTGCAGGCTCAGCTTCCGGGACAATTGACAAGAAAGCTGTTAATAACAGGTGCCTGCTGTGCTTACAGACACTCAACTTTTTTTAACTTTTTTTTTTATTCAAAACACATACAATTCAATTCACTCTTGATATGGTGCTCCAACAGAGGAATCTGAACCAGACAGATACATGTCTGAGAAGAGTCACTGAGATGCACCAACTAGATCTTGATCTTGAGACTAAAAAGGTTTCCATGTCTGAACCTCCTAGATTCCTAAGTATGGCTTCCTAAGTATGGCCAGGCTATATAAACTAAGAGCATACTGTCTAACCAAAAAATACTTTTAGGAGTTCACACACTCTTTTGGGGTTCATGCAAATGATTAGATGCATATTAGATACTGGCTGAACACCAGAACCTCCTTGATTTGCACAATATATTTTTCAAATGTGTCTATTTCCAAAAATACTTTGAGTGTACTGCACAATCTCACAAACATTTTTTATAGCCTGGATGCCTATATATCTGGACAGCAGATGGCAGCACAACATATCTAAAACTTAAAATGCAAATATCAACGGAAGCTTCCAAAATTTTACTAGAATATAATTGTATCTAAAAATATTGCACAACTATCACTTATGTGTAATTATTTATCATTCACTCATGAAAAGGACAGCTGGTTCACATACAGATGTTCTATCTTAAACAACAACTCCACTCTAAAATTGTATACAATTTTTACAAAAGCCATTTTGCAATTTACCATTATTAAAATACAAAACTCCTCCAAAAACGTCAAGTCATACTAATATGATTGGCTCACTAACCCTCACACTTAGCACCATCAAATATTTTTTGTTTAAGGAAGTCACTGCAATAGAATGCTTCAGTAGCTACAATAGAGAAGTAGGTAAGAGTCTGCAATATAGTTTCCAGAAATCCTTGGAATGCATATAGATAAACAGGATAGAATTTTTCTTGTCAACAACAGTAGTTTAAAGGGCAACTCCACTTTTGTTGAGAAAAAAAACATTTCCCTCTGGGTGATCTATGTGCATTTGCAAGGATTTTAACAATCTTTGTTGCAGATTCCTATCTTTTGTTATTGTGAAGAAATCCCTGTTTGTTTGTCTGTGTCCATGTGTACAGCAAATCTAATGGAAGAAGTTTTATAATTATCAATCAGCTGCTGCACCTTTAGGGCATTAATGAGGAAATTGGCAGTGTCTGCATCCCTTGGGATGTGATTTCCCATTGTTGTTATCTCACCAAAAATAAAATTTTGTTGCAGGGGATGCTCATAATCTGATTTGTATCTTAGTGCAGACTTCTAGGAAAATCAGTAAGCCAATCACTAAAGCAGGAAATTACATTTTCAAGAGGCGTTCTGTACATCATCTGTATACAGAACATCTCCAGGTAGCCATGATGCATTTTACAGAAAATTACAGCTCTGCAGATTGAAAAAGAAAGGTAATTTTTAACAACATTCAATTACAATATGACTTGAATTGCAATTGTATACACTATATTATTTTTTTTTATTTGCCAATTTTTTTTCCTACGAAAGTGGAGTAACCCTTTACATTTAAATTGTAATTTAAGAAAAGATCAGAAGTAGGACCTGATTTGGTTTTATTGCTTTTCATGTTTCAGACAATGAGATCTTCCCAATTGCCAATTGTATGGTGGTTCCAAGGCTCTACTGTGGCCATCACGGTGGCTAAGTGGTTTGCACCATTTCCATGTAGCATAAGACCTATTCCAGTAGGTTACATGGCTTCTTCCCTAACAGGTCCTATGGTGTGTATTAATGTGTTAGTGACAAGTAATTGTAAGCATCATCAGAGAACAGGAGCTGACGCAAACGAGTTCACGTATCTAAGCCCAGCAAACTATGATGGCCCCTTAAAAAGCACAGCGATTTTCCACCTACAGTTCCCAGTTCTGAAGTGAGCAAATATGATGATCTAAAAAGGTAATAAAACAGACAGAATATTTGTTTTCTCTGACGCTGTGCTAGTTTCAATCGGTTTCCCACAATCATTTATTCAATCATTTGGTTTCTTAAAATCAGTCCAGTTTAGTCTAGGGAGCAGGATAAGGTGTAAAAACTCAGATTATTCCTCTCTCCAGCAGTGTCCCACCATTACTGTGACTGCTCTGTAAGCTGTGATTGGCTCCAATTGCACTTCAGCCTCCTAAATTTACAATATCCTAATATCCATGTTGTATGTGAAAATGCTTAGGCTCCTCCCACAGACTTTAGCTTTGGGCAAAGGTAGAGAGTGCTGGAGCATAGAATCAAGTAAGTGAAACAGCCTCTTGGGTAATACCCTCGACATATCAAGCAACACCTAAAAAAAAAAAAAAAAAAGTTCCATCCCCCTACCTACCTATTTTTATTCCACTATGGTCCGGACACGGGATCCAGCAGCTCCGGATCTCCTGTGCCAGAGAGCAGCTGCTGCAGAAGGGAGCGCCAACAACGGCTGCCTCATGGGAGCCATAGTCAAGCGCTCCCTCACAAAGGGTTACTGAAGCTGCTGAATCACAAGACAGAACCGAAGCGGTTCAAAAAGAATTATAAGTACACAGATCACTGTAATGCCGCATACACACGATCGGATTTTCCAACAACAAATGTTGGATGTGAGCTTGTTGGCGGAAAGTCCGACCGTGCGTATGCTCCATCGAACATTTGTTGTTGGACTTTCCGCCAACAAATGTTGGCTAGCAGGTTCTCAAATTTTCCGCCAACAAATTTTTGTTGTTGGACTTTCCGATCGTGTGTACACAAGTCCGTCGCACAAAAGTCCGCGCATGCTCGAAATCAAGTACGAGCCGGAAGCGCTCGGTCTTCTAAAACTAGCGTTCGTAATGGAGATATCACATGACTTTGAACTTCCTTTTTATCGGCTTGCTGTACGTCATTCTGTCATAATTGTTGGCCAACATTTGTGTGACCGTGTGTATGCAAGACAAGTTGGAGCCAACAACCATCGAACAAAAATCCACGTTTTTTTTGTTGGAAAGTCTGATCATGTGTACGGGGCATTAGGGTGGATTTCTATTTTATTTTTTTTAATAGCTGGGGTTGGGCTTTAATTTTCTGTAACACACACTGAAGCCATCAAAAATAAAGGCAAGTATACTCCGCGCAGTGTACAAAACTGATGCTCATGTTGATTTTCGTTGCCCTCAAAATTTCTCCATAAAAAGTGTTACTAAACCCACAACAGTAGTATCAGTTGGAATATGCAGTAAAGCATATACAGAGGTTAAAGCAACAGGTTAATTCTCCACATTGTGTAAAAAGGCTGTTTGACCCGGGCTTCTCTGATTCTTCCCTTCTTCCACAGTCCCCAATCCATCTCCTGATAGTACAGAGAATTTGGAGTCCCTCTGCATATGCTCAGTTTGGTGTGTATTGCTATAGAGTTCTTTATTTCTTGGGAGGGTGCATGTGACCAGCACAGGGCCAATCAGCACTGTCCAGACAGAGGGCCAGGGATCATGCAGCCTTATAGGACAGTCAGAGGAAAATGAAAACTCCTCCTACAAGCTTTAACCAGACATTGATAGCAGTCATGTGACTGCTATATACTGCTGATGAGAAAATTTATTTTGCAGTTCATATTTACTAAAATAATTGCATTTCCATGTTCTGTGTACTGTGGCAGACCTGATATAGTGAATGCAGGGTCCTGGGTTTAGTAATACTTTAAGTTAATGCAACATATTTGCAACTTTTTCTCCACCGTACATCCCCAATATGGACAAATCTTGAGTACAATGCAGCAGTAGTGACCACCGAGAAAGACTTCAATGTTATAAAGTAATTCCTCACCCTGAACCCTCGGTGCAGACGGTCTTTCATAATGCCAATAAATTCTTTATAGCTTAATTGATCATCTCTGTCAACATCAAAGATCTTAAACACAGTGTTCACCAAGTGCGGAGACAGCTTCAGGCCTGTAGCTACATATACGGCACGCTTGAACTCATCTGTGGAGAAAGCACATCAAAAG
Source organism: Aquarana catesbeiana (assembly GCF_042186555.1). Taxonomy (NCBI): domain Eukaryota; kingdom Metazoa; phylum Chordata; class Amphibia; order Anura; family Ranidae; genus Aquarana; species Aquarana catesbeiana. The sequence goes on from NC_133324.1 coordinate 810,780,869, forward strand.
AGTAAAGGCAATCCTTATAAGAGGAAAAGCTCCCATCTTGTTTTGTCATTGAGCGTTCTTAAATCCTAATTGGTCATGGAGGAGAAATATGACACAAGACACAAACAACGGCATTCTGAGGGTAGAGGTAGATATGTTTACTATATAAGCATACCATACACAGCTCTTCTCTCTTTTAGTTTAGAAGCAACTGGTGTTGGATCGAGAACTACACCATAACCCTTCCACACTACAGCGCTTTCCTGCACAGTGCAGAATTCCTATGTCTTCCGCTACCTACAGCTAAACTCCAAAACAACTAAAAAAAAAAAAAAAAAAGAAAGAAATCAAATTAGGGCAGCATTGTATTTATTAATACATCATTAAATGTAGTTTTAACCACTTTAGCCTCAGGGACGTACCTGTACATCTTCTGGTTGAAGGGGTTATACTGAGCTTTAATGTAAAAATGATCCTAGTGGCTAATTAGCCGCTGGATCACTTTTATAGGAGGGGGAAGGGCCCCCCCGTCACCTGAGTATTTTGTCACTTCTGGTTTTGGTCTAATGTAAACAGGCCACTACCGGCCTGTGAAAGCATCAGATCAAACTGATCTTGGTTTGATCTGATGCTTTTAAGGGCAGAGGAGAGATCTCTTAAAATAGAGTACCTGTCACTGCCCATGCTATCACAAGGTGTGTTGTTCATCCCTTGTGATAGAAATAATGTTGATAAAAAAGAATTTCAAAAAATATTGTAAAAATAATAATAATAAAAAAATTCTCTCACCCAGAAGTTGGCCATCTTTGGGGACTTTTTTCCTGATTCTTTACTACTTATATGAATAATTTTTAATCATTTATTTATTGCTCTTCACATTTATGTATCATGAATTGAATTTTTCACGTATTGTTTTATGAAATGGCACTTTTAAATTTAATTACATTTATATGAATTATTGATCATTGTTTGTATATTTCGTACTGTTTTCATTATGAATTGCACTAGATCAATTTCTATGGTATAAAGCTGTGAGTTTTAAAGGTGCAGCGCACTTGTTTTTTTTTTGGTTATTAATTTTTTATATGTATTTCTGATGGTTTTATATCACTTTTTAAATTATTTATGAAGATTTATGAAATTTTAGGGGGACAGCGCACCTATACTATAGTTGGAATTGCACTTGCACGCCTTATATCTGGACTGTGATTTAGGTACAGCAGTTCTTATTTGTCACTTAGCGCAGGAATATTTTTTCCCTTTATTTTTTACCACAGCTATATATATATATATATATATATATATATATGTATATATCGTAGATATGGTAGATACCTCTGAGGAAGGATTTAGCTACAGAGCAGATAAGTAAGCACTATGGAGAATGCATGTTAGCATTCGACCATGGACAATTGGGTATCTTGTGATTGAAGATACTGTGTACAAATTCAAACAAGCAAGCTGAAATGTCATTTTATGACTGTTTTTATATGTGATTTAAATAAAGTTGATACTACAATTTTTTTTAAAGATAAATTGTGTTTGGATTGCATATTGCCTTGAAAGTCTCATGGGAAATTAATATGTCTATGTTGCGCCAATCCTAAGGTTACCTTTGTGACAAGCTCTATTTTTATATTTGATAAGAAAACTTAGTTCATTATATGTTTAAATATCTTCCTTTCCAATTCTTGACAACTTTCTATTTACTTATTGACCTGTTACCCTTATTTGCAACTTTGCACAGTTTTGTTTTAGGATGCAAAACAATGCTGTTAGCCAGTCCCCAACCCCAAACCACCCCTCCAAACTTACCCGAGATTTAGGGTTCTTCTGCTTGCAGGCATCTGTTTCAATTTTGAATTCGGCACAGCTGTGTGTGGCTCTGACCGCACAGTTATGTCATCCATTCACAGAGATATGTGAATGGAGAGACTACAAGTCCCATCTGTCACCGTGGTAGATGCATAGGTCTCTCATTGGCGCACAAGGGTGTTGAAGTCAATGCACTCCTAAGTCTAATTATACTCCCACCAGCTCCATAACTGAAGGAGGTTGGAGGAATAGTCTGCAGGAACCTGTGCATTGCACCCGCTGTCCACTGATCACAATTGCTTTATTCATGATGACTTTATTCAATATCAGTGTATTTATGGATTTTTTTGTAACAGGTAGAACGCGCCCTCAAAACAGAAAAAGAAAAAGCATACATTCTGATTGTTTTTTTTTAGTGACATCATAGTCGCTCACCTTGGCCAATTGATCGATTTGCAAAGTTGTACATTTGCATTGCAATGGCAAAATCTTCTAGATTGTTGAGAAACTGGAAGAAGGATCTAAAGTCATCAAACGAGATTCCCTGAGAAGCAGAGCAGAAAGCCAAGGTTAGTTCCTAATGATTTTATCTAGATAAGTAGATGAAAGTATCAGCAGGCGATGAATAAAAGTCATTTAGAAGGTTGTAATATGCAACCTGATATTTCCTGTACCAAACTGAACTTTCTGATCTCTCTGCACTACAGCCAGTGGAATAACATAATGCAATGCTTCCAGGCTTCAGTAATTTAGCACTGCTGGCTGCATCAGCTCGCTGAATTCCAGGTATGGATATTTTAGCTTAGTTACGTTGGTCCATCTTGGACTTATGTAGGTATGCATGTTCCATACCTTGCTGATCCCCATGACACCTGCATATCACTGTAGTAGGCACCACTTCAGTGATTGCTCATTTGTCAGTCTATATTTAAACAATAAATAAAAAGAGAGCACCATTTTATTAAAACACTTTACTAAATAAAAACCTAATTTGTCTTAAAAATAATAATAATGTATTTATATATATATATATATATATATATATATATATATATATATATATATATATATGCAATTGAGTCATGGGGCATATTTCTAACGCTGCGAATAAGACCTTCACCAAAAACTTTCACCAAACATTCAGGTGGTTAATCATTCACCTGCATTGAATATTTGCTGACTGTCACATTCACTGCTTTATAGGGTTACTGCCAAGTTAACTGACATATGCTTACACTGCTAAATTTGGCCTGGCTATTAATGGCCTCTGGTCATGAAAGGGTTAACTCTTTAATCTGCCAATCTTAATCTACCATAAAATAGAATGTATATTTTGGGTGGAATGATCTTTCAGTGTATTACTGTCATTATCAGATCAGGGGAATTCAGCTCACTTCATTTTAGTGCACAGCTTTTGATGCAGTTTTTTTAGCTCATTTAGCACACTGTAAATAGTTCCAAAGCATTTTATTACATTACATTCTGAGCATGTCACACCAAAACCAAACACAGATTTTTTTTGTTCCTTAGAAAATGATAGGTGTATTGTAGATTGAGATCTACGTGAAATATAAGGAACATTAATAAAACCTGCTTGACAAAACTTAAACCACTTTCCACCAGCACTATAGCCGAATGACAGATACAGTGCGGGCTTCCAGTGTAGGGAGGGCATCAAACGTCCTCCCGTGATCGCGCTGCTCGCACGGAGCAGGTGTGTACTGTGATCAGCGAGTCCTTCATACTCCAATCACATCGGGCCCTTTACCATGTGATCAGCTGTCATCCGATGACAGCTGATCAGGAAGTAAAAACAATCAGCGTGAGGAGAAAGAATAACGCTGGTAACCGGCTTCTGTTACAGGGACATCGGTCCCGATCTGTGCTGGTAATCAGTTCCCACAAGTGCCATTTATCAGTGCCCACAAGTGCCACCTTTTAGTGCCAATCTGTGCTCACCAGTGCCAACTATCAGTGCTGCCCATCAGTGCCTCATCATCAGTGTCATCATCAGTGTCGCCTATTAGTGCCACCCATCAGTGCCACCTCTCAGTGCCCTTCAGTACCACCTATCAGTGCCACCCATAAGTGCCATCTCTCAGTGCCCTTCAGTGCCACCTCCCAGTGCCCTTCTGTGCCACCTCTCAGTGCCCATCAGTGTTACCTATCAGTGCCCATCAGTGTCACCCATCAGTGCCCATTAGTGCCACCTATCACCGCCCATTAGTGCCCATCAGTGCCACCTATCAGTGCCCATTAGTCCTGCCTCATCATTGCCACCTCATCAGTGCAGCCCATCAGTGAAGGAGAAAAAATACCTGTTTGCAAAATTTTATAACAAACTATGAAAATAATTGTTTATTTTTCAAAAATTTCATTTTTTTTGTTTCTTTAGCAAAAAATAAAAAACCCAGTGGTGATTAAATACCACCAAAAGTAAGCTCTATTTTTGTAAAAAAATGATAAAAATTTTGTTTGGGTACAGTGTTGCATGATCGCACAATTGTCATTCAAATGCAACAGCACTGAAAGCAGAAAATTGGTCTGAGCAGGAAGGGGGTTTAAGTGCCCAGTAGGCAAGTGGTTAAAGAAGAAGTTCGCCTTTTGAAAAAAAGAATGAATGCAAATTTTTTTGCAGATAAAAAATGTGCATTAATAATTATTTTTTGCTAAGGAGCCCGCAGAGCATTTCACTTGCGACCAGCATATCATGGGTGCAATCTCAGACTCCTGCAGACTCTCAGCAGGAAGAATCAATGAATTACCAGAATGCTCACCAGCACCCTCAGAGTTCAGTAAGAACTACAAGCCATTAGCCACAATGGCTGGCAGTACTTGTAGTCTATCCATTCACAGGAAACTGTGAATGGATGACGCGGCCGTGTGGGCAGAGACACGCTGGTTGAAAAAAAAAAAAAAAAAAAGACTAATCTCTGGGCCGCTTTAGTTACTGGTTTTAATCTAGGGGGGGATGCAGGAATTGAAATTCAAAGGATTAGTCTTTAGTTAAAGACTGCAGTACTGTTGCATCCATTGTTATTGCATCATTGAACATTGCATCACTAATATTAATTTGGCAGTTGACATTAAGTGTACTTTTCCAGCAATTAAATGTTTCACGTGCATCAAAGTAGCATTGTTTAACACTGGCTGAAATCATGAAATCAACAAGGAGCATGCACTAGGTGCAATAGACTGCTGGGTTCATTTGATACTGTATATGGCGAAATACAGTATTTTTCAGTATTTAGTGGAGGATACTGGGGTTAAGTTCCAGCTTCCATTGCCTCCTGGGTTGTCTGAAAGTAACATTTCTGAGCCTGAATTTCCAGGCCTACACACCTGGCATGCCCAATAAGCTCAGTTCTCCTTATGGAATGTTTATTTCACTATATAGTATGAAGAATGCAGCAGGTGGGTTGGGAACACCCAAAATTTAAGTTAGCGGCAACTGCTTTAGGGAGTTCCTAGAAGATGCCTGCTACAGTGGGTTCTATCTATAACTGAAATGTGGACGAATCCTTTTCAAATAAACCATTTCATACTTTTAGTGTGATCTCTTTTTAATTTCTTTTTCAGACTGAAATAAAACTGTGATTTCTCCATCCAGTAAGTAGGGTTAATTGTGGAAGGACTGAAGAGATGTTTAACTAAAGGTGTATTTTCATCATTTACGAGCCAGGGAGAGAAAAAAAATAAAACTTTAAAGGCAGTTTAAAAATAGTGTTTACTTACATGAAAGGTATGCTGGGTCAACATGTAAGCAAACACATTGTTAACATTCTGACTCGGATAGACGAGCCAGGCTCGACAAAGAACATGCTATGCCCAGCAAATCACTAGACATAAAAGCTGACACAACAACCAACAAAATCAGGAAATAACCATACATAGAATGTAATTTATCAAAACTGTAGCAGCTAGAATCTTCAGCAGCTATGCATTACAACCAATCGCCTTCTAGCTTTTATTTTCAAATCTTAAAGCAGAACTAAACCCATTGATTTAACAATTTTCCAAAATAGTTACATTTAAGGCATGCCATCAAATCAAAGCTCACTTTTGCTTGTTCTCTCAACCGAACTGTCAAGCCTTCAAATGGCTGGTGCCATAACCGATCACAGGTGCAGCACCATGGCCACTGCAGATCAAAAAGGCTAAATGGCAGCTTTCTTGGCTGAAAAGAATATGAGGGTTTAATTCTGCTTTAACTGAAGCTATTTGGTTACTATGACAGCTGCCCCAAATTCTGTCTGCTCCACTTTTGATAAATGTCTAGTAGCAAAGTACCTCTTTAAACATTTCTCAAATGTTGGCAACTGTGATTTGCCTAGAAAGCATGACTGTTTTCATAGCTAGACAAGGGAGTACACTTGTGGTTCAGTGGAATGTTCTCCAAGTCACACTGACCATAAGGCTACTTTCACACTGGGGCATTAGGGGCATCGTCAGTAAAGCTATTTTTTGCGGCCCTTTTCGGCCGCTAGTGGGGCGCTTTTAACCCCCGCTAAAGGACGAAAAAGAGTTAAAAGCGCCGCTGCAGCGTGGTGCTTTGCCAGCGCCGCCCATTGCTTTAAATGGGCAGGGGTGCTGTAGAAGCGGGGTATACTCCGCTCCTACAGTGCCTCAAAGATGTGGCTTGCAGGACTTTTTTTGGTGTCCTTCCAGCGCACCGCCCAGTGTGAAAGCACTCGGGTTTTCACATTGGAGTGAGAGGAGAGGCTCTTTACAGGCACTATGCAGGCGCTATTTTTAGCGATATATCGCCTATAAAGCGCCTCAGTGTGAAAGCTGCCTAAACTGCAAAGACCAGTACAGATGGTGCAGATGCCTCTATGCTAGACCACAGAAAAAAAATATCCCTTGGATTGGGACTTTAATAGACCACCAACTCTTGAGATAAAAGATGTATATTTTATTGATGTACTAAAAAACAGATGTAAAAACGACTATGACATACAAAAAAGAAAGTACATTTCATACACAATTGATACTAGATCAGAACAGGAATAATACAAATATGATATTAGATGTGCTCTCCTGGGGTTGATGTACCCCGATACCTGATGTGTTTCCGGTATTCTGATACCTTCATCAGGGGTTTGAGAGTTGCAAGTTGCAAGAGCTCTAGAGCACCACTAGTGGAAGGCATCCCATCATAGGATCCGGACACACGAAGGGTCCATCCCAGGAGCCGCCCACGGTGGGACCTGTTGGGATAGTTATCCACCCGGCATGCAGCCGGAAGAATATAGGTTCTAACGAATACTTATCCCACTCGGGCCCAGTTAATTAACAAACCCGGATAATGGTAACCCAATATGTACACAACCTATATAGGTTCTGGGTCTGGCATCCATGAAAAATATGTTATTGAACCTTGGGGGGTCATAGGTGCTGCCTGAACACAAAGTCATTCCACTGGAATCCATACACTTATAAAAAACTTGCAACTCTCAAATCCTCTGATGAAGGTATCAGAATACCGGAAACGCGTCGGGCATCGGGGTACATCAACCCCAGGAGAGCACATCTAATATCATATTTGTATTATTCCTGTTCTGATCTAGTATCAATTTTGTATGGAATGTACTTTCTTTTTTGTATGTCATAGACGTTTTTACGTCCGTTTTTAAGTACATCAATAAAATATACATCTTTTATCTCAAGAGTTGGTGGTCTATTAAAGTCCCAATCCAAGGGGGATATTTTTTTCTGTGGTCTAATATGTTAGGGATGGGACCACCATATTCTACACTTGTCATGATGGAAGCCTCTTTTCTGCATGCTTCTATGCTAGTTCAGGAGCTATCACTTCCTGAACTACTGGACACTTCCATTCGCCTACCTGTCATTGCAATGTCTAAAAGTGTGAGATGGAAATACAATTTGGGAGGAGTAATGACATAGAAATCCACTGAAAGGTACTAAAAACATTGAGCTGTTATAAAGAAAAAGGACCATAGCGTGCTCAATGTATCCCTGCCCCAGCAGAGCCCTCTCAAGGTTCATAAAAACCCTAAACACATAACAATAATACTTTCAAAAAGCTGATATTTATATAGGCTTTGGAACTCCCACCAACATTTGAAATGTAGAGAAAGACAGCTGTGGGATAGGTACTTGTTAATGTGTGAACATTTTGTCAAGAGACCTTTTTAAAATTTTCACCCTGACAAATGTAATTCATAGAAATGGTCTGGCTAGAAAGTACCAGACTTGTCCAATGCCTGGCATACTTGATTCCTAGAATATTGCAAATAATTTTTCTCACCTCTAGTCACAAACAATCACATAGTGTTGCAGTTGATCACTACTGTCTTTCTGAACTGTGCACCAAATTGTGACCTCCTCTACTTATAAAAGCTCTCCATCGGCAGAGGCAGAAGGAAGATTCTCAGTCACTCAATAGCAGTGAACTTCATCTGTAGCAGACACCTAAATTTGACAGTTTGGTGAATCTGCCTTGATCATGTCTAGTCAGGTATGGTGCGAAAAAAGAAATTCACCTTTGATCAGAAAGATGGAAGTGACCTCAGATCTCTCAGGCTGCTGAAAAATCTATTCTTCAAGCAGACATCCTATTAACGAAACCTGTTTCTATGTAAAAGGGTATGGGTGACAACTACTTATGTACAGTTGCTTGAGTAGAATATCAATATATAAATGTTAAGTTTTAATGGACTACTTTAAATCTATACCTTTTCTACATGGTAAGATGCCTGCCCACATTTGTAGTCTTCTGTAAAATTGTGTCCTTGTGTAGTAAATAAATACCTAGAATTGGTGCCCTATGGGTGAGGGATATGCAAATAAAGCTGCCCCTTAAACGTGAACAAGTCACAAAAAAGTATTGAGATAAAAATAAAAGGTGGCGATAAACACACACAAGTGAATATACAGTACAGTATACATCATGAACAAAAAAAAATGAACATACATCACTGCAAGAAACACATAGATCGTTGAACATATAGCAAGCTAAAAGTCCATTAGTGAGAGTGTTCCCAACACCAAAATGCTTTTAAATGAGGCTTCTAGTTCTTCCACCATGGGTGCTCAATGGAAAGGTGGCAATTGATTCCTACTGCGCACACCACTCTGCTCCAATGGACCCTCCGGATGAATCTAGAGCATAAAAATTGACTCCACAGGAGATGAGAACATTTTATAGTGTAGTATATTTAATAGGATTTAAAAGCAATGACAAAGATAGTAGATTGCACTCACATGTTAAAGTGGCAAAATTTGCACTGGGTAAAACAGGATCTGGCTAGTTCCTCTCGCAGTAACGTGCATTCCGCGTCCCTCTCATAGGCGTAAAGTCTGGTGTGGGGTGACAAATCAGGACCCGAAAGTGACGGATCCTATGCTCCAAGGTATGCTTTGCCGTGAATGGCATCTTTAGGAAGCCAGCCTTTACCCCTACGAGCGGGACACGGAATACACGCTAATGCTAGAGGAACTAGCCAGATCCATGCACGCTATTTTACCCAGTGCCAGGTTAGGCACTTTAACATGTGAGTGCAATCTACTACCTTTGTCATTGGTTTTAAAACCTATATAAGGATTGAACAAGTCAAAACTCCAAAGGTTTAATATCTAACTACAGACTGTCTATTTTCAGATACTTTGTTGGAAACATTTATAGTGCGAATCTTTGAAGTGACCTACACTTTAATATTTTTACATCTTCAATCTATATGACTGTTAGATATCAGGTGAGAGTTACTCTGGTATAATTGGTTTTTGAATGGGGACTCTCTCTCCATGTACACATTAAAGACCCAAGAGGTGTTATATAAATACTTACCTATTTCAATCTAATGTATAGGTGCTCCCTATCTCATAGTGTACTATAATGAATATTTTTTTTGTTCCATTTAGTGGTACCTACCATAGACGACATGATATGCGTGTACTTCATCACTGCATACATATATATGAAATTCAAAACTTTGTCTTTTTGGGTGTCTGTTTAGTTTTGTGAGGTTTCCCCATACCCTGAGCCACAAGTTTACCATGCAAGCATATATGTTGGTGTGTCTATGTTTGTATGTTTTCTGTTATTACAACATTTATCCAGGAAGAGTACATATAACTACTGATATACTTATATAGATATATACTACATTAAATACTTATACATGTATTTCTTTGTTTTTAAATATATCAGCACCTACCCAGTATCTGTCCTAAAGAAGCTAATATTTTAGCAAAATGCATCGACGAGCAAGTTCTTGGAGGCATTGCTGGATCAAAAATGTATTTTTCACTTTAATATATTACCAAACCAATCCTTGTACCTTAGATCCAGCCCTCTGTAACTGCACTATTGGGTAACTGGTAACTGTGTCCACACAGGGTGTTGTTTGTATGTTGTTTATATGTCTTTTAATTATGCTGTAATAAAATGTACTGTATACCTTTTTACTGATTTTCTCTCTCGTTATGTGCCCACAAAGTCCACCAATTTTTTTACTTGTTCAATCCATATATATATATATATATATATATATTTTTTTTTTTTTGGAGGTTGGCATGGTGAGGGTCTTCCCTTTCTCTGCTTTTAAATCCTATTAAATATACTACACTATGAGACACTCTCTCGTCTCCTGTGGAGTCAATTTTTATGCCCTAGCTTCATCTGGAGGGTCCAGTCGAGCGAAGTGGTGTTGGCAGTAGGAATCAATTTGGTATTCCAAATGCGCAATTTGGGCTATCCTAAAAAGTGGTCAAACACCTGTGGTGAGTTGCCACCTTTCCATTGAGCTTTTAGCTTGCTATATGTTCAACAATTTATGTGTTTCTTGCAGTGATATATGTTCATTTTTTTGGTTCATGATATATATTGTATATTCACTTGTATGTGTTTAGCGCCACCTTTTATTTTTATCTCAAAATTGTGTCCTTGCCCGCTGCAAGTTTAGCTGTGAACTCCCATGCTATGTTCCTGTCAACCTTCCCATAATGCTCTGTTCCTTCAATAGATAGGCTGCATTTCACTGTGTACATAGCATTCTCTGTGAAGACACCTCTTCTACACTGTTTGGGAGGTAATAGAGTAAATTAAGGCATATCTCAGGGAAGAGGGCATGACAACTCCCTTGACCTTCCCAAGCCAGGATTCATAACAGTGCTCCTAGTTTTAAACCATTCCAATAGAGTGAGAAGACAACTTTAAAGACTACTGCAGACAAGTATGGATGCCTGCTGTCATATCAGTGTAGAAATAAAAACTGTATAATTGTGTGGCGAGACGTTGACTTCACGTAAATCACCTTATACCTAGATACATGGGCTGCCATCCCCAATACAAACAGACAACTTTCAGTCTTCAGTCATTAACATTTCAAACACGACCCTTGTGCTTACATTACAACAGAGAAATAAAACAAAGAGGTGTTAAATGTAGGTGAAAGCCAATAAATAGTATGTTTCGCATACTTTCTTAAATGATACAACAATACTTGTTTTTATATGGTGAGAAGCGATGAGAAACCATTGACACACCGCTCAATTAAAGGCCATTCAGCTTTCGACCAAGCAGTAAGATGAAAGTCTTGGTAACAATAGGCCTTGCTCTAAGTACACTTTAAGGTTTTCTAGTCCACAAGCAGCACTGTCAACACTACCAAAGTGTAGCCATTACAGGCAAAGACAAAACTGTTTGCAAGTTTTCCTTAATACAGATTAACCTGATCCTACCACAAATACAAACAGAAGAATACATCCCAAACATCCCACGCCTCAGGGACTACTTGTAGCATCAGCCCTATTTGTTTGCACTGAGGCATTTTTTTGCCAATAGGTATTTCTATTGCACAGGTACCAGCCATACAATGCATTTGTTACACAAGAAATGAACCAGTTAGATACACAAGGTTCTAAGAAACCCATCAGTTATTCAGAACACTTTGAAATTCTCTTCTTGGCAGCAGAGCAGTCTCATCAATAAAACCTACAAGTCTCCAAACAAAAAGGAGACCAAATCTGTCACTTGGAAGAACAAAGTGAAATTCTATCTTTTCACCTCTGAAAATAAAAAAAGATGCCTCCTTTGTTCTTGTACATCTAATTTAGATGCATACAATAGTTTAAAAGGTCAGTTGTGCAAAACTGACATTTCAGTTTTTTGTAGATACTAGAGTTAAACCAACGGACAATGTATTTATGATTTGGGGAAATCTGTTGAAATCTCTGTCCTTTAGATCCTCTGGAAATTGTTGTCCCCACTCTACCTGCTGAAGCTGCTATCAATGTTATATTGTGAGAAATGCATAGAGGAGGTGCTCAAACATTCAAGGGTATACAGTAGCACCCAAAACACCCAATGTGGACAGGAACAAAGCCAGGGATAATGTTGGGGAGATCTCACTGTATGTTTGATCCATAACATACATTAAGCCAGGAGCTGACCTCCTCAGGCACCATCTACAAATACTTTATCACTTTTCTGTTATACAGTATCGCACAAAAGTGAATACACCCCTCACATGTTTGTAAATATTTATTATATCTTTTCATGTGACAACACTGAAGAAATGACACTTTACTACAATGTAAATCAGTGAGTGTACAGCTTGTATAACAGTGTACATTTGCTGTCACCTCAAAATAACTCACACAGCCATTAATGGCTAAACTGCTGGCAACAAAAGTGAGTACACCCCTAAGTGAAAATGTCCAAATTGGGCCCAAAGTGTCAATATTTTGTGTGGCCACCTTTGTTTTCCAGCACTGCCTTAACCCTCTTGGGCATTGAGTTCACCAGAGCTTCACAGATTCCCACTGGAGTCCTCTTCCATTCCTCCAAGACGACATCACGGAGCTGGTGGAAGTTAGAAACCTTGTACTCCTCCACCTTCCGTTTGAGGATACCCCACAGATGCTTAATAGGATTTAGGTCTAAAGACATGCTTGACCAGTCCATCACCTTTACCCTCACCTTCTTTAGCAAGGCAGTGGTCGACTTGGAGGTGTGTTTGGGGTTGTTATGTTGGAATACTGCCCTGTGGCCCAGTCTCCGAAGGGAGGGGATCGTGCTCTGGTTTAGTATGTCACAGTACATGTTGGCATTCATAGTTCCCTCAATGAATTGTAGCTCCCCAGTGTCGGCAGCACTCATGCAGCCTCAGACCATGACACTCCCACCACCATGCTTGACTGTAGGCAAGACATACTTGTCTTTGTACTCCTCACTTATCCCAAGCTGTATACTCACTACTTTACATTGTAGCAAAGTGTCATTTCTTCAGTGTTGTCACAGGAAAAGATATAATAAAATATTTACAAAATGTGAGGGTTGTACGCACTTTCGTGAGATACTGTATATAGTAAATATTATCTGAGTGTTTAGATTTTTTTCACCCCCTTCCTTCCCAGGCCAATTTTCAGCTTTCCATGCTGTCGCGCTTTGAATTACAATTGCGCGGTCATGCTACGTTGTACCCAAATTAATTAATCTTTATAATTTTGTTCACACAAATATCTTACTTTTGGTGGTATTTTGGTGATATTTATTCACCACTGGCTTTTTTATTTTTTAGCGAAAAAAGAGCAAATTATTAAAAAAAACAAAAAAACAATAATTTTATACTTTCTGTTTTAAAATAAATCCAATAAAATCAAATTTCCTCATAAATTTAGGCCAGAATGTATTCTGCTACATGTCTTTGGTAAGAAAAAAAATCCTGATAAGTGTATGATAATAGGTTTGTGTGATCATGGACAGATGTGCGCAGATGATCACTGGGACAGATGATTTTACTGGGACATATGTGGGACAGGTGTTTTTACTGTATGGGGACACTGTTTTGGGGACACTAGACCAGTGATCAGTGTGTAAAAATCTGTAAAAAAAACAGCTCATACTCACTGATCACAGCCATCATCACAGAGCCCTCCTGCCGATCTGAGATGCGCCGTGTCTGGGTGACACAATCGCATCGGGATTGTGCAGCCGCGCGATCTCACTCCTTCTGAGTGACGTTCAGGAACGTCCAACTGGAAGGAGGAAGCGCCCACCCGGCCATTTATGTGAAGTGGCCGGGTGGGAAGTGGTTAAACACATACAATTATGGTAACCATATACAAATTACCCATGACCTAGGTGAGCTTATGATCTGCAGCTAATTTAAAGTCTATTTTTTTTAACATGTGAAGCCTGACAGTAATATGCCATATGTGCTATGTAAATTTATTGGAAGGTATGAAAGTAGTAAATAATCCATATGTTTTGCAGACATGCTGAAAGGAATTACCTTTTCTTCCGGTAATCGTACACGTACATTCTCCAAGTAACTGGATGTGTTTTCCACGTTTGTGTAGCGTAAGAGAATGTGGGCAAAGTCTTCTTCACTGATGGTGTTCATGCCTTTAGAATAGGACAGGAACTCGATCTCAAGTACTTCAGTCTGAAGATTATCCATGAATCTAAGAAATTAAATAAAATAATCATTTTTTTTATAGCAAGAATATGCATTCATTGGATAGATACTATAAGTTACAGCAAACATCATCTGCTACAGAAACGGCACATATTTTAAACAAAAATTTAACACTTGGGTACTGCATTAGGCCTTGTGCACATGGGTTGCTGTGTACCTGTGTAGAACTCAACCGCAAACATTCAACATGGATCTGTAATTTAATTATTTGAGTTTCTAATGGATTTACTTATGGGATGAAAAAAGAAAAAAAAGCATTACAGCGTATTATTACAACAGAAAACAAGCTTGGTCAACATATGACTAGCATGTAACTAAATAAAATAACATTAGGGGCATATTTATAAAGCAGCGACTGCCATTCACAATAGAATCTAAAGTGTATGCTTTAAACCTAAAAATCTATTTTTCATTATGTTCAGTGGCGCCACTAGGGTTGGTGTCACCTGGTGCGGCAAAACAGGTTGTCACCCCCCCCCCCGTCTATCCTGCCCAGCAGGCAGTGCATGGTCACTGGGCGTACCCCCAAATGGCCCCTGTAAATGATAGTATAGGGTGGTATAGTGCAGGCTGGGGCAGCATAGGGCAGGCTGCGGTGGTATAGAGCAGGTTGCAGTGGCATAGGGCAGGTTGCGGTGGCATAGGGCAGGTTGGGGAGGCAAAGGGTAGGCTGGGGTGGTAAAGGGTAGGCTGGGGTGGTATAGGGCAGGCTGGGGTGGCATAGTGCAGGTTAGGGTGGCATAGGGCAGGCTGGGTTGGTATAGGGCAGGCTGGGATGGCATATGGCAGACTGGGATGGCAAAGGGC
Organism: Aquarana catesbeiana; assembly: GCF_042186555.1. Taxonomy (NCBI): domain Eukaryota; kingdom Metazoa; phylum Chordata; class Amphibia; order Anura; family Ranidae; genus Aquarana; species Aquarana catesbeiana. The sequence goes on from NC_133324.1 coordinate 810,795,919, forward strand.
AGGTTGCGGTGGCATAGGGCAGGTTGGGGAGGCATAGGGCAGGCTGGGGTGGCATAGGGCAGGCTGCGGTGGCATAGGGAAGGTTTGAGTGGTATAGGGCAGGCTGGGGTGGCATAGGGCAGGTTGGGGTGGCATAGGGCAGGCTGGGGGGGTATAGGGCAGGCTAGGGAGGCATAGGGCAGGTTGGGGTGGCATAGGGCAGGTTAGGGTGGTACAGGGCAGGTTGGGGCAGCATAGGGCAGGCTGTGGTGGTATAGAGCAGGTTGCAGTGGCATAGGGCAGGTTGCGGTGGCATAGGGCAGGTTGGGGAGGCAAAGGGTAGGCTGGGGTGGTAAAGGGTAGGCTGGGGTGGTATAGGGCAGGCTGGGGTGGCATAGTGCAGGTTAGGGTGGCATAGGGCAGGCTGGGTTGGTATAGGGCAGGCTGGGATGGCATATGGCAGACTGGGATGGCAAAGGGCAGGTTGCAGTGGCATAGGGCAGGTTGGGGAGGCATAGGGCAGGCTGCGGTGGCATAGGGAAGGTTTGAGTGGTATAGGGCAGGCTGGGGTGGCATAGGGCAGGTTGGGGTGGTATAGGGCAGGCTGGGGGGGTATAGGGCAGGCTGGGGAGGCATAGGGCAGGTTGGGGTGGCATAGGGCAGGTTAGGGTGGTACAGGGCAGGTTGGGGTGGCATAGGGCAGGTTAGTACTCTATGTAGAGACAGACAGTGTGCAGTAACTTACAGCATAATGCCCGGAGTTGAAGACACAGGGGGGGGCTGCTGCGTTCTCACCTTTTTCTCCATTAGCTCCGGGATCAGCCAGAGTGAAGGAGTCTGTGGGAGGAGTGGAGGCAGTCACGCCCCCAGCCCTGCTCACCAACTACGGCTGCCTCCGGAGACATTGGAGATCCCGAGGGACAGCTTAAGACAGGGGAGTGTTATAGGCAGCCTCCCCCGCACTGCTGGATGCCCTGCACGCTCCGCTGTAGCTCTGCAAGCAGAAGCAATATAGTACAGCGTCAGCATGTAGCAGTGGGCGGCGGCCCAGGTATAACGCCTCTGGCAGGTGTCACCCGGGGCGGCCTGCCCCCCCACACCCCCATAGCAACGCCACTGATTATGTTTGATATCACATCTCACTGTATAGTTTTCTTGATCAAATTATTTTTCTGAATCTGTTGTAACTTTTCTTACCCGGAGACCATGCTAGTAACAGAATTTCCTGTTTCTGGCCAACAACACTAAGTCACTGCCTTGCAATTAGAAGCAGCATTGTCAGTCTTCTTTGTACATTGCCTCAGCTTGCCACTGGGAACAGCTGATTGGCAGCCCAATGGCCAACTGAAGGATTGAGAATGGCAGGCTAAAAATGCTCTTTTGGAAGTTCTTTTACTTCAGATTCCCCAGGCAAGAAACTTTTCAAGTATTTTTATAAAGAAAACTGTATACAGTGAATCATGTTGCTAAACATACTGAAAAATAGGATTTTTGTACTTCCTGTAAAATCCATTTCTCTGAGTTCATTGACGGACACAGCGATTCATATTCAGAACCATAGGGTTATATCGCCCCCTACAGGAGTAGGACACGAGGCAGAAAAAAGACTTGGCTATGCCTATGGGCAGTCTTAGGTGGTATACATCCCCCTTTCTGCTATAGGCCTTCAGTTTAGGAACAAGCAGTGTGAAAAATATTAAAAACTCCATAGAGGGATGGGTGCGGAGTCCATCAATAAACTCAGAGAAATGGATTTTACGGTAAGTACAAAAATCCTATTTTTTCTTTCGTTTATTGATGGACACAGCACTCCATATTAAGAACCATAGGGACTTCCCCAAGCAGTGCCAAACATGAGGGGTGGGACAACAAGAAATCCCAAGGCTAAACTCAAGAGCCAACCAGGTAACAGGAGCTCAACAAAAAACAACTGTAGCCCAATCTGAACAATACACCCCCAAAGAGGGAACAAACTCTCTATACAGGAGATACAGGAGCCTGTAAAACCTTGCAGCCAAAAGAAGCATCGGCAGATGCCAGCACAACCACTTTGTAGAAATTAGTGAAGGTGTGCACCGACGCCGCCTTGCAAACCTGCGCCACCGACGCCTGATGACGGAAGGCCCAGGAAGCACTAATCACCCAAGTACCGTGTGCCGTAACAGGGAAAGGAGAAGCCTGACCCTTGATAGAATAGGTCTGAGTCACCGTCTGTCTGATCCATCTGGAAATGTTCGCAGAAGAAGTGGACAGCCCTTTTCTTGGCCCGTACGTGATCTCAAACAGTGAGTCTGACCTCCGAAAAGACTCCATGGCTGCCAGATACACCCGAATCACATCCAAGGCATGCAACCAAAATTCCTTGGGATGAGTGGGCCTGGGACACAGGGAAGGCAACACAATGTCTTCATTCAAATGGAAGTCAGAGACCACCTTAGGTAGGAATGACGGGCGTGGACAAAGAACCACCTTATCCTTGTGGACCACCATATAGGGGGTACGACAAGATAACGCTGCGTATTCCGACACCCTGCAAGCAGAGGTGATAGCCACCAAAAAGGCCACCTTCTGGGACAGCGTAAGCAGGGGAATCTCCTGAATATTTTCAAAGGGAGGATTCTGGAGAACTGAAAGCACCAAGTGCAGATCCCACAGTGGTAGTGGAGACCGCACCAGTGGAGTCAGATGTCGAGCCCCTTGAATAAAGGTATGCACCAGGGAGTGCCTGGCCAAGGGATGCTGAAAGAAGACCGACACCTGGCCCTTGATGGTACTCAAGGCCAATTTCTGCTCGACACCTCGTTGAGGGAAGGTCAAAATCCGAGCCACCAAAAAAGAATAGGGGTGAACCCCAACCAACTTACACCACGAAATGTATGCTTTCCACATATGATGGTAGATCTTCCTAGAGGTAAACTTCCTAGCCTTCAGCAGTGCCGGAACCACCGACCCAGGCAAACCTCTATCCATCAGCACCTGGTTTGTAACAGCCTGGCCATCAAAGCCAGAGACTGTAAAAGAGGATGGAAGATCGGCCTTGGGACAGTAGATCCTCCCTGAGAGGCAGTCTCCAGGGGATGTCGGCGACCAGGCGCACCAGGTCGGCGTACCAAGACCAGCGAGGCCAGTCTGGGGCCACTAGAATGAGCAGAATCCCCTCTGCCTCAATCCTGCACAAAAGCCTTGGCAGAAGCTTGAGAGGAGGAAAAAGCGTAGATCAGATGATACTGGCCCCACGGGGCCACCAGAGCATCTGTGGCATCTGGCAGAGGATCCCGTGACCATGCCACAAACCTCTGTACCTTTCTGTTGAGCCGGGGTGACAACAAATCCACCTCGGAGGTACCCCACTGGAGACATAACTGATGAAACACGTCTGGGTAGAAGGGGACAATTTCCAATGGTCCAACGCCTGCCGACTGAGATAGCCCACCTGTCAGTTTTCCACTCCTGGAATGTGTACAGCGGAGAGGGCTGGAATGAAGGGTTTTGCCCACCAGAGAATGCCGGCTACTTCCAGCGCTGCCAACACACTCTTTGTTCTGCCCAGGTGATTGACATAGGCCACAGTTGTGGCACTGTCCTACTGGATCCATACCGGGAGCCCCCTGAAGTCGATCCATCCAGTGATTGAGGCATAACCTAATCGCCAAGACATTGATTGGTAGTCTGGACTTTTCCAGTGTCCAACAACCCTGAGCAAAGCTCAGTCCCAGGACTCCTCCCTACTCAGACAGACTGGCATCCATGGTGACCACTGTCCAATACAAGGGGAGAAAGGATTTTCCCTGACGAAGAGCCAGAGAGTGAAGCAAAGGTATATACCGTCAGGCCCAGTACCTGCATGCAAGTGCAGAGGGAGGACCATCTGCTGGACAGCAGCAGATAAATTGCAGCATGCAACTTCTGGAGTTTGTCCAGAGGAAGGAACACTCTAAATTGAGCTGAATCCAGAGTCAGACCCAGATAAACCAATTTTCTGGATGCAATCAGAGCAGTTTTCTGGTAATTCAAAAGTCCAACAAACTCTGTCAGGGTCCGTATAGTGATCTCCATGCCATCCATCAAGGCAGCAGAGGACGCTCGCAATAGGAAGTCGTCCAGGTAACCCAGTACCACAATCCCCACTGACGTAGCAACGCCAGAACCGGGGCAAACACTTTTGTGAAGACTCGAGGAGTGGAGGCGAGACCAAAGGGTAATGCCACAAGCTGATAGTGCTCCTCTCCCACAGCATTACGAAGGAAGTACTGGTGTCAGCACGTATTGGTATGTGCAGTATGAAAGGATAAAGTGCCCCCGAGGGAGAATGCACAGGGGACTTTTAAGGCAACTATAAATAAAGATTAGAGAGTATCAAGATATATATCGGAATAACAAAATTTATTGAAATAGTATTAAAAACTAGTAGGTGCATACATCACCATTGTAAAACATAAAAATAGAGATAAAACAATATAATTGATGTAATTGGAATTGTTGGTCTCCTTTTGATTCGCCCGACGCGTTTCAGGATATCAATATTAATCCCTTCATCAGGGTAATTTTTCAGGAGAAATCAAGACAAATGACAATCTATAATAAAGCATAATAGGAGTTTGAGTATAGAAGGTTCTTTTCCCTTCCCAGACTGTGAGACTTCCCTTCCCCCTCTGTGAGACTTAATAATGTCATCCAGGGTAGCCCCAAATGGGTGATCGCCTTGAAAAGGTAAATCAGTCAGAGATTTTTTAGTCTGGTCCGCATACCAACACTTAAGCCACAATACATGCCTAAGCACCACTGCCAAAACAGATAGCTTAGAAATCAGGGAAGCTGCGTCCAAAGAGGCACCACAGACAATCTGCAGCCCCTGGACCAATTGGTCCACCAATTCAGCAACAGCAGGGGGAATCTGCTCACCCCCTAGGTCACGGCAAAACAGATAGCTTAGAAATCAGGGGAGCTGCGTCCAAAGAGGCACCACAGACAATCTGCAGCCCCTGGACCAATTGGTCCACCAATACAGCAACAGCAGGTTTTGCCCATTCGGTTAGTGTTTGCGACACCAGGGCAACAGCCAGGACTGGCCTAAGTGCTGAGCCAGCAATAGTGAACCTATTGCGGGCAACAGACTTCGCCTTCCCGTCAGCCTGATCTTTAAAAGCTGGAGATTCCTCTATCGGAATCATAGTTGCCTTGTTCAACCTGGAGAAAGGGGGGTCCACCACTGGAGGGACAGTACACTTCTTGAGAAGTGACTCCTCAAAGCGGTACCTCACAGCAAAGCATTTAGGAACCACAAAGGGGCGTTTTGGACATTCCCATTCTTTATAGACAAATTTGGAAACACCTTTGCAGAGCGAGAGGGCTTGTGGGTGCCAAAGGGGACAGGCATCTCCGCTGCTGACTTAGCTGCATCCTCCATTTTTCAAGTTTACCGCACAGATGTAATTAGTGCATCAACTAGTGCCTTCTCGTGCGCAGCTACAGGTGTGGAGGAATCATCCTCACTATCAGATAAATCAGGGAGCGTGGCTGCAAACCCCGCAGGGTTAGGCATTGTCCGAGGTGGCCGAGTCAGACTCAGGATTTGACAAGACAGATGAGGCAGAGGAAGGCGGGGGACGTTTTTTGCTAGCCCGCTGCCCAAAGGCCACCTCCACCCAGGGAAACAAAGGACTCCAAGACTACCGTCAGTGCATCAATGGGTGCTTGGGACCCCCCGAGGGACCTGCAGCCTATGAGAACGGGTCAGGTGGGGAAACTCCTGAGACTCCATAAGTAAAAAGGGGGACCCAGCACAAAAAATGTCTAGCAGCACTATGGGACACCCCTACCGCGCCGGTGGCACCACCGGGTCACCAGCAAGCAGAGCACTCAACAACCTGCAGCAGAGAGAGGGAGGGATCCCACCATACTCACCACCCTCTAGAGTAGCACCATTCTGCACCAGAGATTGCTCAGCTCCACGTCCGGCGTCCAAGGGAAGAAAAACAGGAGTAAGCACCAGGGGAAAAGGAGGAGCTCCCATAGCCAAAATCGCCGCCCAGAAGGCTCCACTGTCATGGCCGCTGCTCTACTAGCACGCTGGACCAACCAAACATGGCTGCCGGACTACACAAACATGGCCACCGGCCATTAGAAATATATAGGCCCCAAAGAAATGGTGCAGACTATGGAAAAATGGCCACAGCACGTGGCATCCATGAGGCTCCCAGGGGCCCAGGAGGGATCTTTGGAACCCTGACATCAGCCACAGTGGAGAGGGGGGACCGGGCACAGGACCACCATCAGCAGCCTGCCCCCCAGCTGTGAAGCCCATCCTCCAAGGGCGTGCCCCCCACCGGTACAGTGCAGCACACCATCCCTTCCCCTGCCACTTACCAACCCACCACACTACCCCCCAGAGGGGGTGGGGGGGACCCACAGGGACCACTACACCAAAAGGGGGGTCTGAGGGGAAGAAGGGAAACCCGCAGGTCCAACCGTCCCAGGGAGGGGCCCCTGTCCACATCAAACCCATCCAGGGGGACAGCTACTCACCATACCAGGAACCAGGCGGACACCACTCCAGACAGAACCTCCTCACCATCGAAATGGGGGCTATCGGCCAGGAGGAACACTGCAACTTGGGCAGCGACCCAGTCATATGCAACCTCGAGAGGCGTTTAACTCGCATGTCCTGGCCGACCTAGCGCGGAGCTCTGATCTGCGAGCACTTGCTGGCCGGACTGGGGGGACCACTGGCTCTAGATATCCAGCCTGTCGCCCAGTCCGGCAGTTGATTGTAGATCTCACAGGAAAAAAAACAGGAGAAAAAATGCCATGTAAAAGGAAAAAAATGCCAGGACCAGAGATCCCGGCAGGGAACTAGTTTCTATCTCCTGACTAGGTATAAACAAACTGGAGGCCTATAGCAGAGAGGGAGATGTATACCACCTAAGACTGCCCATAGGCGTAGCCAAGTCTTTTTTCTGCCTAGTGTCCTACCCCTGTAGGGGGCGATATAACGCTATGGTTCTGAATATGGAGCGCTGTGTCCATCAATGAATGAAAGAGAAAATAGATTTTGGGGTTATGTACACTTGCACGTGCAGTATGTAAGGTGTATGTTGTTCTAATAAATTGTGTTCTGTACACCGTTCTCACAAATGTTACCTTCCTTATTAATAAAAAAAAATGACTGCTACATTTCTCTGGTTAAAGTTAGACCTTAACATAATATGGCTTCCCCAGAGGAGATGTATTTATCACATGGTTATATCCAATATGATTTTAAAGGAAAAAAAACAAGGTTGTTGTTGGATCTGGTATACTGGTAAGATTCCCTCTCCCTCATACTCTGTCTCTACAACCAAGATTATTTGCATGCTAAAAGGGAGGACACTGGGGTGGGAATAAGCCACTGCTTTTAATATTATACAATACAGGAATGATAGATAATATGGCCCCTCTTTTTGGATGCCTGGAGAGAGTAGCCACTGGCCTCGAATGGTTTTGCTACCAGGGAGATAGCTTAAAATATACATATATAACTTACCTGTAAAAATCTTCAAAGTTGAGCTCAATTTTCCCTTTCTTCCCAAAAAAGTGCACAAGCAGTGTGGTATGTATCATTGAACTGGAGAGTTCATCCATGCCCTTTAGGGAGAATATCAGAAGTTACTCCATGTCATAAGACATCAACAGTGGACATTTGTAGGAACATGTATATAAAGGACGATCATTTAATGCAAATATGTTACATTATTTTATTTGTTAAGTCATTTATAGAGCTGGAAATCTACTCTTATGAGCAGTGTGATAAAATAAGCAGTACCTTCTTTTCAAGCTGCCCAAGATCTTCAATTGTGTTTTAATAAAGTGTAATAAAAGAATAATGCTGATGGGAAATTAATATTACACAAAAAAAGTAATTTGACCAGATTTCATCATTCTGGGTTATCAGGGCTAAGAGTCTCTAACCTATAGAGTCTTTACAGCTCTCTGTTACCTCAGTGATGGCATTTACCCTCACCACTGTATGAACAGGCCTATATGTATGAGTAATCTGAAAGTATAGCAGGTCATGATCAGCGCATGCAACTTTCTTACTGGCCTTTTAATTGATGGCCCTAAAATTCACCTTTATCAGCAATGTTGCAATTAAAAGGGGACCTCCAGTAATTTTTTCAACTTTCCATCTATTAAATCTTCTGCCCTTGTTGTTTTAACTTTGGATAGTAAAACATTTTTTTTCTGCCATGAAATACCTTATACAGCCCACTTCCTATTTCTTGTCTGGTCATTAGCCTAGGCTCATGACATCATGCACATCTCTCTCTCTCACTCTCATGAGAGTTATCCAGGAAGGAAGTGGGATGAGTCGTAAGAGGGCCAATGCGAGCTGCAGGGCTGCAAAGCTGGAGGTGTGCCTCTGTGTGTCTGTGTAAATCCAGGAAGTGAACAGGCAGCAGCTTCAGCTGCCCACAGTTAAAATGGATGCAGCCAGACTCAGTGGAGGGAGATTTCTGCAGCATATTTGGCAAGTACAGAATCACAGTATATATAAAATAATATGCAAAGTGGTTGGAGGGAAGCATCAGAATGGCAAAGATGTTTTTATTACTTTTATTATTATGTGAGCAGCCTGCAGTTCCTCTTTAAGTGCAGAACCTTTGGAGCTTGGAAAAACTACTAAATGAGGCATATAATCACTTAATTTCCAAAAGGGTACATTACCAAGATGCATGAAATCACAGAGCCACACACTACTTATATAAACACCCACTGGTATAGATGTTTCTCTTCTGTAGTGTTGAAGAATTTTACAAGAAACAAAACAGAGAACAGAAGAAAGAAAGTATTTGACAAACAACAAAAAGAAAAACAGAAGACAATAGCATGCTAAAAATTGATATAACTCAAGAGTGGAAATAATACTAATGATTTGTGATAATGAAAATGTAATCCAATAGAACACAACAAGTGTTTCTTGGACCAGAGAGGTTTTGAAATACCTCTGCAATGTCCGAAAATAGGGCTTGGCTTGTATTACGTCTCAGTGTATCCCAATAGCTCCTGGAGACATTTTGGTCTTCTACATCTGTTTTATGTACCTGTAGAGGTTTTAAGAAATGTAAATACTTGGAATTGCATTTTTATACAGCACTATTTTCAAGTTAGCGAAAAAGATATAACAGAGCTTATTAAATTGAGAAATGTGAAATCTTGCAGAGAAAGTGTCTACAACATTATTCTTTAATTAGTGTGCCTTCTATAGTTTTGTCCTTCATGTACACTAGTGGCATGATTTTAGCCTAAGGGTCCACTCATCTCATTCTATAATTGAGGGGTAATGGGGCATATGTGATCATATGGTTTAACTTCTCACTCCTTCAAGGTCCTAATTTATGTATTTCCAGGTTTCATACAAATGTTGTTCTGCTTCGTCCTTTAGTGATCATGCCCAAAACATCTAATGGGAATTTCTAAGCTTGGCTAGAAGAAAAATCACTTTTTGAAGTAAAGAAAAGGGCTTTACCTTGTTAAATTGGATGATTTAGGTCATGGAGGTAAATGGTTTTGCATATTACATTTACTGCTGCCTACACATTTAATATGCATACAACTGTCAAATATATCACATCCATAGCCTCTTAGATGTGCCTCAGTCACATAAGTTTTACCTTTCGCATATCTCCTATTTTGTAGTCCTACCTAATACTAAACGGAATAGTTAACTAATGTTCTCATGGCACAGGGATTAAGTCAATAACATCACCAACATGTATACTTTAATTTAAAGCTACAGATTAACATTTCTGGGGCCTCTGGGTAGAAAAGGTGCCCCATAATGTTCCTTACCTTACTAAGGGTAGGAATGCAGTTCTGTAATCTTTAGGAATCAATAGGGTTGATTTACTAAAGGCAAATAGACACTTCTCTTTGCAAGGGAATTTGCACTTTGCAAGGGAATTTGTCCCCGGGGTTAGTGAATGAGGAGAAGCTCTTCTGACTTCCATTCTCTATTGATGTACAAGCAAACATGTTGTTTATTCTCCTTGCATGTGATTGGATATTTTTTGAAAAGTAAAACTCCACCACATTTACTAAGCCCCTAGCAAATTCACTTGCAAAGTGCAACTTCCCTTGCAAAGTGAACAGCCTATTTGCTTTCAGTAAATCAACCCCTATGTCTTTGGGAGGGGAATCAAGATGTATAACATTTCCATCATGGCAAGTCATTTTTTAGTTAAATCCTCCACTTTTATAGCACTTGTTACATTAAAACGCCGTTCAATCTCGCAATAGTGGATGTAAACCCTCACATATCCCCGGTGAAGTGAACAGCCTCAGATGATACACGGGATGAAACAAATCTCCCTACATAAGTTTTACATGTATATCTGCTGTCTTAATCTTTATATATTCTTTAGAAAGTGCACATCATGTTGCAGATTTTCTCTTCCTGTTCAGCACTGAAAGTAGATTATAAGCATAAAGCCAAGACAGCTGATTGGAGGAAAGGCACACACCCCCACTCCACATTGGCAAAGGAAAGAAGTCGAGCAGCACTCTGCTAATCTATTAATAGAAACCTCCCACAACACGGTGTTGGAGAACATGTCAGAAGTTATCAGGCTGATAACAGAGCAATTGGACAGAAGAAACACACCGGACTCAGTGCTTTGGAGAGAGATAAGAAAACACTACAGATATATGTGCTCATCTCAAATTTCACTATTGGGTTTACATCCACTTTAACTATATATATGTATCAAATGTTTGAGATCTGATTATTGCATAATGGTGTAGTAATTTAACACTAATGTTACCAGTAGTGTGTTGTATGTAAAGTCTTATTGTATTGTACTGTGCTTGTTATAGATTCCTATTCCTTCTTAGTATGTGAATAGCACCACTCATTAGAGCTAAGAGAATCAGCCATAATTCACTGATGTAAGAATCCGAATATTTAAGCCGGGTACACACAGGCTGAATGTTGGAAGACAACAGCAAGTTACAAAATAAAGTAAAATGGCCGACATTCAGCCCATGTGTATGTCTGTCTAAATCTGCTAGTACATCTAACACACCCCCCCAGACTGAAAATGCTGCTGTCCAAAGGTGTCCCCTGTGCTCATTCGTCCAGAGTTGAGGGGGGGCACACTAATACAGGAGGTGTGTTACTGGCCAGATCTCCTGGAGAAAACAGAGGGAAAAAGCATAAGAAAGGGAAAACTAATGCAGCCATCTGATTGGTAAGCCGCAACATATTCCATTTTTGGTTTTGGATTTAATACCTCTTTAATGATAAGATCACAGACTTTTCTCTATGGTTTAATCATGTGTGACTCCTGGTTCATATACTGTAGAAGGCAGGATTTGAATACAATTTTAAAGCTTAAATTACCTGATATATGATATAATAACCATGCTCAATCTTTCAAAGCTATGGCTTTTGTAAGACAATATACATGTTGACTAAGAGTTAGAGTTAATGTGTACTTCTTTAATTCTTTACTATACTCCAAATTATTATTCTGACTGTAGAAAATAAGTGCAGTCAGACCTAAGACCTCTATCGATAGATCTGTATGTAAAAAAAATGTAATGATGGACACGGAGTCCTATGAAATAGTCTTTTGTTAGATCAGATATTTCCACAGGTATCTCAAACATGAGATCCTCTATGAGGACGCATGAAAAGTCGCTATTGTATTGCATTCCCTCCCATGGAAGAGAAGAGGAAAAGCATGCGTGTTATTTAAGAAAAGATTAGTAGAGCCTGGGAACGAAGGAATGTGGAAGTATGTTAAATGTGCTGGTTTGACTGTAATTATTGTGTTAGTTTTGTTAGTAGTAGTAACTGTTAACACAGGTAACACATTTAGTAAAAAACACTCCAAAACACAAATATTAAAATAATCATAAATACACTGATTAACAATGTGATACAGTATATGTCATAGTGTATGGGTTTCTGTTCACAAGTATACTGATGGCTACCAAGCCTAAAAATGACTGCTACAACCCTATCCCAAAGAAACAGACTATTGTTCCTAAATACCTAAACCTACTCTGAAGTACCTGGGTACACAAACCTTACAGAATATAAAGAACTGAGAAAATAAAGTATAACTAAATGTAACACTTTTTTTAAAGTGGTTGCAAAGGCAGAAGTTTTTTATCTTAATGCATTATATGCATTAAGATAAAACGCCTTCTGTGTGTAACAGCCCCCCTAATACTTACCTGAGCCCGTCTCGATCCAGCAATGTTGCACAAGAGACTCTCCCTCCTCATTGGATGAGCGGGCAGGGAAGCACCATTGGCTTCCGCTGCTGTCAATCAATGTCAGTGAGCCAATGAGGAGAGAGAGGGGGGCAGGTCCAGGGCTCCATGTCTGAATAGACACACAGAGCAGCGGCTCGGCTTGGGTGTTGCTTGCTGTGGGGGCACTCAACAGGAGGGAGGGGCCAGGAGTTGCGAAGAGGAACGCGAGAAGAGGAGGATTTTGGCTACTCTGTGCAAAACCATTGCACAGAGCAGGTAAGTATAACATGTTTGTTATTTTTCATTTAAAAAAAAGGAGACTTTACAATCACTTTAAGTTTTGGATGGAATGGGGAGGGATTAGAACACCTGTCAGCTTTTATTGCTGTCTGTGTCCCCATTAAGGAGATTCATTCTCTTTATTTGTCCTGTTTACTGTTATAATCAAAAGTAAAATAAAAAATACCAAATTTTTGGCTGTGCACTGAAAAATATTAGAGGAGAAATCTTCCAGTGGGGACATTAGTTCTGGTTATCTGGGGTCTCAAGGGATTCCCCTAATTTTCAGGTATTTCATCTACTTCCTGTTTGGCTATGGGACAGGAAGTGAAGGGAAATCTCTGCAATGGGACACAGATGATGAAAAAAAGATTGGCAGGGGTTATAACCCTCCCTTGCTCTATCCAAAATGGAAAAAAAAGTTTTGCTTATAGTTCTACTTTAAGTAGATTATTACAAAATCTATCATGTAATTTTATTAACCATTGACATCTACAGTTGTGCTTATAAGTTTACATGCCCTGGCAGAATTTGTGATTTCTTGGCCATTTTTCAGAGAATAGGAATGATAACACAAAAACTTTTCTTTCACTCGTGGTTGGTGTTTTGCTGAAGCCATTTATTATCAATCAACTGTGTTTACTCTTTTTAAATCATAATTACAACAGAAACTACCCAAATGACCCTGATCAAAAGTTTACATAACCCAGTTCTTAATACCATGTATTGCCCCCTTTAACATCAATGACATATTTAAGTCTTTTGTGGTATTTGTGGATAAGGCTCTTTATCTGCTCAGATGGTAAAGCTGCCCCCATTCCTCTTGGCAAAAAGCCTCCAGTTCCTGTAAATTCTTGGGCTGTCTTGCATGAACTGCACATTTGAGATCTCCCCAGAGTGGCTCAATGATATTGAGCTCAGGAGACTGAGATGGCCACTCCAGAACCTTCACTTTATTCTCCTGTAGCCAATGACAGGTCGACTAGGCCTTGTGTTTTGGATCATTGTCATGTTGGAATGTCCAAGTACGTCCCATGCGCAGCTTCCTGGCTGATGAATGCAAATGTGCCTCCAGTATTTTTTGATAACATACTGCATTCATCTTGCCAACAATTTTGACCAAATTTCCTGTGTCTTTGTAGCTCACACATCCCCAAAACATCAGTGATCCACCTCCGTACCTTTCATCATAGGCCTTGTGGACTCCTCTCCAAATGTAGCGTTTATGGTTGTGGCCAAAATGCTCAATGTTGGTCTCATCACTCCAAATAACTTTGCAGCAGATGGTTTGAGGCTTGTCTCTGTGCTGTTTGGTGTATTGTAAGCGGGATACTTTGTGGCATTTGCATAGTAATTGCTTTCTTCTGGCGACTCGACCATGCAGCCCATCTTTCTTCAAGTGCCTCCTTATTCTGCATCTTAAAACAGCCACACCATGTTTTCAGAGAGTCCTGTATTTCACCTTAAGTTTTTTGTGGGTTTTTCTTTGCATCCCGAACAATTTTCTTGGCAGTTCTGGTTTTAGTTGGTCTACCTGATCATGGTTTGGTTTCAACAAAACCCCTAATTTTCCACTTCTTGATTAGAGTTTGAACACTGCAGATTGGCATTCTCAATTCCTTGGATATCTTTTTATATCCCTTTCCTGTTTTATACAGTTCAACTACCTTTTCCCGCAGATCCTTTGACAATTATTTTGCTTTCCCCATGACTGAGAATCCAGAAACGTCAGTGCAGCACTGGATGAAAGATGCGAGGGTCTGTCAGGAGTCCAGAAACTCATTGACCTTTTATACATACACACTAATTACAAGCATACAGATCACAGGAGAGGATGGTTACCTTTAAAGAGGAAGTAAACCCCAGGTGATTTTTCTTATTTTTTCAACATATAAATACTATAGCTAATTACAAATGTTAATACATTTAAATCAGCATAAAACGAGGTAGGGAAATACCTTATTTATTGTCTTTATTATATCTCCAATTCCGGTTATCGGCCGCGCCATTACTTGTACTATTTCGTGAATCTATTCTGGACATCACTTATGCCCTTAACCTTTGTAAATCTCGCGCATGCGCTGTAGCGCCGTCACAAGGGGGAGAAGCAGGAGATGATCACAGCAGCATCGCGAGACTTTCCTCTGTGCCGTTCAGAGAGGAAGCTCGTCAATACTAATGTCCCCACATGCAGGGGAGATAGAAACGGCACACATAGTGTGCCGTTAATGAAAACACCTAGTGCGCAATTGCGCCTAACGTCACTCAAACTTGCAGGCGCTTTCTATGAAAACAAACACAGTGAGTACACTTTTACAGGCAGTGATCAGCTGCCTGTGCTATCTAGATTACAGAGAGATAAAGTTGTATTGGGGGGTTTACAACCGCTAATTTCAAACCCCTTTGGTCAACTTGTGTGCATGTTATTAGGCCAAAATCACCAGGGTATGTAAACTTTTGATCAGGGTCATTTGGGCAGTTTCTGTTGTGAATATGATTTAAAAAGAGTAAACACAGTTGATTGATAATAAATGGCGTCAGCCAAACACTAACCATGAGTGAAAGAAACATTTTTGTGTTATCATTTATATTGTCTGAAAAATGGCCAAGAAATCAAATTCTGCCAGGGTATGTAAACTTATGAACACAACTGTATGTAGGTGTCATATGCTATAGCCTGACTTGTGAAGGTCAATGACTGTAAAGTTTGGGATAATAGTTTGTTGAAAGAAGAGTCACATGGCTCATTTGATGATTCAGCATGGGACTATGTGATCATCTTTCAACTAACTTTTACAGTAAGAAACAATTGTAAAATATGCACACACAGATGATTGGGATGAGCATTTCACCATAATAAATAAATATTAAGAAATGTAAGTTTGAATGTCTTAAAGACAAACTCCATCCAATACTTTTTAAGAACACAGCATCTAGTTTACTATAAACTGATTATATAACCCCAGGATGAGTTCAGTGGAAAATATACTATTTATATGGACTCTATACCTGTAACCTAGAAGAATAAAAAATGTAACAGCCCTGTGTGGCCACCCCTCAGCATGCACAAATGTTAGTGTTGGGAAGTGGAGGCAAGCACTGACACAGCATGCTGCCAACTGTCTCCCAATCATTTTGAAGCAGGATGGGTACAGATAACAATTTGTTCTGGTTGTCTGCTTTAGAAGATCAACTGATGTGCTTATTAGCCGCATTCCCAGCTATAGAAACTGGCAAGGAACTTGCTATAACTCTGGGAGCTAGAAACAATTCTTAATTAAAAATTATACAGTATCTACCTAAAACTTAAATATCCCTTTTTGGGTGGACTTTAAATTAATATTAAAAGGCAGATTTTTTTTTTTTACCTGCCCTGTACAGTGGTTTTGCACAGAGCGGCCCGATCCTCCTCTTCTTGGGTCCCTCGCTGGTGCTCCTGGCCTCTCCTTCCTGCTGAGTGCCTTGGGGGCACCCAAACATTTGCTGCTCTGTGTGTCCATTCACACACGGTGCGTGGCTCAGCCTCACACCGGCTCTCTCCTTGTTTGCTCACTGGCTGGGTGCCATTGGCACCCACTACTGTCTCAGCCAATGAGGAGGAAGGAACCCAGGAGAGCCGATGCTCTTGTGCGCACATTGCTGGATCGAGATGGGGCTCAAGTAAGCACTGCACACAGAAGGTTTTTTACCTTTATTCATAGAATGCATGTAGGTAAAAAAAACCTTGAACCTTTACATCCACTTTAAGAGGTCCCGATATGTAGCAATGCAGTAGCTAAAAATATTACAGTGGTTACAAATATTTAGCAAAATGATAACAGTATGATTGCAAACTATGTTCTTCAATTATCTAACCTAAAAACAAAAAAACACACTTTATTTAAAATTTGTAATGTGCAAGTTTGAATGTGAAAGGACTATTACAATGAGACAAAGACCTTTAGATTTTGACATATTGGTATACTATTTCATTGCTGAAGAGCACAGCTAAAGTCATGACTTGGACAAAGTCTACGACATCAATAAGGAGCAGCACAAAGTGAGCTGTATAGAACAAAAGGCATTCACATTCCCACTTTGGCTTTCTGACAACGACATGATCCTATGGCACTGAACACCACTTTGTAGCTACTTACAAGCACTGGGAAAGCTGAAGTGTGCAATGAAACTATGATCACAAAGAGGCTCATTGAATGGATAATATAAAGGATTCCTTATTGAAGAATCAGGTACATGTTTATTTTTCTTTATTTGTAGCTAAACTAATGTGACTTTTACTGTAACAGTCTCCTACTTCCGAATATCAATAATAGCCCGCACATGCCAATGTGCCTCTTTTTCAGTATGAGTATACCTGCTTTGCAGGCTACAATAAACTTCACAGGGTCCCTCAGGAATACAGTGAACTGGTAAATGGGAAAGAGCTGGGCTTTAAACAAAACACCCCATTTAGAAAGAACCCCACATGGAAAAGTTCATACACAGTCCGTGTCCCCTTGGTTACAATTTGATGCATATCGTAATTTGTCATAACCACTAAAGGACCGAGCCTCTTTTTGAGATTTGTTGTTTACAAGTTAAAAACAGTTTTTTTTGCTATAAAATTACTTAAAACTCCCAAACATTTTACATAATTTTTTTCTAACACCCTAGAGAATAAAATAGCGGTAGTTGCAATACTTTCTGTCACACCGTATTGGCGCAGCAGTCTTACAAGGGCACTTTTTTGGGAAAAAATACACTTTTTTGAATTAAAAAATAAGACAACAGTAAAGTTAGCCCAATTTTTTTTGATATTGTGAAAGATAATGTTACGCCGAGTAAATTGATACCCAACATATCACGCTTCAAAATTGCGTCCGCTCGTGGAATGGCGACAAACTTTTACCCTTAAAAATCTCCATAAGCAACGTTAAAAAAATTCTACAGGTTGCATGTTTTAAATTACAGAGGAGGTCTAGGGCTAGAATTGTTGCTCTCGCTCTACCTCACTTGTGTGGTTTGAACACCATTTTCATATGCGGGTGCTACTCACGTATGCGTACGCTTCTGCACGCGAGTTCGGCGGGACGGGGACGCATTTAAAAAAGAAAAAACATTTCTTATTTATTTTACCTTTTAATTTTTATTTTTACACTGCTCTTTTTTAAAAAAATGTGTCACTTTTATTCCTATTACAAGGAATGTAAACATCCCTTGTAATAGAAAAAAGCATGACAGGACCTCTTAAATATGAGATCTGGGGTCAAAAAGACCTCAGATATCCCTCTTCAAAGTTAGAATGTATATCGGTGTGCGGCGGTCTGGAAGTGGTTAAAGAATGCACATGTAAATGATTCAGCGAGTGTTGTCCACATGATGATTCTAGGCCAGAGAAGCTGCATGCATTTGGTTTGGCTGATGTCCACCAGAAAAAGTGTGTATTTGGTGAAGCTGACGTCTGTCTAGACCAGTGTTTCTCAACCCCAGTCCTCAAGGCGCCCCAACAGGTCATGTTTTCAGGATCTCCATTATTTTGCACAGGTGATTTGATCAGTTTCACTGCTTTAGTAATTACCACAGTTTCAACTGAGGAAAATCCTGAAAACATGACCTGTTGGGGTCGCCTTGAGGACTGGCGTTGAGAAACACTGGTCTAGACATAGGTAGAATTCGGCACTACAATGACTCAGCCCCTCTCATAAAGCAGATCTAAACCCAAATATTAAAATCTCATATCAGCTTTAAAATTATTGCAATTTCATTGTTACATTAATCACTTGCCACCCAATGCAATTTTGAAATGTTTCACATACATGTAACAACCAAACATTATGTAATTTCTGAAAGCAGAGGACCTGGAGAATAAAATGGTGGTGGTTGTAATTTTTATGTAACCTGATATTTGTACAGCTCTTTATCGAATGCATGTTAATTCACTTTAGTGCACACAAACACAATATAAGACCCAATATTTTGGTAAATTATAAAATATTGTCTTGCACTGAGTAGATACCAAATATGTCATGATTTATGGTACATAGAAATCTCCATAGGTAATGCTTTTAAAGCCTTTATAGGTTATAAGTTTAGAGTCAATTGTGAGCTCTGCCACTAGAATTTTTACCTCACTCTGACGTTTGTGGTGATACCTCACATGTGAGATGCAATCGCCAGTTACATATGTGTGTGGGACCTACATGTGTGTTTGCCTTTGCATGTGAGCATGGGGGCACAGGGGTGCTTTAAATATTTTAAAATCCAAAGTTCACTAATTATTTTTACACTGTTTTTTAAATCTTGATGACCAACATCCCTCGTCATATCCGGGGCAATGACATGTCCTCTTTATGGAGAGATCTGGGGTCTTTTAGACCCCTGATCCCTCCTCTGCTCTTCAAAGCAGCTGATCCAACCGGGATTGGTTGTATTTGCCGCTTCACTGGCCGGCAAAAGCCGGTAAACAAAGAACTAAAACCAGAAGTGATGAAATCCTTGTTGCTTCTGGCTTCATTTGTCAAAGAGGAAGGGGAGGAAAGGATGTTCCTCCCTGTCCTCTTTCTGTAGCCAGCCCAATAGAGTGTAGCAATCCCAGGATGGGCACCAGCGGGGGGCAGGGGCGGCTTGTCTATTAAGGGAGCACGGACGCCACCCCCTCCCTATCCATGCGTCCAGCCCCCATACAGGACGCCAGATGCATGGATTGCAATGGGGAGGGTGTTTTATTTAAGCACCTGATTAGAGCCAGGGGCTCTAATAGGCTTCAAAATAGGGTGGGCTCGGGGCGCAGAGCACTACACTTCAAGCCCACCCAGGTGTGTTAAAATAGCGAATGAACATTCCTTTTGAAACACTAATCCCCCTCCTGGCCAATCAGGAAGTGGGTCCATAAGTTCACCTTTGGAACATGTTACATGTTCCACTCATATTAAGCGTGAAAACTGTAACGTGCCAGCTCCTTCCTTCTCTATAACAGCCGGCGGGGGGTTTCTCTCCCGACACCCGCTGTCTTTTTTAGAAACAGCTGTGTGGGGCTCCACCCAGCCAGCTGGTAGCTGCCATAACCCCTGTATTTTTAAAAATGGCGGACTGTCTTCTTTCAGATAAAATTGGTCTCTGTGGCGGATTCGCCGCAAGATCACTTTTATCGGGGGCGGGAGAGGGCCCCCCTCCTCCCGCTCTGCGACTGTCTCCGCCCCTTACCAGAGCCGTCGATAGCGGTGGAGACGATCGCGTCTGCTCCCCTCACTGCCCACTGCCTGGATGCCGAGTGAGGGAAAGATGGCCCCCGCTCAGCTCCATAGCATTGGAGGGGGGAAGAGACGTCAAAATGTCACTTCCACCCAATGCTCTTAAAAGGGAAATTTTTATTTTATTATTTTCAAATGACATTTAATATATTTTTTTCTTTTTTTTGCATTTTTGTGTAAATATGAGATCTGAGGTCTTTTTGACCCCAGATCTTACATTCAAGAGGTCCTGTCATGCTTTTTTTCTATTACAAGGGATGTTTACTTTCCTTGTAATAGGAATAAAAGTGACCCAAAACATTTTTTTTAAAAGGACAGTGTCAAAATAAAAAAAAGTAAAAAGTAAAATAAATAAGAAAAAAAAAAAATTAAAGCACACGGCCATTCCACGAGCGGGTGCAATTTTGAAGCATGACATGTTGGGTATCAATTTACTTGGCGTAACATTATCTTTCACAATATAAAAAAAAAAATTGGGCTAACTTTACTGTTGTCTTATCTTTTAATTAAAAAAAGTGTGCTTGTAAGACCGCTGCACAAATAAGGTATGACAAAGTATTGCAACGACCGCCATTTTATTCTCTAGAGTGTATGAAAAAAAAAAATATATATATAAATGATTTAACTTGTAAACTGAAAAATAGGCCCAGTCCTTAAGTGGTTAAAGTGGTTGTAAACCCAAAGGAAAAAATAAAAACAAACAAACCCTGTAAGACAAAGGCATAATGAGCTCGTATGCGATGCATACTTAGATCGATGCTGTTGCAGCGGTCCTTGTACACCACTGTGAGCAGCGACATGTCTCCCGGAGTCATTTCCGGGTTCGCGGGCTCCGGCGCTGTGATTGGCCGGAGCCACCGGTCACGACACGGCTGCTGAAGAAACGGCACGAGCGAGCCATTTATTCAGTGCACATGGGCCGATGACGTTGGTGCAAGCGTATATGGTAAATATCTCCTAACCCGTGCGGGCTTAGGAGATATTTTCCAGTACCTGCAGGTAAGCCTTATTATAGGCTCACCTGTAGGTACAAGTGGTGTAACAGGGTCTACAACCACTTTAAGGTTTAAATCTACATTAACACTGGTAATATTTCATCTGTAGAGGGAATGTATTGTTTTCAGCGAGTTGGCCAACTCTGAGACTTGTACTGGAGAAAGAGCATAACCAATGCATAGCGCTGTAAAACAGGAAGCAGAGTCTGCATATGTAATTAACAAACATGTCTGCCCCCAAGTACATTTAAAGTAGCAACCTATACCTAGAAACAAGGGTTTTAAAACATTTAGAACAGAATGAATAAATTATTTATATCAAGATAATAGCTTTAAAGGGGTTGTAAAGGTTTTTTTTTTTTTTTTTTAATATATCGAACATGGTATACTTACCTCCTCTGTTCAAGGGTTTTGCACAGAGTGGCCCAATCCTCCTCTTTAGGGGTCCCCTCAGCGGCACTCCTGGCTCCTCCCCACATCAAGTGCCACCTCAGAGACCTGTATTCGAAGGGGACACTGGTGCAGGCGCGCTTCCGAGTCCTCCTGCTGCGTCCATTGACACAGACAGCAGGACTCGGCCCCACCCCCCATGTCACTGGATTTGATTGACAGCAGCGGCAGCCAATGGCTGCCGCTGCTATCAGTCTATCCAATGAGGACCCGAGACAGTGGCTGGAGCAGCTCGTCCCCGTTGCTGGAAAGATTGGGTTCAGGTAAGTAAAAGGGGGGCTCTGGGGGGGCTCTGGGGGGGCTGCTGCACTACAGAAGGTTTTTCATCTTAATGCATTAAGGTAAAAAACCTTGAGGGTTTGCAACCCCTTTAACATATGAAAAAATGTTGAAACGACAGTACATTGCTTTTAAGCACAATACTGGAAACTATGACAGTCCACACATGTATTTCAGTAGTAGTGTAAGTGGCAAATTCATAACATGAAGATTTGGGTGGGGAAAATGGCAATAAAAAAACGTGTCCTATTCTACGGATGTCATTTTGAAAGCAGGAGCACCCTGCTGTGTAAAAATAACAAGTAATTAGTGACAGTAAAAATATTGACATATCTTCATTAAATACCATTTTTAAAAACACTTAAAAGTGGACTGTAAAGAACGCTCCAGTGACAAGAGAGAAAGGAAGAAAACAACACTAACTTTTGACATCTGTGGAACATGTACTGGCAGGTTGGGGACCTTTGCACATTTCCAGGAGTAACTGTTCATTTAAAGGGATGTTTTCATGAAAATAAAGGAGTTTCAATCCATGTAGACTACATATTTGGGTAGATTAGAACACTCTTTTTCCACTTTGGAGCTATAAATGTAATTTTCTTCTTTTTCTGAGATCTCACAATATTCGTTTTCCGAAGAAAATGTATACGCTAAGGTTATTTTCAGCAAAACCAGATCAAATCTCGTGATGGGCAGATGATTTCTCCAAACCTGGACTCATGGAAAATCTGTCTGATTATGGCAAGCAGAAGTTTGTTTTGCTTGACGAACCAATCTGCTCAATGAATCCTTGACTGGTCTAAATCAAGTGTGCGCTCTGTGGATCCGCCCATCCCATTTATTCTTCCTCCAGACTGCCCTCTGTAAATTACTTCCTCATTTAAATATTTAGGGATTACGGTGCAATTACTATGATCTATGTATGTTATAAATAATCTCCTATCTTATACCCCCCTCCCATGAATCCTTTACTGGTCTATGTGTGTGCTATTTTTGAAAAGCCATCCCAGAGCATGGGCTCTCTTTTTCCATAGCTCCCAACTGTCCCTGATTTGGAGGGACTGTCCCTGATTTGGAGCAATGTCCCTCTGTCCCTCTTTCCTCCTCATTTGTCTCTCATTTTGGTCTGATCTATATAGTTGTATATAAAATGCACTTTTTATCTTTCAAAAAGTGTTTCCTGGCGCTAAACTTTTCATCCAAATGCTAAATTGCTGCATTTGTACATTTTAAACGCCAATATAAAGGAATAGTAGTGGTAAAAATAAGCCCTTGTGGATTGTGGGTGTGGCAGGGGGCGTGTCCTATGCCTGCATACGTTTGTTGTAGGTGTCCCTCATTCCCATCTCAAAATGTTGGGAGGTATGCTTTTCCTTATCCATGGACTGAAGACAACCTTAAAGTGTCACCAATCTCACATCAGTAAAATCAGTCTGTATATTAATATTATTTAAGGTACTTATATAGAGCCGTCAATTTACACAGCGCTTTACATATACATTGTACATTCACATCGGTCCCTACCCTCAAGGAGCTTACAATCTCCCTAACTCACATTCATATACTAGGGCCAATTTAGGCAGAAACCAATTAACCTGCCAGCATGTCTTTTGTATATGAAGTAAAGCATGCTTGTTTAACTCATTGTGTAAGGGGTTAATCCTGTGCATTGTGTAAAAAGGCTGTTTGGTCCTGTCTTCTCTGATCCTCCCCTTCTTTTACTATCCCCAATTTATCTCCTGATAAAACAGAGCCTTGGAGCCATTTTTTTTGGGGGGGGGGAGGGTGCATGTGATCAGCACAGGGCCAATCAGCACTGTCCAGACAGAGGGCAGGAGTCATGCAGCCTCATAGGACAGTTAGAGTAGAATGAAAACTCCTTCTACAAGCTTTACCAGTGCTCGGCTGATAGAAGTCAAAAGACTGCTATTTATCTGCTGATGAGAAAAGGTGTTTAGCAGTTTATATTTACTAAAATAATTACATTTCCCTTTTCTGTGCACTGTAGGAGACCAGATATAGTGAATGCAGGGTCCTGGGTTTAGTAACACCAATCCTTAAAAAAAAACAAATCCTTAAAGTGGAGTTCCACCCAGTTTTACTACTTTGACTTAAAGGAAAGACCACCCCTCCACCACTCGACTTTGGATAATTATTATTATTTTTTTTCTTACATAACCTTTTCTGAGTGTACTTTAGTCCTAGCTGGGCCGCGTCCCAGGGCGCCATTTCCTTTTCTCCCCCGCTGTCTTCTGGAAAGCGTTGCGTGACTCGCTCATGCGCAGTAGCAAACTGGCAGTGAAGCCTGAAGGCTCCACTGCCGGTTTCCCTTAGTTGGAATGGCAGTGCCTGCACCCAGTCCGATGGATAAATCTGTCTCGGGGGGCCGACATCGCGGGCTCCCTGGACAGGTATGTGTCCTTATTAAAAGTCAGCAGGTACAGTGTTTGTAGCTGCTGACTTTAAAAAAGAAAAAAATTTGCGGCTGGAACACCGTTTTAATCAGAAGTAGGGCTTGTATGGGACTATGGAACAGACTTCCTTATTCTTTGTAATGTAGTAAGCCAAAATAGGGAAGAGCCATATGTGTTTATGGTATTGCCCCAATAAGAAAGTATTGCTCTTTCTTCCAAATCTTGGACCATAGCTCACTCATACTAGCAGTGGCGGCTGGTGGGTTCCTTTTTTGGGAGGTGGGGGGGGCAGCAAACAAACAACACCCCCCCGGGGCGTGGCACTGCACAGCACCCCTCCCCCGCTCGTGTGGCGGGGCTGTAGTGTCCTCCCTTGGAGTGTGGGCAGTGGCCGTGGCGATTCCGGTGTCCTCCAGTTTCCTCTGCCGCGTGTCTTCCGCCAAATTGCTAGGCATCCATTAATATCGCCTGACACTTTGGCCAATTGGGAAACAGCTCTCACAGACCTACCTCTTGATTGGCGGGGAGGAACTTTAGTGTGATAATAGCGAAAATTCATTCGCTATTGTCACACAACTGGGTGGGTTCGGAGCGCAATGCTCTGGGCTCTGAGCTCAAATGTTTTTGAAGCCTATTAGAGCCTCTGGCCCTAATCAGGTGCTTAAAAAAAAAAACACCCAGCCGCATTGAAATCCATGGTCCAGCGCTACTGATATGTAGCTCAGTGGGTCGGACACATGGTTAGGGGAGGCGGTGCCCGTGCGCCCTGTATGGACGGGCCGCCACTGCATACTAATTCACACACCTGGCAGATTGAATACACCTGCTGATTGTCAGGAAAGCTATTTTTTAAGCCAGATGCAGTTTCTTTCAAATTCCTGGTCCTTTTATTTGATAGGCAACCTGGCTGATCAAAAAGTAGGCTTGGGTGACGGTAGAAGAAAAGCAAAGTTCGACTTTTTATAGGAAAAGTTCAGATATTCAAATAACATCAGTTGACTATATCTATCTTTGAATCTACTGAGTATTTTGACTTGTAGTTTTCACTGTTGGTAACCCCAACTTATTTATTTCTTCACTGTATGTTCATGGTAACATGTAAAACTCTTCTGCAATTTCTGATTTATCTCTGGTGCTGCATTAACTATTTTCTAGTTGTTATTTCAGGGTTGTAGGAGCAGCAGGTGGAGCAGGTCCAGCCCAGATGTCGCATTGCCTGGCCACAGACTCAAGCCCTTCATGAGGCTTTCCAAGGCTTTCCCAAGAGATGTAATCTCTCCATGATACTAGATTTGATGATGCACAGCAAACTTGT
Source organism: Aquarana catesbeiana (assembly GCF_042186555.1). Taxonomy (NCBI): domain Eukaryota; kingdom Metazoa; phylum Chordata; class Amphibia; order Anura; family Ranidae; genus Aquarana; species Aquarana catesbeiana. Next base: position 810,821,099 of record NC_133324.1, read on the forward strand.
AATTCTTTACCAATTATGTACAGTTCTGCGAGAATAGCTGGGTCAACGTGGCAACGTTTTTACCTTAAAAACAACTATACCAATGGTTTTAAACACAAAATATGTGAATCATGGTCTATTACTGTATATACTTAAGTATAAGTTGACCCGAATATAAGCCGAGGCACCTAATTTTACCACAAAAAACTGGGAAAACTTATTGACTCGAGTATAAGCCTAGGGTGAGAAATGTGCAGCTATTGTAAATGGAAAAGAGGGTCAACAATGCCCATTTGCAGCCTCACTGTGCCCATTTTCATGCCTCACTGTGCCTATTTGCAGCCATAGGTCCCCCGAGCTTCAAACTCGGTAGTTAAGGGTTCCTAGATGTCCCCTAACTGCAGCCAAAATTTGGGGTCTCTGGACCCAAAGGGTCCCGAAATGACATTGCTGCAGATGGACACAGTTGACCGACTTTGGGGCCCAGTATCTTGGGGCCACTTAGTGCTGGGCACCCTAAATTTGGTGTGCAAACCCAGTGGAACGAGCACCACAATATATCCAAAGCTGGGGTTCCAAAGCTAGCACCAAGTGGCCCTGAGATACAGGGCCCCAAAAAATCGGTTCAGAAAACGTCAAGCACTTTTCTGCAGCAGAGAATGACATTTCCCGAACCGAATTTGGGGCCCCGTATCTCGGGGCAACTTAGTGCTAGGAACCCCAGCTTTAAATATGTTGTGGTACTAGTTCCACTGGGTTTGCACACCAAATTTGCGGTTCCTAGCACAAAGTGGCCCCAAGATACGGGACCCCAAAGTCGGTTCAGAAAATGTCAAGCACTTTTCTGCAGCAGAGAATGACATTTCCCAAACCAACTTTGGGGCCCCGTATCTCGGGACCACTTGGTGCTAGGAACCCTAGCTTTGGATATGTTGTGGTACTAGTTCCACTGGGACCCGGGGGCCCCAAAGTCGGTTTGGAAAATGAAATTTTTTGCTGCAGAAAAGTGCTCGACTCGAGTATAAGCCGAGGGGGGCACTTTCAGCACAAAAAAATGTGCTGAAAAACTCGGCTTATACTCGAGTATATACGGTACTCAAATGTGGTTACTGCTGGATGCTTTTTTTCTTTTACTGATTAGTTTTGTGTGACTGGCAATGTTCCTTTTAGGTTTTCGCCAAAGTGCAAAGTTCCATATGCACATTTTAAACCTTTGTATAATTTGTTATATATATATATATATATATATGTATATATATATATATATATACACACACACACACACATACACATACACACACACACACACACACACACAGAGGTATATACACTACACACAGCCATAGTGACTCAGTACATACGTGCCTCCCACTTTTTAAGGGACCAAAAGTAATGGGACAATTGGCTGCTCAGCTGTTCCATGGACAGGGGTGTGTTATTCCCTCATTATCCCATTTACAAGGAGCAAATAAAAGGTCCAGAGTTAATTTCAAGTGTGCTATTTGCATTTGGAATCTGTTGCTGTCAACTCTCAATATGAGATCCAAAGAGCTGTCGCTATCAGTGAAACAAGCCATCATTAGGCTGAAAAAACAAAACAAACCCATCAGAGAGATAGGAAAAACATTAGGTGTGGCCAAATCAACTGTTTGGAACATCCTTAAAAAGAAAGAACGCACCGGTGAGCTCAGCAACACCAAAAGACCTGGAAGACCACGGAAAACAACTGTGGTGAATGACCGAAGAATTCTTTCCCTGGTGAAGAAAACACCCTTCACAACAGTTGGCCAGATCAAGAACACTCTCCAGGAGGTAGGTGTATGTGTGCAAAGTCAACCATCAAGAGAAGACTTCACCAGAGTGAATACAGAGGGTTCACCACAAGATGTAAACCATTGGTGAGCCTCAAAAACAGGAAGGCCAGATTAGAGTTCGCCAAACAACATCTAAAAAAGCCTTCACAGTTCTGGAACAACATCCTATGGACAGATGAGACCAAGATCAACTTGTACCAGGGCGATGGGACGAGAAGAGTATGGAAAAGGAAAGGAACTGCTCATGATCCAAAGCATACCACCTCATCAGTGAAGCATGGTGGTGGTAGTGTTATGGCGTGGGCATGTATGGCTGCCAATGGAATTGGTTCTCTTGTATTTATTGATGATGTGACTGCTGACAAAAGCAGCAGGATGAATTCTGAAGTGTTCTGGGCAATATTATCAGCTCATATTCAGCAAAATGCTTCAGAACTCATTGGACGGTGCTTCACAGTGCAGATGGACAATGACCCGAAGCATACTGCGAAAGCAACCAAAGAGTTTTTTAAGGGAAAGAAGTGGAATGTTATGCAATGGCCAAGTCAACCACCTGTCCTGAATCCGATTGAGCATGCATTTTACATGCTGAAAACAAAACTGAAGGGAAAATGCCCCAAGAACAAGCAGGAACTGAAGACAGTTGCAGTAGAGGCCTGGCAGAGCATCACCAGGGATGAAACCCAGCATCTGGTGATGTCTATGTGTTCCAGACTTCAGGCTGTAATTGACTGCAAAGGATTTGCAACCAAGTATTAAAAAGTGAAAGTTTGATGGATGATTGTTAATCTGTCCCATTACTTTTGGTCCCTTAAAAAGTGGGAGGCACCACATATACAAACTGTTGTAATTCCTACACCGTTCATCTGATTTGGATGTAAATACCCTCAAATTAAAGCTGAAAGTCTGCAGTTAAAGTACATCTTGTTTGTTTCATTTCAAATCGATTGTGGTGGTGTATAGAGCCAAAAAGATTAGAATTGTTCGATGTCCCAATATTTATGGATCTGACTGTATATACACTACACAGCCATAGTGGCTCAGTACATACGCATGCTGTGCTTAGGAGCACTGCACAGTTCCCTGTCTCAAAGCATGTGTGGCAGGCTGCTACCGGTAAGGCCTGTTCACACCACAATAACGTCCTCCAGATCTGTTCTGGATGCGTTTCTGCATGCATGTTTTAATGCATTTTACCACATTCCAGTACAGTTCTCTGCAGGAAAAAAAGCAGCATGTTATACGTTTTTCTGGAACTGAAAAGCACTGGAATGCACTGAGCTGGTGTGAACTATGCAATTGGAACCCATATAACCTATATTCCATGCTTTTTTGATGCAAAAAAAAAAAATATTGCACTGCATGTGGTGTGAACGAGCCCTTACAGGAAGCAGACAACAAAAACTAAACCAGCAGAGGTTTTAACTCTTCCCTACTCTGTTAAAAACTAAATAATGTCTAGTTTTAGTTTAGTAAATAATATCCATTGTGATTTTACTACATTGTTCTTCAATTTTTTTAAAATTTAATTTTACACTCAAATATACTCCAGCCATCAATGCCAAAATCTAGTACATAAAAATTAGCCTAGGCTACAAACTTGCACATTCAAATTTTAAACATTCTCTCTCTAACCATTTTGCAATTCCTAGCAAATGTTAATAATAATTATTAATGACTGAAGAATCAGCCCAGTAAATTATATAATGCACAGTAATGGATATGAGCCGCCTCTGCAGGTGACAGGTGCCTTTAAGGTCCCATCCAGACCTCCACATTTAGCATATCTACCAGAGTTCTCACCTAGGTGAGAAACATAGAAGTACAGCACAAATCCATTAAATAAAAAAAAAAAAAAAATGGCCAAATGTGAGAGAGGGAAGTGGGAGGAGACAGGGAAAAAAAGAAAAAAAAAGTTCACTACGGTGAAGATCTGCCTTAAATGTCCTCTTTTGTAGAGGTAAAAGTAAGCAAGATTTTGATTGTTTCCTTCTGACATCACCTGTACTTTTACTGTTGTTTTCATAGATCAGTCATCCCTTAAAGTAGACCTATAGGCAAAACTTTTTCCTTCATTTTGGATAGAGCAAGGAAGGGTCTCTGTAACAGGGACACAGACAGCAGTAAAAACTGACAGGTGTTCTAATCTATCTCTACTCTATGAGCCCTTGCACACTGGGGCGGTTTGCAGGCGCTATTGCGCTAATAATAGCGCCTGCAAACCGCCCCGAAAGTGCCGCTACTTTCATTCCAGTGTGCAAGCCCCGAGGGCTTGCACACTGGAGCGATGCGCTGGCAGGACGGTAAAAAAAGTCCTGCTAGCAGCATCTTCGGAGCGGTGAAGGAGCGGTGTGTATACCGCTCCTGCCCATTGAAATCAATGGGACGGCGCGGCTATACCGCCGGCAAAGCGCCTCTGCAGAGGCGCTTTGCGGTGGTATTTAACCCTTTCTCGGCCGCTAGCAGGGGGTAAAACCGCCCCGCTAGCGGCCGCATACCGACGGTAAAACGCCGCTAATAATAGCGGCGTTTCACTGCCGACGCCGCCCCCCGCCCCAGTGTGCAAGGGCTCTATCCAAAACTAAAAAAAAAAAGTTTTGCCTTTAGTTATACTTTAAGGTACTCAGAGACATTAGTAGACTGTCGCCTGGTCCAGCCAACAGCTGGATCAGTTATACGTATATTAGTAATCCGAAACCTGAGCAGACAACCCAGGGCCAATCCACGGAGGAAAATCAAAAGTCTGGAAAATAACTTTTGTCACCTGGAGATTTACACTAGCGCATCCTATGTCTAGGGGAATCTTTAAAATTGGAAAATGTATTTTTAAATACTGGGAACACATTTAGATATAAACCATTGAGAACTCTCAAACCGCTTCAATTTTTCCTTATCTAAATGGCGCTGTAAGAATGTGTCCTGGAATCTCACTGGCTGTTGAGCACAAAAGACATTATACTATCCTGCACTTTTATTTATTAAATCAGGGACTTTCTTTGCCCTATGTTAAAATAACTGTCTGATTACATGTGGAAACATAGACATGTCATCGATAACAATCATGATCTAGAAGGTGATGTTATCAACACAGGAGACAGTGTCAGCTTTCATGAGTAAAGCGTGTATAGACCATGTTAAAGCACATGTACATACACCGTTAGTTGTTGCAAGGTATCCATAAAGTTGTAGACGCTTACATACACCAACAAGGCCCAAGTGAAGTGTCACATTTCAGAGTCAAGTCGTGAGCAGCCGGATGAAAGGAAAGAAGACAAACAGAATAGGTTAAGGCATGCACATCTTTCACTATTTACTGACAACACAAAACAGACACATGCAGCACAGTTTACAACATGACCAACACATAATTCATTACACTAGTGAGGGCTGGAACCACCAGATATTTCTTATACATTTTTTTTAGCAATCAAAGAGAGCAAATATCATAGCATATAAATACAGAAACAATCACTAGAACATTAATTCAAAAGGTATGCCCACTATTTTTTGTGCCTCGAGTGAAGAATTTGTATCAGAACCCCATCTTAGTCTTCAGGCTATGCCCCCATTCTAGTCAAGTTGCAACAATTTTTATCATACATGTACCTTTTGCATTTTTACACAAGAGATTGGAAATTATGGCAAAGCAGAAGCATATATTGAAACATATGTTTATGCAAAACCCCCAACATGGTACAGGCACCCTTTGCCAGGATAGCCTCAATCCTTCTCGGAATGTTGTCCTGAACTGTGTGTAGTGAGAGTTTATACCATTCCAAGAGATTGTATATTTCCTCAAGGTATAATCAAGGTGTGGATTTGGTGGTTGTGGAGTCCAAGGAAGCCTTCAGACTTCACCCTAGTGTTCTTGAAGCTACTCTTCAATTTTCTTTGCAGTGTGGATGTTTAGAAGTTTGGATTTAGGGTGATATCATTTTTTTACTAACTAAAAACAGTGTAGTGCAAGCTTTCGAGGCACACTGGCCAGGTAGTACAGTATATTGCCTAACAAAGAGGCCAACTTGCCACAAAATAATGCACTACAATCTTTTTAGTTAGCCAATAAATGGTATCACCCTAAATCCAAATTTCTACTATTGTTGATGGCTAACAGTACAACACTCTGTTGCTGCAATGTGTATGTAATAGACTTGTATTACTAAAGATTCGTGTGTGAAGATGTACATAAGAAGGTATCGATGAATGTATATGCAATTTTTTCCACATGTGAATGAAAGCAAAAACTATTAATACAGTATCAAGTAGGTACCATTAATTTTAAGTGAAACCTGTACTGCCGACTGCCTGACTTTCATACTGACCTAATGGTCTCAGTACTACCCAGGATAATAATGTACTGCTCCAGCCTTCTTCCATTTCTGGAGCCCCATCTGCAGGTGCTGGAAATATCTTGGATTGTCCCAGAAACAATCTCAACCAACATCCAACATATGGGGAGCAAATGTAGTGTGGCTCACCTTATATACACTAGTCAATCATCACATCCAGGCAAAGAACCCAGGAGCTGTTGACATAAATTCTAAGTTTAATGGCTGCATGCATTTTCCAGGTAGGTGACTCAGACGGTACTAAAGATCGAAGGGTTCAGTACTGCCTGGCAACTACCTTTTTCCAAACGATGTTATTAGTCTCTTTAGTCTCTCCTCTTCAGATAAGCCTATCCTACCCACACCTAACAACTGTATTTTCATTTTTTCCATCAGCTCATCCCCCACAGTTATTACCTTTTGTTTCCACTTGACCCTCCCTTCTAGATTGTAAGCTCTAACGAGCAGGGCCCTCTGATCCCTCCTGTATTGATTTGTATTGTAAGTGTACTGTCTGCCCCCATGTTGTAAAGCGCTGCGCAAACTGTTGGCGCTATATAAATCCCACGTCGACAGAGCCAAATAGCGTTTTAGACTCAAATTGAGTCTAAAATGCTAAAGCGCTATTTGTCACCAAATCGAGTTTTAAACTCAATTCCTAGCAGGTGTCCAGAGCAGCATTTCTCAACCTTTTTTCAGCCATCGCACTCTTTGACAGTATGCAAAAGTTAAAGGCACCCCAGGTGACTTTTTTTCAGGACAAGCAGGACCCTGTTTTGGTGGTAAACACCTCTCGATTTGTTTATGAAATGACACCTGGCCCACATAACAAAAAAAAAAAAAAAATTTTTTTTTTAGCTGTATATAAAGTATCTCACAAAAGTGAGTACACCCCTCACATTTTTGTAAATATTTTACTATATCTTTTCAAATATAATTTTTATTAACCCCCCTGGCGGTATTCCCGAGTCTGGCTCGAGGTGGATTTCCAATACCAAAAGCAGTAACCCCGAGCCAGACTCGGGATCGCATCGCAGGATCCATGTAGAGGTTACTTACCTTTTCCCCAGGATCCTGCGATGTCTCCCCGCTGTGATCTGCGAGCCGCCGTGTCTAGATCGATTCACAGTGCCGAGCTCCGTTCCCTGCGAGTGTTGCGACGCACGGGGATGGAGTTCAATGGCAAAATCAAAAAGTAAAAAAAAACAGTATAGATACAGTATACTGTAATCTTACAGATTACAGTACTGTATCAAATAATTACACATCTCCTTTGTCCCTAGTGGTCTGCCCAGTGTCCTGCATGCAGTTTTATATTATAAATACTAATCTTTCTGCCAGGAAACTGGAGATTGTCCATAGCAACCAAAAAATGTCCGTTTACATCAAAAGTGCTTTTAGACCAGCTAGAAAACATCGATAATAAATTAGAATCACTTGCAGAATTAAGCGATAGTGATTTGTGGGGAAATTCATCATCAAACACTGAAAGTAACGAAAGCGACAATTCTGCAACTGAGCAAATTTCAGTGTTTTTGATTTGATTACATTATTGAATAATTTTTATTATATTATTATTTGTTATAATTATTTATAGTTATTTATTATATTATAATTTTTTATTTTGTTTTTCAAACTTTATCATACCCGGGATATCTACTAGACTCTTGTTTGGACAGATTTAAATGAGTTATTCCTAAGAATTACAGGCCTACAATATAAAACGCCAAATTTCTGTGCAAAAATCTGAAATAATCATACTGCCAGGGAGGTTAAACTCCACGAAGTGGTGGAACCCAGGTAATACAGAGATAACAGGTAATCAACCATAAACATATACCGTACTCTTACATTCTAAACCATAGAATATCAGAGTGCACAACGGGTGTTTACAACTTAACTTAAGAGTTGGTATACAGAATTCACATTAGAAAGTGATTGACAACACTGAAGAAATGACACTTTGCTACAATGTAAAGTAGTGAGTGTACAGCTTGTATAACAGTGTAAATTTTCTGTCCCCTCAAAATAACTGGCAGCAAAAGTGAGTACACCCCTAAGTAAAAATGTCCAAACTGGGCCCAAAGTGTAAATATTTTGTGTGGCCACCATTATTTTCCAGCACTGCCTTAACCCCCTCATCAGATCTCATCAGAGATCTGATGAGGGGGTTAAGGCAGTGATCTCAGTGGTCTCATCAGATCACAGGACGTGTTCAGTAATCCATGTCCTTAGTCTGAATGTCTTCAGCAAACTGTTTGTGGGCTTTCTTGTGCATCATCTTTAGAAGAAGCTTCCTTCTGGGATGACAGCCATGCAGACCAATTTGATGCAGTATGCGGCGTATGGTCTGAGCACTGACAGGCTAACCCCCCCACCACTTCGTCCATTTCCCGAAGACAACCTCTGGATATGACGCTGAGCACGTGCACTCAACTTCTTTGGTCGGCCATGGCGAGGCCTGTTCTGAGTGGAACCTGTCCTGTTAAACTGCTGTATGGTCTTAGCCAGCGTGCTGCAGCTCAGTTTCAGGTTCTTGGCAATCTTCTTATAGCCTAGGCCAGTGATGGCTAACTTTTATGAGCCTGAGTGAGCAAACAGCGACACAAAACCAATTTATTTATTTCAAAGTGCCCACACGGAATTAAACGTACCAGCAGCTCTGTACAGAGGATGGGACTGATCATCCCTCTGAATGAGCCCTAAGGGGCCAAAAACATATGATTCTGCCCCGAAATTTTTTTTGTGGCTTTTCAAAGGAATGGGTTACGCTCAGAATGCAGGGATCAGGAGTGCGTTATGCTCAGAATGCAGGAATGCATTTGCTGAGCACTGGTAAGGATGCATTTACTGGGCATTGGTAAGGATGCATTTCCTGAACACTGGTAAGGATGCATTTCCTGAACACTGGTAAGGATGCATTTCCTGAACACTGGTAAGGATGCATTTCCTGAACATTGGTAAGAATGCATTTGCTGGGCATTGGGTATACCTAGCTATAAATTCCATGGTTATATGGTTACTGCACGATTGTTTGGGTATGTGGATGCATAACGGCGCCTAGATGTTTTTGTTTTAGACAACGTTGTCTTTTTAGATTGTTGTAGGTGGAAGAGCGTCTTTTTGTATTTGACCTGTCTTTATTAATACATTTTTGTCATTAAATTTTCATCATTTTTGTTTTCTATTTTTTTGATTGCTATATCCCTGTGGCTCTATTTTGTGGCATCTTGACTGTTCCCTCTCCCTGGCACCGTCCTTCTACCTTGTATGCAGCTTTTTGGCCACTGAGCCCCACTTGCTTTGGATAGTAAGTGGATGAGCTCTCAGTAATATTTGTATTCCACAGTGTGGTTCCCAGTTTTCTATTTTTTGTCCATATAAACATCTCACCTGTCTCCAGTGTCTCCCAATATGGCAGCTCATTCCCGCCCACGCGTCACCACTGATCGATCCCATCCACGTGGGAGCCGTGTTCTCTCAGGCACGCCCACCCCAGACATATCACCACTGGCCCCAGAGATTTGTGGGAGATGTAGTTTGATGGGGGTACGGTGTGGATGAGACAGCTTGTATGAATGGATTTCCGCCCGCACATCACCCCTGGCCCCAGAGCCGTGTGGGGAGCCACTACTTCTCAGTCACGCCCACCTCAGACATGTCACCGCTGGCTCTAGAGACCTGTGGGAGATGTAGTTTGATGGGAGGTGCTGTGCGGTGTGGACGAATCGGCTTGTATGGATGGCCGGTCAGTGTGCTTTTCTCTTTTCTTCCTGGCGTGCCCACAGAGAGGGCTTGACGTGCCGGCTGTGGCACGCGTGCCACGGGTTTGTCATCACTGGCCTAGTCCATCTTTATGTAGAGCAACAATTCTTTTTTTCAGATCCTCAGAGAGTTCTTTGCCATGAGGTGCCATGCTGAACTTCCAGTGACCAATATGAGATAATGAGAGCGATAACACTAAATTTAACACACCTGCTCCCCATTCACACCTGAGACCTTGTAACACTAATGAGTCACATGACACCGGGGAGGGAAAATGGCTAATTGGGCCCAATTTGGACATTTGGGTGTACTCGCTTTTGTTGCCAGCGGTTTAGTCATTAATGGCTTTGTGTTGAGTTATTTTGAGGGGACAGCAAATTTACACTGTTATACAAGCTGTACACTCACTACTTTACATTGTAGCAAAGTGTCATTTCTTCAGTGTTGTCACATGAAAAGATATAATAAAATATTTACAAAAATATGAGGGATGCACTCACTTTTGTGAGATACTGTATTTATGCCATTACCATGACCAACTAACCACCATAAAACTAAATAAAAAAATTTTCCTTGAAGGGCCAAGAAAAAATAAATGCATTTTGCCCAATTTAGCCTACTTAAACAAATAAACACACTGAAATTAAAGGGTCTATTTATAAGAAAAAGTTTGGTGGATTAATGTCACAAACTTTCACCCAGCCGTCACAAATTCTTTCTATCTAAATCACACTGACACTAACACTAATGCCCCGTACACACGATAGGACTTTCTGACAACAAAATCCATGGGATTTTTTCCGATGGATGTTGGCTCAAACTTGTCTTGCATACACACAGTCACACAAAGTTGGTCGGAAATTCCGAACGTTAAGAACGCGGTGACGTACAACACGTACGACGAGCTGAGAAAAATGAAATTGAATAGCCAGTGCTGCTCTTCTGCTTGATTCCGAGCATGTGTGGCACTTTGTGCGTCGGAATTGTGTACACACGATTGGAATTTCCGACAACGGATTTTGTTGTCGGAAAATTTTATAGCCTGCTCTCAAACTTTGTGTGTTGGAAATTCCTATGGAAAATGTGTGATGGAGCCTACACACGGTCGGAATTTCTGACAACAAGGTCCTATCACACATTTTCCATCGGAAAATCCTATCGTGTGTACAGGGCATAACACTGCCACTAACCTATGTTTTTTTTTTCTTTTTCCCACCAAATAGTTTGTTTGTTTTCATTACACAGACTTCTCCTCTAGTGAGGAGAAAATGATACAATGGGGAGGAGCAGCACAGAGGCAGGTTCTAATTTTAGTGATCACTGGGATTGTTATTCTTAGACCAGGAGCTGTCGTGACAGCTTAGTCTCCATGCTTGGGCATGTGTGGCACCACAGAATAAAGCCCACATTTGTGACACCACACTGTCATCAGAGATAACAGCATGGTATTTGATGACACCCCTGACAAACCCAGATGGCACCCCAGCTGAGAAAGGTGGGACTAGGCCTCACATTTTTACCATGACAAATCACAATACTTTTTTTTTTTTTTTTCACGGGTCACGAGAAAGGGGTTGCCATTGCTGGCCTTCTAAAAATGCTACTTGACTGGCTGCTATGTTAATCAATTGGTTTCAATACTCTCAGTCACTGACCCATCACATAATTTGGGCGTGTAACTCAACATGCTAAACCCAGAAGTTCAGCATTACAGCCTGGGCACAATTATTTAAAGAAAGAGAATCCAGCAATGGCAGTCTCCATGGTTTTTTCAGGAAGAATTTCCTTCAAATGTTGAGTAAAGTCTTAAAGAATAGATAGAAGAGATCTCAAATATTCAGACAATAATATCAATTTCATCCCAGTGTTATATAATGTCATAAAGGCTCTTCTTCCCAGTGTTTTATATTAATCTCATTTCTCATTTGTTGGAGAATTTGTATTTATTTTTGCTCTGTTGTGTTAAAGAAGGTGATATTGTTGACCGTTTGGTGCTTAACATTGGCACAACTGTTGCGCTAGCATTTATTAAGCCCCAGCTAATTGCTGTACTGCTCTGATGGTTTACAACATTAGTACATGCTGGGTGGTCGCAAATAGCAGGCTTGGCTACAACCCACTTGCCAAATGTGCTTGTATAGGCTGGATCTCTGTGATATATGTGACACATTTTTATGTATGAAAGTTACAAGTCTCTTTCTCCCTTTATTTAGCTATTTGCCATCTATATATTCATTCTACACTTGGGAATACAAGCTTGCTGACAGTTTAGGAGTGCAAAGATAACCACTGATCAAGTTTAAAATCCACTCACCTGAAAATGTCAAGGTACAGCTGAATGGCTTCAGGCTCTAAAAAATGTACCAGGGACAATTCATTGAAAAGTAATGTTTTGCTATAGGTGGAACATGCTGGTATCACTTAGCAGCCAGTTACTTTAATCCTGCCAGGAAAGTAATTGACTTTGTACCCATCCACATTGGGGCCTCGGTGCCTCCTCTTCCTGTTCTATTACTCTAGTATATCAATTAAACATTTACAGGAGATCGTGAGACCCCTTTATAACTACTGTGACAGATGTGTAGACCTGCAAACTCCTCTGAGAAAAACAAAAAACTATTAGGTGATTTAAAGCTGTCAACAGCAATTTTTTAAATATAGTGAAAATAAGTTAAGTTAAAACTTCTGTTGGGTTTTACATCTGCCTGTGTCCCTCCCAGCAATTGAGTTGCAAGTTTGAAAATGACTTGCTAAGCTATGGCTAGACTTGCCAGGCTTCACAAGTTTGTTGCACAATTGCAGCAAGTCCACACTGCATGACTCCAGATCAACTTTCTGAGCAAACATTCTGCAAGTCTGCTGCAAGTTCTGGTTCAGTTATGTTGTAAAATAGTCATCCCACCACAGGGGTCACTGTGACTTGTAGAACTCTTGCTGTAGACTCACCACTGCAACTCTGCTCTTGCTAGAGACTTGCCACGCAAATTTCCTACAAATTGGAAACGTGTCAACAAGAACTTGTTCTGCAAATGTACAACTTGCCAGTGAAAATGTGCAGCAAGTTAACAAGACTTACAATTCAAGCCTGTGGCAAGTTATCCTTGCTATCTGGGCTACTGGGAAGACTACTCCTTACTTCCTGTTACAGCGACATTCTATCCCATCCTGAAACACATGGGGTAGATTTACTAAAGGCAAATAGACTGTGCACTTTGCAAAGTGCAGTTGCTCCAGAACTTAGTAAATGAGGTAAAGCTTCACTTTGCAAAGAATACCCAATCACGTGCAAGGAAAATAAAAAAAACTGCATTTTTGCTTGCACATGATTGGATGATGTTAGTCAGCAGAGCTTCTGCTCTGTTAGTAAGCTCTGGAGCAACTGCACTTTGCAAAGTTCACAGTCTATTTGCCTTTAGTAAATCAACCCCATTGTGTCACAAGCACAGAAAGAGAGGGGAAATCTTCTCTAGAGCTGGCCATATATGGATAGAAATTCAGCCAGTTACGGTTCATGAGAAGTCGATCTATCAATCAAATTTTCATAAACGGGTTTGTTGGTATATTTTCACTTGATCAGCACCACAGCCAACTGGCTGCAATAATGATCAGCGTATTCTGACGGCGGGGGAGTCCCACTTTCAGAATACAGTAATACAGCGGGCAGGACTTCCCCAGCCACCTCAAATGTGTGGATAGGGAAAGCGGTTCAGTAATGTGTGGCCAGCTTAAGGAGACAATGACAAAAAAAAAAAAGGAAAAGAATAGGAGGAAGCCTTGTATTCCATTCATAAAAATACAAAGCTTCTTGTGAAAAGCTAAGCAGCACCCAGCCTGACTTGATTTTATTCTGAGAATAGGACAAGAAGTTTCCATACAGCTGCCAGAACATAGCCCTGTATACTGTATGTAACATATGCTACATACAGTTTATACAGCGCTGACAATGGCCACATATATTAGTAAAGGAAATAGTTTGTTTACACAAACTTTTTAAAGTAAATGAGTTACGCAGGGTACAAGGGGAAGAAAAATTGGCTGGTTCAGTAGAAGCCAGTCGACTTTCGGTCCATGTGTAACGCTGTCTGTTCAACAGAAGACGGTCTAATGAGCGACTTCTGTTGAACGCTCATGCTGGAAAACAGCATTCGATCAATGTAATCTGGGTGGGGGAGTCTGATCTGTGTCAGAACACAATATCGCGGCAGGGGAGCGTCGCAGTTTGTTTTTCCTTAACCCACTGATATTGTGAATATCCAGCTTTAGGCTTTAAAGTGGTAGTAAATTTGATGACTTGTACCTACAGGTAATCCCACAATATGGCTTACCTGTAGGTACTTGATTAAATTGCAGTGCCCTTAGGTGGCAATAGGGCACCAATAGTATAAATGTGCTACATCCTAGATAATCTGAGATAATGGAAATTGGAATAAGGCACGTATAAAAAATAATATATTTTATTGATCAACATTAAAATTCATAGCATCATACAAAAAACAACATCATAAAAAATAGGTAGGACTCGGTGTGATTCCCCTGGAGGGTATAATAGCTGTACGTACAGTGAAAATCTCCTAAATGCGTGATATTCACATTTGTAGTGGCTGGTGACGTCACCGGCGCATATACACTGCACTCTGAATGTATGGCACACTGGAATATGCTGTCCATTGAGAGCGCTGTGCTGCGACCGTGTCTCCTGTGCACATGCATGGGATGACATCATTGCAGCCCAACCATTCAAACAACCAGGGGGAGCAAACCCGGAAGGAAGACCAGGTGAAGATGGAAGCGCCAACAGCGCTGCATACTGACACTTAAACTGCCGAGAGGCCCAAAATTTTTAATTTTTTAAATGACTTTACTACCACTTTAACAAACCAAAATGGAGCACATATGAGAAATTCATTGTTGGGGTTTTTATACACACACTTTAATTTTTCTCTGTTTCAGTGATCCCCCTTAGGAAAAGCGCAACTCAGGAGTAGAATATATTGGACCATATGGAGTCATTGTCATTTTGGAGAGCTGATATTTTAAATTTGTGTAATAGGATACTGAGAATGGAATAAGATGGATGCTTAGTATAACAAAAAGTCTTTCCCCTACCTATAAATGACATTGAATGTTTGTTCTAGGTAAATAAAAAGTATCTTTTCTCACAGGGGTTTTGCTACTGTAGAAAACAGCTGGAGCATAAATGCTAATCTCTTCTGAGATAAGACATCTGTCCTAATGTGAATTAAACAATGTCCTCCAAGAACAATAGGTGACAAAGGGAGTCCATGTATTGCAGACAGTTTATTTTGAAGCTGCTTGAATAAAGCATCCACGTAATATTCACTGCAATGACGTACCCAGTAAAAGACAAAAACTGTATGCAAGATAAATCTTTCTGCTGGATTGTATTTGACAAGAACAGATATAAACAGTGGCATGCAGACACATGTTCAAGCCTTTACATTAACCTGCTAAGATAATAGAGTTTTCTTTTGAATATGTGTACTGGTTAATGCAAACCCAAATGAGATGGCAGAAGCACAGCAACCCAGCTGACATTTTTATGGTTTAGTTATTGTGCTTTCTCTAAAGAAGAGGCCCTTCCCTGCACCACGGCAAAACATTTCAAAGAAAAAAAATGTAAGCATTAATAGACACACACATACCTACATACCTACCTACCATTCTCATCTGTTTTCCTTTATTGCCTGCTGGCACCTCTATTCTGACCCTAAAAGTGCATTACTGATGTTTCCAGTGATTGAGTTGCCTGCTATGCTTTCTTGCAGTTTGCTTTTTAAAAAAACATCCTGCTTACTGCATTTTAGCATTGCTACAGCAAGAAAAAGCACAAAATGTACTATACATGTGTTTTGTTTATGTCTGCAGTTTAAAAGAAATGTTGAAAGCATGAAAGACCTACAACACATGGGGAATGTGCTTAAAACATATTAAGGCTCCATTCACACTTATACGACGCCAAAGTTGCACAAACTTTGAAATGCAACTTTGATCCATCTATGGATGGGTGCAACTTGTATACGACTTTGGCTTTGACCAGTGATAATGGACAACTGTTGCACACAGGAACAGGTGCATTCGAGCTACTTCCTCCTGTGCAATGCCTGGTGAGCCTCCAGAACACAGCACTCAGCCTGTGACATCTCTGTAAACCTCTATATAATCCATGCAAAAAAGGAGAAAGGATGGTGCCATAGAAGTCAGCTAAAACATTGTTTTATTATTGCAAGTGAACAACAATCAAAAAGAAAGCCAACACGTTTTGGCCATCAGGCCTTAATCGAACCATGATTAAGGTCTGATGGCCTAAATGTAATAATAAAACTATGTTTTGGCCGACTTCCATGACACCAGCCTTTCTCCTTTTTTGCATGAACTGTTGCTCACAAGTTGCATTTTATAACATTCAGGTACGACTTTCATGCAACTTCTGCGTGTTAACTTTGAAGTCTATGGCCCTAAAGTTGCACGAAAGTCGGACCAAAGTAGTGCATTGACTACTTTGAAGTTGCTGCAACTTTAAGTCGTGTATATATGAATGGGTATAATTGAAAAACACGGGGAACGACTTGTCATGCAACTTTGATGTCAAAAAGTCGCACAAGTGTGAATGAGCCTAAATGTTGAACTTCAGGTACATATAAAAACACCAGTTAATGTAATTATGTGTTGATTAAAAATATTATGTGTTAGCCTTTTGTAATTCCCTATACAGTAGAGCTCAGACTCAGAAAGGGAGGGCCAGCACTAGGACCAATCAGATGTGTTGCAGTGTACGTGTGGTCACAAAGAAAACGCTAACAGGAGAAGACAGGCTGTTGCTGCACTTTCACTGTGCAGGATTGGGAGTGGGAGGAGACCTACAATAACTGTCACCAACTGGGTTTGTCTGGTAGGGCTGTGTAAATTTCAGAACTGCATAGACAGAAACACAAATACTTTGGCAGGTAAAACAGCTTCTATATGTATTTCAACTGTGCATTTAGCTGAATGCCTGAAGTTCCACTTTAAAGCTGCTTTCACACTGCCATGCCATTGTTTGTCTACATTGTGGATGCAGCACAGTGTACCCTTTTTTTTCTGTTCCATTACCAATGGCTTCCCATAGACTTCTATTATGTCCTGTGTTTTTGGCACATTTTCTGAAAGCACGCCAAAAGTCCTGCTGCATCTTTGGTGCACTTTCAGAAAAGGCGCCAGAAATGTGGGACATAATAGAAGTCTATGGGAAACAGCAGCTAACCAACACACAAACCATGGGTACATAGTGCTGCACCCAGGCAGGGTAAAAAATCCGAAAGGACCGGGTCGCTTTTCTGTTCTCCTTCACTCTGTAAGAAAATTTGCAAAAGATCATACTTACCGGTAACCCAGCTCAGACCTCTGACCTCCTGAAATCTCCTAAATTCTGCACAGGGCTGCACACACATGCATTCTACAGCCTCTATTCAGTTCAGTGGAAGGTCTACCTGTAGCCTACTGACAGGCCTTTACTTAGATAATCTGTCACTTTACCCAAACTAATCTCTTACCAGTCCACCCCTCCACTCACTAATACTCAACTTCACCGTGCTCCCCCACCGCATAGTTGGATAGCTGGCATTGGGGAGCACTTGGCCTCTTCCCAGGATGCAGTACTTAGACCTGAGCAGCCAACTGCCAGATCAAAACACTGCCATCTGATGAGGAGGACAACACAGAGCAGATGTTAAATCCCAGGACTTCACCAGGCTCCCCCACCACATAGTTGGATAGCTGGCATTGGGGAACACTTGGCCTCTTCCCAGGATGCAGTGCTTAGACCAGAGCAGCCAACTGCCAGATCAAAACACTGCCATCTGATGAGGAGGACAACATAGAGCAGATGTTAAATCCCAGGACAACCAAGCGGTAGGCCAGGGTGTGTGTGGAGGGCAGTTAGTAAGATACTCTGTTTTGCTCGTTCCAGGAAGTGTAAGGGTCCATGCATTTTTGAGCTATGCAGAATTTAGAATTTAGATTTTGGAAGAGAGGTAGTGGGGGAGATTTACTAAAGATGGTGCATACAGAATCTGGGGCAGCTTTGCATATTAACCAAATAGCGTCTAGGTTTTATGGTCAAAGCTTAATTGAACAAGTTGAAGTTAGAAGCTGATTGGTTACTATGCACAGCTGCACCAGTTTTAGTAAATCTCCACCAGTGCGTTTCCAGTGAAAATTTTGGACTAGATGGTGTAACAGGTAATATTATCTGAAAGGAGATTTTTTTTTTTTTTTTTTTTTTAACAACAAACAACTTTTACTCAGTATTTGGGGCTTAAATGGTTCAATATTTTGAGTGATGGATGTGAAATACATTACTATTTGCATGTCAGCCCCATTAGAATTTATCTAATACTTAAATGTATTAATTGATGATAAAAGAAGAATAGAGAACAGACAGCAATATAAGATAGCTGATATGAAAGATAGTTAGCAAAATAAGGGTATGATAAAGAAAGATATGTATTTCTGCTAAAGATTATTATTGAGAAAAAAGGAAGATTCAGCTATAGAAGAGGAAGAGAATGATCTAGATAGGGAAACATGGTATTTCCCTTTAAATTGTAAAATGAGCGTGCAAAGTAAGTAAATCCAAAATAGTTTTTAAATAAAGGTTTTATAATAATAATAATTAGGTATTATATAACTCTGATGGTATTGACATGCAAATAGTAAAATATGGGGCAACAGGAAATATGATCTATTACTAAGGGGCTGGAAATGGGGACAAAAAACTGGAATGGATTTTTAAGCCCAAAAGTATAAAAAGTCCCTTACACTTTCTCATGTGTTTCTTTAAATCTGGTCGTCCAATGCAACTGATGCAGAATTTGTGTTCTCATTTAGAACCCTTGCTGGTATGCTTTAGTGTTTATGATTACACAATAAAATTAGCTAAATGTAAAACACCTGCTTTTTTGCTGTGTCTCCTGTAATTGGGATTTACTGTACAGATAACATTCTTTAATTTTCCCTGTACACCAATAGCTGCATAATTATAAGACAAATGTGTACCCCCTACGTTAATTATGTTTTAAGTGGCATCAAGCGTGCAAAGTGAAATATTTTACCAATTGTGCACACTTCTCTTCTTCTCCTTTACGCTCCTTCTTTTCATTTTTCTTTCGGAAAATTTCTTGTAACTGAAAAAAAAAAAAGATTTTTGTATAAATGTCTACAAGATCCTACGTCAAAACCACTCACACATTTAGATCATATACAAAGCATATCTGTATTTCTACAGATATTGTATTGTGATATTTATACAAATATGTGCTACATTTCAAAGTGAAACTTCAAGGGTAACTCCACTTTTGTTGAGAAAAAAACATTCCGCTCTGGGTGATCATTGTATATAACAGGTATTTTAACACACTTTGTTGCAGACTCCTTTTGTTATTCTGAAGAAATAGTTGCTTGTCTGTGTCCATGTGCAAAGTGAATTTGTATGGGAGTGGTTTTAGAATTATCTATCAGCTGATGCACTTTAATGAGGAAAGTGGCCGAGTCTGCATCCCTTTAGAGTTGATTTCCTTTTGGGAGTATCTTACCAAAATGACCTTTGCAGGGGATGCTCAAAATCAGATTTGTATCTTAGTGGAGACTTCTGGGAAAATCAGTGAGCCAATCACTCAAGCAAAAAATGACATATCTGGGGGGGCATTCTGTATACCATCTGTGTACAGAACACCTCCAGGTTGCCATATTTCATTGCATTTTATAGAAAATAACAGATGGAAAGGGAGAGGTCATTTTTAATAAGATTTAATTACAATATGACTTGTTTCACAAAATATATATATTAGTAATTTTATTTTTATTTGCTATTTTTTTACCACAAAAGTGGAGTTACCCTTTACAAAATACAAACTGCAAATATTATTGCTGCTTCATACTCCTATCATACTCACTTTGTTCTAAAGATAACTAGTTTGAGCATGGTAATTAGGTAGCTCAAGTCTTTTAGAATAAGTGCCACATGAAAAGTTCTGCTGGAACTATATACAAATTCTAATATGCACTGTTCTATGAAATACCATACCCCTCACATCTCCTTGGTTGTCAAAAGTCTGTGTAGTACAAAAACAACTTTTTTTAATTAACTCATACTCCCAAAGTGGAAATAAAAGGGTATATTTCAATAGGGACATAGTTTAGAACAATTTAACATACTGTTTCAACTGTTTTACATCAACAACTCTGGGAGGTGCCACATTTCAAATAACAAGCTGCATGTAATTTGACCACAAGTTCTGTGCACATTGTACAGAGGGATAAAATGAGCCAAAGACTGGGATAGGTAGTTAGAGATTCTGGGAAGTCCAGACTGCTACTACAAACCACTTCTAAGAAATATCTATCCTATAGAGCTGCCACAGAAGTTCAAATAAGTAAAAAAAAATGAGAAAAAGCATATATATATATGCTGTTTCTCATATATATATATAAAACTGTTATGCAGCCAACTTCTTAACAATCACACAACTTTTTATTACAAGCTATACCAACACAAAACCCCACAAATTAAATTCAAGGCATGCCTATCAAAAACAAAAAACATCCCCATATGATCCTTCAAGTGGAAAATGTATGAATATATCCTAAACTATAAATATATGTGTTAACTTACTTTTAAAGGACAAAAAGAAGTAATAGGATACATTTACATACATATTTATAGTTTAGGATGTATTCATACATTTCTCAACTGATCATCTTGTGGGATGTTTTGTTTTTAATCAAGCAGTGGTGACTGGTGGGGTTTATTTTTGGGGTGGGTGGCAAACAATCCCCCCCCCCCCCCCCCCGCTGGGCTGCCAGTGGAGCAGCACTAGCACAACTGCCAGCACATGGCACTAACACCCCCCTCCACCACCCGCTGTCCTTACCGTGGATGCGGGCGGTCGGAGCTGCTCTGGACATCTTCCAGTGTAGCGGGCTCCCGTGTCCTCTCCGCGGTGTGTGATGTCTCCTCTCTGCTCCTCCCGGTGCTAGGCGTCCAATAGGATCGCCTGACGTTGTGGCTAATCGGGAAACATGTTTCATACCTGCTTCCCAATTGGCCGGGAGGAGTATCAGTGTTGCAACAGCGAATATTCAATCGCTGTTGCAACACACCTGGGTGGACTCCAGGTCACATGCTCTGCGACCTGAGCCCACGCTATTTTGAAGCCTATTAGAGCCTATGGCTCTAATCAGGTTCTTCAAAAAATACACCCCCGCTGCTGTAATTCATGTGCCCGGTGACCCGAAAGGGGCTGAACACATGAATATGGGGGGCGGCCGTGGCAGCCATGGATAGATTTAGGCTCTGCATGAATTTATCCACTGCACATGGGGGTGGAGAGGAGAGAGGGGGCGGCGCCCCTAATGGACAGGCTGCCCCTGTAATCAAGGTATACCTTGATTTTTATCTGTGGTGTTTTTTGTCTGCATAATTTTGTAATATAAGTTTCTAAGTTTGCGAAGAAGTTGGCTACATAAGAGTCATATATATAGTTTTCTCGAGGTTTTTCTTTTTTCATTTATTTGATTATTTATTTATATTATTTATTTATTTGGCAGCCCTATAAGGTAGATATTTATTAGAAGTGGTTTGTAGTAGCAGTTTTCTGCTTTGGGCTCCAAGAGTGTTTGATAATTTTTTATTTTCTATTTATTAGGAGTATGGGCTTTAAAGTCTGTTTTTTTTTTTGTTGTTGTTGAAATCCCGAAAGCAAAACTGTAATCTGTAACTGCTATAACAGAAATATTCATTAACGTTCACAGCACAAAAAATTCTGGAAATGTCAAAATTAAATATCTGGCGATGATATATATAAACAGATTTTTAAGGAAAGATTGTTAGATCTTTATGCATCTCTTTGCTATTACAGTCTGTAATGTTTGTAAGCAAAAGTTCAGCCAGGCACACATATGGAACCATAGCATAACAGATGCCATGACACTGGTCTGTGGGGGAAAATACAGTGGCCAACAGAGCAGGCCCATATTACTTCTCGCCATCAGTTTGGTCACCATCTGCTCCTGCTGATACTCACAAAGGCCAATATTATACTTGTACAAAAAATGCTGTTACTTCTAGCAGAGTTGAAGAGGAACGGATGGGCCTAAGCAAAATATGTTATAATTCCAACAGTGAGAACTTACTCTATTTCCTAATTCTCAACCATCCATCATAAAGTGCCTAGTTGTTAGATAAATGCTCATTTGGTCTAGCATACAACTTAGCTAAAGTATATGTCTAGCCCAATTTTTTTTTCCTTAGTTTTATGCACTGTACACACGGGTGGACTTTTCGGCAACAAAGGTCCGACGGACTTTCAACGGACTTTCAACGGACGGACTTGCCTACACACAATCACACCAAAGTCCGACGGATTCGTACGTGATGACGTACGACCGGACTAAAATAAGGAAGTTCATAGCCAGTAGCCAATAGTTGCCCTAGTGGCGGTTTTCGTCCGTCGGACTAGCTTACAGATGAGCGGATTTTTCGATAGGAACTGGGTCTGGCGGAGTTCCGACGTAGAGATTTGAAACATGTTCCAAATCTAAAGTCCGTCAGATTTTCAACAGAAACAGTCCACTGAAGGTCCGATGAAGCCCACACACGGTCGGACTGTTTGCCGGATTCGGTCCGTCTGACCAGTCCGGTCGAAAAGTCCGCTCGTGTGTACAGGGCATTAGATTGGTAACATGGGAGTCTCATAATGCAACCAATGAAATTAAACATATCCGTAGAGTAACCACAAAAGCACACAATTGTAATAATAGTCATTTTTAATTCATTTTTTTCTAATGTTTTCCTCTGGATAACTTTCTAAATGTGACAAAAAAGAGGTGGCAAGTAGGAGCATCCAACACAGAGCATTATTTTTTAATTTCTAACAATAAAAAACATTGTAACAAATGTCCAAGGTGTGAACATTCACTTATCACAACAAACTACAGTGAACTGGGTAAACTGTTGGAAGATGGCTTCTAAAACCTGCTTAATTCTATTATAGCAGTATATTAAGAGATCTAATTAAGATATGCCTTATTTATTACCCTTGTTTAGTTATTATACTAGGTTTAATAAATCCCATGGGACCTCTGCTTACATAATGCTGGTTGTACACAGGGACTAAACTCTCGCTGTATGACAATGTGCAAAGTAAATGTGACTTCTGACTTCCTGTCAGCTGTATTGCATTTTGTCTTTATCAATAGTCTACTCTGTAAGAACCTGTGTTAATCTAGGGAAACAGTCCACTAAGAACCAGCAACTCTCAAATATCACCTCTCTACACCGTGTCATTTGTCTGCAGAGAAGGCACCAAGCATACCTACAGATCTCTTTTCATACTGTCAGCACAATTCAATTAAATGATTAAGATTTTCTGTGCCTGGAAGACTCCTGCCCTGGTGCTATACATATCATTACCTTGCTGATTCCCAGGCAGTGTGTCAAGACACATGTATATGTGTTGCAAGTACTATACACTAGAGTCCCACAGTTGGTTGTGTACTTGAAGAATCCTCACAAATGTGGACAATGTAGACCAATAAAGTTGCCATAGATCAACACAGTGCACCAGCTTGGGATTCAGAGCTTGGTCTCAATTTACTGGCATGCAAGAAAGCTTGCTCATGTTAAGTTATAGCACTGGGTGGTCTCTAGCAACCCCAGGTGACTTGAAAGAAGTTCTTATCAGCCTCTTGTAACATGACAACAGTCACTAATGGATAGATTTAAAATGGAAAGCAGATATTTCTAATTGATTTCCATTATACACTGCTGGGGGAAGCACTCCATGGCCTACATTGTACAGTTCATTCATAAAATGCTGCCTATAGTGTGGAGCCTAAGGTGCCCCACAGAGTTTTCAATGTCTAATGTAGCAGTGAGGACAGGGCCGGTGAAAGGATTTTTGTCTACTTAGACGAAGATGCATTTTGGTGCCCTCCTCTTGCCATCCCCTTTCCTCCCCTCCACAATGCAAACCCACACCCCCATATGGCATCCACTTTATTTGCCTGCTGATTTTATGATTTTACATCATCACTGTTACCATGCATTCAGTCATGAATGTAATGCAGTGTAGATCACATTGCATTACATTCTTTTCCAGCCTTGATGGCCAGGGAAACTGTGAACGTTGCTTCCGGGTCGGGAACAAGAAGGTGAGTAGAGCTGATATGTGTCCGCTCTTCTCCCTCCCCTCTACCCGGTGCACCTGCTATGTCAGTCCTGGACCTGCAGATGGGCAAGCAGAGCCTGGGACACATTGCAGGGGAAGGGGGGCACTTTGCTGGGGTGCAGTGTTGCCAATCTCCCGAAGTTACATTTACTGATAGAATGCCCAAAATTTACAAACCGCACCAATTTTTTTACTGGCAAAAATCATGAAATTTACAGAGCCAAAAAATGTACTGACACTTCAAAATTACATAAAATGTACTGTTTTTCCACACAGAACAGTGCAAATATCAATATTTAAAGTGTATGTTCACCTTTACAGAAAAATCTGTAAGGTGAACTTACACAGGACCTCCACCTCACCCCCCCAGTCCTGCTGACCTGAATGGCGGCAATCGCCTGTTCTGAGCCCTGGTATAGCCGCCTCACAGCTCCGGCACTTAGAAATCCTCTCAGCTCTCTCCTCTTCTTCCTCCCCACTGAGAGGACGAGCTACGCAGCTTCTGATTGGTTCGTGCCGACCAATTAAAATGCTCCTAAACGTACCTCCTGAAGGGGTAAGTTTAGGAGATTAAGCTCTGGGGATTTCTAAGCCCCAGAGCCGTGAGGCCGCTATATCGGGGCTCAGAATGGGCAATCACCGCTATGCAGGTCAGTGGGGCCAGGAAGGGGGGAGTTGGGGACGAGGTGAGGGTCCTGTGTAAGTTTATCTTACAGATTTTTCTGTAAAGGTGAGCTTACCCTTTAAGCTACAAACATGTAACTGTAGTGTGATTAGCAATGTGTTTAAGGTATAACAAAAGGCAAAAAAACTTATTTCACCATTTACATGGTCAGGTTAATATAACCCAACACAAGATTCTCCTTTACAGTGTAAGGAGGAACTCTGTGGACCCTGACGTATAGGAGAACTCTGAGGACTCTGGTGTAAAGGGAAACTCTGATGTAAGGGAGTCTCTGGTCACCACAGCCCCCTCATTACACAAGAGTCCATAGAGCTTGCTCTTACATAACAGTCCACAGAGACTGCAGACATGGCACAAGAGATGATCAGAGACTGCAGCCACTGCACAAGGGATGACCAGAGACTGCAGACATGGCACAAGAGACAATCCGAGACTGCAGACATGGCAAAAGACGATCAGAGATTGCAGACATGGCAAAAGAGATGATCAGAGACTGCAGACATGGCACAAGAGAAGATCAGAGACTGCAGACATGGCACAAGAGATGTTTAGAGACTGCGGACATGGCACAAAAGAAGATCAGAGACTGCAGACATGGCACAAGGGATGATCAGAGACTGCAGACATGGCACAAGGGATGGTCAGAGACTGCAGACATGGCACAAGAGAAGATCAGAGACTGCGGACATGGCACAAGAGATGGTCAGAGACTGTGGACATGGCACAAAGGATGACCAGAGACTGCAGACATGGCACAAGGGATGGTTAGAGATGGCGGAAATGGCACAAGAGAAGAACAGAGACTGAGGACATGGCACAAGAGATGATCAGAGACTGCGGACATGGCACAAGAGATGTTTAGAGACTGCGGACATGGCACAAGAGAAGATCAGAGACTGCAAACATGGCACAAGGGATGATCAGAGACTGCAGACATGGCACAAGGGATGGTCAGAGACTGCGGACATGGCACAAGAGAAGATCAGAGACTGCGGACATGGCACAAGAGATGGTCAGAGACTGTGGACATGGCACAAAGGATGACCAGAGACTGCAGACATGGCACAAGGGATGGTTAGAGATGGCGGACATGGCACAAGAGAAGAACAGAGACTGAGGACATGGCACAAGAGATGATCAGAGACTGCGGACATGGCACAAGGGATATTTAGAGACTGCAGACATGGCACAAGAGAAGATCAGAGACTGCAGACATGGCACAAGAGATGTTTAGAGACTGCGGACATGGCACAAGCGAAGATCAGAGACTGCAGACATGGCACAAGGGATGATCAGAGACTGCAGACATGGCACAAGGGATGGTCAGAGACTGCGGACATGGCACAAGAGAAGATCAGAGACTGCGGACATGGCACAAGAGATGGTCAGAGACTGTGGACATGGCACAAAGGATGACCAGAGACTGCAGACATGGCACAAGGGATGGTCAGAGATGGCGGACATGGCACAAGAGAAGATCAGAGACTGAGGACATGGCACAAGAGATGATCAGAGACTGCGGACATGGCACAAGAGATGATCAGAGACTGCAGGCATGGCACAAGGGATGAACAGAGACTGCCGATATGGCACAAGGGATGGTCAGAGGCTCTGGTGTAAAGGGAAACTCTGATGTAAGGGAGTCTCTGGTCACCACAGCCACCTCCTTACACAAGAGTCCATAGAGCTTCCTCTTACATTACAGTCCACAGAAACTGCAGACATGGCATAAGAGATAATCAGAGACTGCAGCCACTGCACAAGGGATGACCAGAGACTGCAGCCATGGCACAAGGGATGACCAGAGACTGCAAACATGGCACAAGAGAAAATCAGAGACTGCAAACATGACACAAGAGACAATCAGAGACTAAAACATGACACAAGAGACAATCAGAGACTGCATACATGGCAAAAAAGACGATCAGAGGAGGCGGACATGGCACAAGAGACGGTCAGAGACTGCGGACATGGCACAAAGGATGACCAGAGACTGCAGACATGGCACAAGGGATGGTCAGAGACCGCGGACATGGCACAATATAGAATGTAAATATATATGTATAATATAATATGTAAATTGATGGTACTATATAAGCAGCTGAAATAAATAACTAAATAAATTAAACACAAATGCCAATCTTTCAATAGACTCTTTCTTGCCGATGACTGCATATGTGAAATGAACACAGGTTATTTTTTTTTTGGTACTTTACCTGATTTAACACATTAGTAAACCAAGCTCTATGTATTTACTTGTATCACAAGTTTTGCGAAATGTGCATTTTTGCCACAAGTTCTGTTTTAACTTTGAAAATGTAAAATAAGCTGAAGTTCAAAACAAAGTGTAGTTCTTTGAAAGGAAGGATTGGAGTGTAGAACAAGTCACTTGCTCTTTGATAAAGAGCCCACAGAGGTTTCAAAACAAAGGTTTCCTTAAAAACCAATGTTCTATTTCGTTATGGAATGCTTGGAAATGCTTACGCATAATTATTGGATTATGAGAGGAATTAATGGCACTTGATTATTGAAAATCCAAGGCATGTAAGGCATGCAGAATGGATATATTCACATAGAGTCAGTCAAACAAACAAACTTGATATAATATATTATATTGCAGCTTACAAGTCACTGGATGTGGTGGCTAAATTTTTTTTCTGTGGATTTTTTCTCCATTAATTTCAACGGATAGTGATAGTAACAATCCTCTCTCACTGTACAATTTATAATATGGTGGAGCAACACTGTCAT
Source organism: Aquarana catesbeiana (assembly GCF_042186555.1). NCBI lineage: Eukaryota > Metazoa > Chordata > Amphibia > Anura > Ranidae > Aquarana > Aquarana catesbeiana. The sequence continues at coordinate 810,848,646 of NC_133324.1, forward strand.
CCTAGGACAAGAAATAATTTAGGACTAACGGACGCCTCCCCGTTTCCTTATTTCCATAACATTAGGGGAGGTTTTCTTTAGCTTACAGAAGAGAACTGGGAATGGTTCATTACATTGTTTGAGATAAATGGAGGAGTGCACAAGATGCAGGACAGTACTGGATTTGTGGCAGGACCTACAAATGCCGTTTTGAACAAATATAACAAAACAATATCACTAGCAAATTTATCAGACCAAAAGGGGGCAAAAAAAAAAAGATACGTTCATTGCTAGAATGTACATATACTTTAAATATTTATAAAACACCAGTACATAAGTAAATATGTGGGATTAAATGTCATTCAGCTACAATATAGCTTTTTGCACCCAGTTTAGATTTACTAAGCCTTTACTGTCACCTTTAGAGTGATGGTGCCTAAAGGGATGTATAAAAAAAAAACAGTGGCTACGTCTGAGTGAATCTAAATTGGCTACATCTAGATCACGCAACAGTGACCTAAACACTATTACTGATGCCTGTGTGTAATACAAGAACTTTAAAGAGCCGAGAGAAAGACAGGTAATCACAACCTGAACAATTCAGAGCCAAAGCCTCAGACATGGAGGATGACATGTAAAAAAGGCTTGCAGGTAGTTAATGAACTCTGCTAAAAAAAAAAATAAAAGGATCATTTGTTGGAGACTGATGGATTGTGAACACTGTGAGGAATGCAAAAAAGAAACTTTCTTGATGCTTTCATAGGAGGTTGCGGTTTAGAGAGAGGTTCCTGAAACCATCACTTTACAAGGTATGTATGAGTTGATAGAATCCCAGAAGTGTGCCTTATGTATCACAAGAAATGCTGGAGCAAGAAAAGTTTGCTAAACCAACAACCAGCCTTCTTCAGGTCAATGACAGGTTACAGTCCCATCACAACCTTGATCCTTTCCAATAAAAGACGTTCCATTCTCTGCATGTATGTTTTACCTGACTTTCTATTCCGGCACTATATTTCACTTCCAGGGGGAATGAAGCATAGTTTTTAAATATGGGAACCACAAAAGGCTCTGATTTAAAGGAACATTTCACGGTATTTCACCTGCAGAATAGGCAGGTTTGTTACAGTAATCAGACACAATCTTTGTGACTGGTTTCATGTCTGTAAAAAAAAAAAAAAGTTACTGTCTAGCCATACTTTCTAAAACAATTCTATGCTAATTAGCAGATATGTGGAGCAATAGCAACATCATTTTTGGCCACAGAACCTTTTGGTGGGGTGAAGAATTTTGAGTTGACTTACTCTGGCATAATAGATCTGGGAATATTTACTTTTTCTACAGAGGAGTCTTTACCGACAACAACTCTTGCACGTTTGGACATTCTGTATATTGCCATGTTTGCAATATGTGGCCTTCCACTATACGCTATTGGGACTAATTTATTTTCTGCTGCAGTTCTAGCAAGATAAATTATCCATTATAGCTTCAGTGCAGAAGTCTTGACTGTTATTTATTACTGTATGCAGTTTCACTCCAATGAGGAGGATTCATACTGGTGTATATGGTTTTAGTCTTATAAGGTATACACCATAAGGTTAGAGCAATACTCCATGTACAGGCCTGACATAAGTGTGACTCAACTGTGTGATGCATTGAGCACATTTACAAAGATTTATGCCTCAAAATATAAATGCATGTGGGAGCGGTCAAACTACCTTGGAATCTGTTCCTTCAAGATCAATCATCACATCAGTGTGTGCTAGTTCATGTGCTACATATGTTTGCATTGACGGCTCACTTCTAAATTTTGATCACATGTTTGGAAATTCACTCTATTGATTTACGCTCGATTTATTATTATTCAGGATTTACATAGCGCCAACAATTTGTGCAGCGCTTTACAATACAGGGAGACAATACAGCAACAATACAATTTAATACAAGAGGGTAAAGCCGCGTACACACTACTAGTACTAGGTCGGAGCAGCTGTACTAACAATCCGATGTTAGAACAGCGATCTCCCCTGTTGTGCTACTGTATTCTAATAGGGGGATGCCATTGTCTGAGAAAACTGATCGGGAGCTGGTTGGCAGACCTTTTACGGTCATGGCCGGCTTCTGTTGGACCGGATCGGGCCATACACACCGGCCGGTTTCTATTGAACCGCCCGATGTATTCAGCCTGTGTGTACTAGGCTTTAGGAGGTCGCTGCTCCTGGGAGCTTACAATCTAATAGGGAGAGGCTGATGAAACAAAAGTTAACAACTGTAAGGTATGAACTGATGGGAAAAATAGAAGATTCAGTTATCAGCGGAAGGAAGAATAGGCTTTCCTGAAGAGATGAGTTTTCAGGAATTTCCTAAAAGTGGACAGTAAAAGTGGACATTCAAAAGGTATTTGAATTAAAGTCCTCCAACTTGTACCAATAGAGGCTTAGAACTATACTGTACCTGGTTAGAAAGCAACAAGCAGTTGATCCATATTATTTTTGAAATTTTAAATTATTTTTACCTTTAGCATAGATTACTACGTTGAGTGCCCATTATACAGACTGGATGCAATGTGTCTATTTAGAATGTTTTTATTCTGAGCACTATTTTGTTTTGTTTTTTTTAAACATATTTTTTTATTACACATTAAAACACACAAACTATTCTCCAGAGCAAATCTGGACAAAAGCTTGGTTAGGATTACGTTACTAACTACAACAGAAAAAAAATATAGGAATTACAGACCCTTATTTGACAGAATATTCCTAGATTGTAAGTTCTAACGAGCAGGGCCCTCTGATTCCTCCTGTATTGAATTGTATTGTAATTGTACTGTCTGCTCTCATGTTGTAAAGCACTGCGTAAACTGTCAGCGCTATATAAATCCTGTATAATAATAATAAGACAGCAACATCTCACAGATAATAGAGACTGGATAAATCACTACAAGGTATTTTAAACAGGACAATTCATCACCCCAAATGACCAAGAAGACCACATAGTGTTGAATTTGTTCATGGCATTGCATAGATAATAAGTGTGTCTCTCTAAGGCAATGTATCTGCTCAGTTCAAGTAGGCACTCAGCCACTGAAGGAGAGTTTGAGGAAATTTGTTTTAAGTCTATCATTTTGAGAGACAAACAGGAATCATAGTACTGCAAGTGAAGTACAGTCATCATGGGAAAAAAAGAGTAAAAGTATCCCAGACTGTTTTGTTATTAATTTACTACTGGGTTCATGTTACCGCATACTGGCTCCTTCCAGGAGATGTGGACATATGTTTTTTTTTTTAATTTGAATTAGCTTTAATTGTGGGTTAGGATTTATGGGCTGTAGTCATTTGAATAAAGGTATTTTGTGATATATTTATATTATTTGTGATTTCTATGTGTTCATTTATTGGATTGAAGACACCTGAATCTCCCAATATACTGTATGTTGTCTAATGGGCATACATGGGAGAAAACAATGATCTATCGAGAGCCCTATCCTTGTCGACAGAATCTTCAGAGGTTCTTTTATATGGGCTACACAATTTTTCTAGCTTTGGGAATGTTTGCATGCAGCAATTCACAGTAACACTTAAATTGCTGTATTGTTTATAATGGGATGAGTCTTTGGCCTACACATAAAATGAAAGCTTTTTCCGGTTGTTGTGAGTCAACATATCTGTGTGTGGGAGAGATGCCAACATGGAGCTGTCAGCTGTTCAGGAATGTGTGCACATTTTTGGTATAACAATCACCCTAAATCCAACACATGCTGACTCAGCCTGCTAAATTGTGACATTGCTCCCAGTTCATTGTCATTAGGAAAGTGTTCTGTATGTTATGAGCATACCAAAATAGTGTAAAACTACTAAACCACATACAGTGCATTCATAAAGTATTCAGACCCCATTCATTTTTTTCAATGTTGTTATGTTGCAGCCTGATAGTACAGTTGTGTATTATCATTTTTCTCATTAATCTGCACTCAGTACCCCATAATGACAAAGTGAAAACAGAATTTTAAAACTGTCTGCAAATGTATTAAAAAGAAAAAACTGAAATATCACATTGGCATGAGTATTCAGATTCTTTGCAACAGCACTTAGACCCCTTTCACACTGTACATCTTCGCCAGCACACCATGGATCAGCAAAAAGTTGTCCAAGAAGGTTTTTTAATGGAAAGAAGTTACATCACAAAAGAGGTGCTTTTTTTTTTTTTTTTGTCCAAGAAGGTTTTTTAATGGAAAGAAGTTACATCACAAAAGAGGTGCAACGTTTTGGGGCCGCCCAGGACCCCTTCGTCAGGCAAGTGATGGGGTGCATAGTGTCAAACACAACATATTTATACAGTGGTCACCAATCAGAGAAAACATGTGCAGAGTGAAAAGAAGTGCCCTCCCCCTTCCCTCTGACGTCAGATTGACGTCAAAATCCCACCATAAAGAGTTAAAAACTGCTAAATCTAGAGTTAACATAGGTTAATAAGAGTACTGGCATTCAAAAAATTCCTGGAGTGCGGATCAACACTCCAGCAGATGCATCATAGTACCCGATTGGCTGTAGACGCCGAATGCGCCCGCTCGGGGCACACTGTTTACTAGGACCCAGCTGACTGTTCGTCAGCTGGAGGTCCCGGGAGCCTATCGCGCAGCGCCACGCATGCTGCTCATGCACCCGCCTCCGTGGAGACCGATTCCTGGGAAAGATGCCTGGCAGCGGGGCCGCCGTCATCACGTAAACCTGTGACGTATGGTCGACGCCGTGTCAGGTATCCAAGGGGAGGTGTATAAGAGAGATGAAGAGCGATGGGGGCGTGGCCGGAAGCGGATGGAGGTGAGAAGCGATGAGGAGTGAGAGTGTGTGTTCATCCCGCTCCAGGATTATGAAGCCCCGTGGGTAATCCATCCAACCCGCCTTAGTATTTGGTGTCTTCCCCCCCCTCTTTCCCCTGGTGTATTACCCCCCGCTTGTGGTCTTCCTGAGCTGTGTCAGTCGGAGCCGGTGCAGCGGGGCTGTGAATGCGAACGCCGTCCTGGGCACTGTGAGGGACCGGAGCTCGTCGGAGGCAGCGTACTCTTGCGAGACTGAAAGTAAGAGAAGGATCGGCTGTGGGTGGAGCTGCTGGCGGAGCGGATGCCAGGTGTTAGGAGCGGAGTCCTCAGTGTGCATAGCATTCACCCCCTGAATACACCTCTATCTGAGTCCCGGAAAACTGGCCGGTGAAGTGGGAAGCCTTGGTGACTACTTGGGACTATTTGTTGAGAACTCAGAGGTAAACTGCGATGCCTGAGCACTGACAAGAGGACGGGTATGAAGCGTATCCAGCACGGTGGAACGGAGGTATTGTATTGATCTGCATTGTTACCCATTTGCTTCCCTCTCTCCTTGTTATTAGTAAAGACTGTTGGGGGGCTCTTAAGGGACCCTAAGAGGACTGTAAATTTATGAGGGAGATTGGGAAGTTTGAGGAAGTGGCTCCGTTGCAGGGTGAAAGCAGAACGCTATACTACACAAGAGACATAAATTAGTAGCGATACCCTCTGGCTGAAGTGCAGCAGTGTCAACTTTTGAGCCCTGATAGGCGGTGTGGATGGGGGCAAATTCTCTCCTTTAAATAGTTTAGCTTTGCATGTTCCTCTTTCTCCTGGATGTAACAATAGTAAAATAGTAACTATAGTTAATAATGGCTGGCAAAGGTGGGGCTGTGCAGTTGTTTACATCTTGATTGCTAAAGAGGCCGTGCAGCTTGTATAAATAATAATCTAACAGTGGGAAAGTCACTATGTCAGCGAGAAGAAGGGGAGATGAACATCCTAACCAGGAAAATATGGGAACTCAATCTCTTCGGTCAGCTAAGGAAAAGGAGAAGGATAAGGAAAAAGGCTCCCATTCCACTGTGGCGGGGGCAACGGCGGTGGCTGTTGCAGCTTCCGCTAAATTAGAGAGAATGGTCCTCGTGGCGGAACACACCCCAAATAAAAGGGGGGAGCAAGCTCAGAATAAGTCATCAATGGATAGGAAAAGCCAGGGACACTCGGACTTGTCCATAGGCACCACTAGTATAAAGAATTCCTCTACTAAAGGTTCAGGAGTGATTGGTAAAGAAACAGAAGCCTCGGCTACTCCAACACCCTCGGCAGAAGGAGAGCCCTCCTTAAAAGACATTTTTTTGGCAATAAATGCATGCAATCATTCTTTGGGTGTACTGGGAGACCAAATGAAGGATATCAAAGAGGAGTTAACCAAGTACGACACGACCTTAAGAAAACAGCAGAAAGGGTAACAGAAGCAGAAAATAGAATAAGTCTGATAGTAGATGATCTGTTCCCTATGAAACAAGAAGCCAAGATTTGGAGAGGGAAAATTGATAAACTTGTGGGGAAATTTGATGAACTGGAAAATAGACTTTGCAGGGATAACGTGAGGGTGGTGGGAGTTCCTGAGGGGAGTGAAGGCTCAGATCCAATTGTATTCTTGGAGAACTGGTTAGTGGGGGTATTCTGGAGGAGAGACGTTCACTCAGCAGTTTTCAATAGAAACAGCGCATAGAGTTCCGTTTAGACCCCCCCCTCAGGAAGTCCCCCAAGACCGTTTCTAGTGAAATTCCTAAATTACAAGGATAAAGTAAGGCTCGGGAGATGGGGAAGGTTTTATATAAAGATGCTAAGATATCAATATTCCCCGATTTTTCTCCTGACTTACAGAAGCGTAGAGCTGAGTTTCTGGGGGTTAAATATAGCCTCCAGAAATTCAATGTCACGTATGCTCTCCTTTACCCAGCCAGGCTTCGAATAAACGCACTGGGAGGAAGTAAGGTTTTTGAGTCTCCTGCCGGTGCGTCAGCATGGTTAGAGGATAAGAGAGATCAATTACCTATGAAGTAGCGGTTTAATGGCTCTGAATTTGCCACATATAAATGGGGCACAATTTTAGTAATACATATGTTTGTTACATGGAGTGGAGATGGGTTGTGACATGGTTAAATGAAATTAGGATTAAGATGGGGTGAGTTTATAGTAAGTCATTTTTTGATCACAGGGGGGAGGTTGGGAGGGGGGAGGGTTGTTGGGGTAGAGGGAGGGGTGTGTTGTGGAAGGGTAGGTGGGTATTAAAAAAGCCCTGAGGGGTAACCTAGAATGGTATGGGAAGGGTGGGGGGAGGGCGGGGGAATTGGGGGGGTTGGGGAGGAGGGGGTGGGGTAAAGGGTATGGAAGAATCAGAACACAATGTAGAGGACTAAATGGTACACTAAATGGTAAGAAAATGTATGGCACATTGGTTTATATAATAGCACACAGGACACAGCAGAATATGGGTATAATATTAATGTTTGTGGTGAGGTAATAGGTATGCTGGGTAAATATTGGGACACCAATTTTAAAGAGTTTTTTTTTGTTAAATGGGGTTATTATTTTCCGAATAAGGAGGAGCAACCCCAAACTTGGGTAAAATATGGTACAAGGAGAAATGGGATGGTTAGAGCCAGGGATTTAACATTGCATGGAGGCCTATAAGAGTATTAAGCTTAGATGGAATTCTCTTTTCAAAGGTATAAAGGGTTAGCGTTTGTTTTTTTGTTTTATATATATATTTTTTTTAATAGCCTCACCCCAGAATAACCAATGGGATTAAATATCGGATCATTGGATGTCCGGGGGTTGGGTACCCCTGCCAAAAGAGCATTGATATTTGATATGTTGGACACTTTTAAAGTGGGTATTGCCTGTCTGCAGGAGACGCACCTGACCAGAGACACTAAGACTAAAATAAGAAATAAAAAATACCAGTGCCAGTTTCACGTGGTACACACCTCTTATTCTAGGGGCGTGTCGGTGTTAATTGGGAGAGAGGTAGTGTTCACCTGCAGACAGTGTAATATAGATGCTGAGGGTCGGTATATTTTTTTACATTGCATAATAGGGAACCAGGAATATATACTAGCAAACATTTATATCCCTCCACCTTTTAAACTAGAAGTTTTATATTGTTTACTGGAGTTTATAGTAGATAAACCTAATATTCCAATCATCGCAGTTGGGGATTTTAATGTTGTAATAAATAAAAATAGATAGATTTCCCCCAGGAAAACAGGGACAGGGATTGCAAGGAAACTGAATGTGCCAATTTCTTCAAGAGGCCGGTTTATTGGACCTCTGGAGAATAAGTAATCCTGTGGCACAACAATTCTCTTGCTACTCTGGTGCTTATTCTTCACTCTCAAGAATTACCAACCTAGGGGGGTATCGGACCACTCATTGGTGATAGCTTCGATGGTTACTGGGATTAATAAACCTTGTGGCGTATGGAAGCTGAACCCAATATGGTTTGAGATATTTGAGGGCCCAAATGAGATCATAACTAGGTTGAGTGAGTTTATAGTTTTAAATGAGGCTTCCACGACAAGAGGGGTGACGTGGGATGCATTGAAGGCTTTTCTGAGGGGTTTACTGATCCAGCAGGTCTCAAGAATGAAAAAAGCATCATCGGACGGGGAAGTTAAGGCCAGGGAGGAGTTAATAACAGCAAAAAGGGAGTTTGTGAAAGAACCATCCCGGATAACCACAAAAAATGGGAGAACAAACAACAAATATATAAGGAGGTAATGATCAGGAAGTCTGAAAATAAGAGGCTGTTTCAAAAACAAATAGTATTTGGGGAGGGGGAAAAAGTGGGGAAGATGTTGGCCCATATTGTTAGATCTGACTCTCCTCCCTCTATGGTCCCCGCTATTAGAACTATTGGTGGTGAGATTTCATCTCAGTCAGATAAAATTAGTGAAACGTTTAAAAAATATTATGAGGAACTATATAAATCTCGGGGGATCGTGGAGGGTGAGGAAATGGACAGCTTCTTTAGGAATATTGAGTTGCCTTCCCTTTCAGAGATGGATTTTGAGGCACTGGAGGCCCCGATCACACTAGAGGATATTAAAACAGCAGTAAAGGAACTGGAAAATCAGAAATCCCCTGGTCCCGATGGCCTCCCTACGGAGACTTATAAAAACTATGGGGAGGTACTATTACCAGAGCTTCTTAGGGTGTTTGAATGGGCATATAAAGAGGGGAAACTACCTGAATTAATGACCGAGGCCACAATTATAATGCTGCTTAAAGAAGGGAAAGACCCTTTGGAACCTGGGTATTATAGACCTATCTGTTTATTATGCTCAGATGCTAAAATCTTAGCAAAGATTCTCGCTACCAGACTCCAAAAAATAATCCATAAGCTAGTTCACTCGGACCAAACAGGCTTTATTCCCCAAAGATCAACAAGTGGGAACATAAGGAGGTTCTTCTTGAACCTACAAATTCCAATAGAAAATGCGGGCTCAAGATCTGTTATGATGTTAGATGTGGTTAAGGCATTTGACAGCCTTAAATGGGGTTTATCTGGCATGTATTGAAGGTATTTGGCTTTGGCCCCTCGTTTAGTAAATGGGTTAAAATTTTATACAATGACCCTAGAGCGAAGGTCAGAGTCAATAATGTTCTCTCCAGTGAGTTCCGACTTGAGAGAGGCACAAGAAAGGGGTGTCCTCTGTCACCCCTGATCTTTGCTCTGGCAATGGAACCGGTGGCTGCTGCGGTAAGGCAAAATAGGTTTATGGAGGGGTTCCGGAGAAGGGCTAGAGAGGAGAGGATCGCGTTATACACAGATGATGTCCTCATTTTTTTGGGAGATACGGAGTGTTCACTTAGACAGGTGATGGATACTTTCTTGAATTTTGGAGGGATTTCTGGACTCTCCATAAACTGGGAGAAATCTGTTCTATTGCCAATAGATCCCATTAAGAAAGGCACCTTCTTAGATGAGACCCAAATAGTAATAGCGGAGAAAACAAAATATTTAGGAATTTATATAACAAAGGACCCGAATAACTTCTTAAGTAAAAATTTAGTCCCTTTGTTGGCGAAATTTAAAAAAAAAGACTGATATATGGAGGGGACTTCCATTGTCAGTTGCTGGAAGGTGCAACCTGATCAAAATGCTGTGGTTACCCCAGCTATTGTACATATTGCACAATTCGGCAGTATGGATCTATAGAAAATGGTTTTTAAAAATTGATATATTGTTTAGAGGTCTCATATGGAAAGAGGGGCAATCTAGGATAAGCCTACAAACCTTCAATTAGCAACATGCGAGGGGGGTATGGCGGTTCCACACCCTCGATACTATTTTTTAGCAGCCCAGTTACAGCATTTAGGGACAGGCATAGGCCCCATTGGTGATAATAATATGGGAATAGCGACTGCAGGAGCACCTCATAAGCTGGCTTTGGAGGTACTGGAGGTGAATTCGTTTGCCTACAGGACCCCCATGGTTAAATTAATGATAACAGTCTGGAACTCTATTAAGGCTCTGAAGGGAATGGAAGGAGTAGCCAGGTTTACCCCTCTTTGGGATAATAAGAACTTACAAGAGCTGATATGAATAGGGAAAATTAAGATATGGGAGACAAAGGGGATAGTTAAATTGGTTCAACTGTATAATGGTAATATCTTAAAAACATTTTCCTCACTAAAGGAGGAATTTGATGTTCCGAGCCATTCGTATTTTAATTATTTACAAATCAAACATGCTCTCTGGGCCCAATTTGGGAAACAAGGCCCGAGTTGGAGCCTCTCCCCCATTTTTCAAAGATTAGAGAGCACTGATGGATCAAGGGGACTTATAGCAGAAATCGATCAATATATTTGTAAAAGTAGTATGGAGGGACCAGAAAAACTTAGGTGTAGAAGGAAATGGGAAAGGGACCTGGGTATAATACCGGATAATCAATGGAAAGAGGTATTGGTGGGAGGACACCAGGTCTCGGTCTCACCTGCCCAGAAATTCTCATATCTAATGCTTCTACACAGGGCATATTATACCCCTAAAAGATTGTTTGAATTTGGGTGAAGGGTGGATGCTAATTGTCCCAGGTGTCAGAACACAGGGGATTTGTTGCATATGTTATGGAAATGTCCCAAATTATTTCGCTACTGGTCGGAAGTTGTAGATACTATAAATAAGATCTTTAATTTAAGCCTTAAAGTGGACCCGAAACTGTGTATTCTGGGAGTAGGGGGAAATCTAGGTAGAGGGATCGCTAAAATTAAAGCAGTGCGGAGGTGCCTCTACCAGGCAAGATAGGTAATAGCACAAAGATGGCAGGCTGAGAAACCCCCTTCAATAGATGACTGGTTTAGAACAGTGTCAGAAACAATATGGAAAGAAAAGTTAGTATATGTAAGGAGAGGTAATATAAAGGAGTTTAAGAAAATTTGGAAGCCCTGGTTTGCGAAAACGGACTATCCTATGTAGAGAGTAGGTAGTAGGAAGGGGTCATAGAGATGTACACGGTTCCAAGATAAGGATGAAGGTGTGTGTGCAATAAATATGATGAAGGGGGATTGGTTCTAGATATATGTACTGGGGCAAAGAGGGAGGGTAAAAAATGGGGGAAAACTAGAAGTGAAATCCTCGTGGGGTATATATACACACCTAGTAATGTTTTATGATGATTCCTCCTTCTGATATCTATACATTTGGTATTGTGTTGTATTTTATACAGATGTGAATAAAGATTATTTAAATAAAAAAAAAAAAAAAAAAAAAAGAGATGAAGAGCGATAAAGTGGGGAAAAGTAAAAGGGTGAATGAAAACCTGGTGCAAAAGAGAAAAGAAAAGGGGAAGAGAAGGAAAGAGTGAAAAGGAGGGATAGCAGAAGAGGGAAAAGAAGGAGGAAAAAAATAGAAGGTAGATAAAGAAAGAGGAACAAGATCAGAGGTTAGAGACACACTTGTCACAGCAGAAAAAAAGGAAAAAGGGGGAGAAAAAAAGGAAGAAAAAAAGGGAAAAGAAAAAGAAAAGGTGGAAATAAGTAAATGTCAAAAGAGAAAAAAAAGGAAAAAAAAGGGGGAGACTTAGGAGAGAGAAAATTATAGGAAAAAAAGGGGAGGGGAGAAGAAAAGAAAGAAAAAAGGGGGAAAAGAAAAGGAAAAGGTGGAAAAAAAATAAAATGTCAAAGGGGAAAATTGTGTATGAAAAGTGGGAGACTAAGGAGAGAGAATTAGAGAAGGGGGGGGTTGGTTTGAGGTCCGGGGGGGGGGGGATGGGAAAAGAATGGGGTAGAGGAAAGGAGGAAGGAGGAGGGAGGTGGGGGGGGGAAGAGGAAGAGGAGACAGGGAGGTCAGGGGGGGAGTGGTTTCGGGGGGGGGTTGAAGGGAACTCTGGGGATACCATGTACATTACAGCGGGAGCCCAGGGGTTGCATATGCTAAATCATCAAATGGAAGAGGAAGATCTACATACGTCGTAAGACGTGAAGAACTAATCCAAATATATGTTTTCGATAAATATGCCCTGCTGTGTGGGTATCACGGAAAGGTACCAGACATGGGAAAAAAAAACGGAGAGAATAAAGGCCCATAGAGGAAAAGAAGAGTAATATGTATAATATCTTAATCCGATGAGGCATTACCCAGATAGGGCATAAACAGTAATCAAGAAATACATATTATACATCATAATGAAAACCAAGCCATTGATAAAAAAGCAAGAATACACAGGAAATTGTCATCTATCATCAATGAAACATGCGAAAGATAAATTAGTGTTGAGCCCCCCCAGGGTGTACTGTGCCTAGGGTGTGTATCCAGTAGGCCTCACGGCGGAGAAGTAACCAATCACAATCCCCACCTCTATGGGGTGGCATGATGTGCTCAATCACCATCCCACGGAGTTCATGGGTCTGCTGTTTGGCTGTTACAAAGTGCATTGCTACAGGTTTATTGGGGTCAGCCTGTTCACCCTTCTCGGTCTTGGCCAGAGCAACCCTAATGTCACTTCTGTGTTTTTGGAATAGTTTCTTGAATGGGCCGATGGTTTTACCCACATACATCAATGTACAGGGGCATTTCAATATGTATACGCAGTGATCGGTGATGCAGTTGTAATGCTCACGTATCGGGTAACGATTACCCATGCGTGGGTGTGTGAAATGCGTACCACAAATAAGTGAGTTGCATATGTTACAATTATAACATTTGTAGCAGCCTGTTTTCTGTGATATTTTGGGTACCGTTATAGTGTACTTCTGTCTAGGATCCGCTTGTATTAGATGGTCACGCAGCGTCCTCCCCCGTTTGTATGCTATCATGGATCTGGCCCTCATGGTGGGTCCTAGGGACCTGTCAGATAGTAAAATATTTGGATTCCGTTCAATAGCGCGTCTAATCGCACCAGATTCTTGGTTGAACGTGTGTACAAACAATGGGCAAGTGATAGGGTTGGAAGTTCTGGTATGTCTATTCAGGGCTTTGTCAAGAGCTAGGTCGAGTACCACTGTAGGATACCCGCGTTTCAAGAATTTGTTGTACATAATGTCTAATTGCTTCTTCTTGTCATTCTCATCAGAACAGATGCATAGTAACCTAGCAAATTGTGAGATAGGCAGGTTTCTGCGTAGATGTGCACTCTGAAAATGGAGCAAGGTGTTTCTGTCAGTGGGTTTAGTGTATAGGGATGTTGTGATGGTGCCTTGGTTATTAGAGATGAGCACATCAAGGAATGAAATATGATCACAAGAGAATTTAGGATTAAACACTATTCCCAGAAAAATATTGTTCAGAAAGCCAACAAACTGAAATCATCCTCGCTACCTGACCAAATGAGGAAAATGTCATCAATGTACCTCATCCATTTCACAACATACTTGTGGAATAAAGGGGATGGGTAAATATGTTGTTCCTCAAGATAGCCAACAAATACGTTGGCAAATGAGGGTGCTGCTGAGCTCCCCATGGCTGTGCCACGTATTTGCGTGTATGTCTTTCCCTCAAACCTAAAATGGTTGTTAGTGAGGATGAATTCAAGACATTCGAGTATAAACCCACATGGTATCCCGGAAAAGTCTTGTTCAGCAAAAAAATGTTCAACGGCCCGCAAACCAGCAGAATTTGGTATGCAAGTGTATAAGGGTGATATGTGCATTGTGGCAAATTTCCAATCATTCTGAAGTGTCTGGAAGGGCCTTAATTTCTCTAGGAAATCACTTGTGTCCCATATGTAGGCAGGTAGATCCTTAACGAGGGGCTGTAAATAGAAATCAATAACCTGGGCCAACGGTTGAGTGATGGCACCTGTACCAGAAACTATGGGTCGGAACTTAAGCGGTGTGGTGCCCTTATGGATTTTCGGTAATCCATAGATGACAGTCATGCAAGGATGGTCATTGTGTAGAAAATTGGCTACTTCATCGGTCAGCCAACCGCCGGATCGCCCCATATTAATTAGGTCAGATAAAATATTCATGGTGCCTTGCGATGGATCCCTATTCAGTGTCATATAACTGGTAGAGTCGGCCAACAAGGAGAGCATACCCTCCCTATACTCACTATAGTCCATGATCACAATGTCCCCACCTTTGTCAGTGGGTTTAATGATGATGTTCTTATCATCTTTGAGTGATCTAAGTGCAGCAATATCCTCTGGGCTCAAATTAGTGTATGTTCTGTTGGAAGCCTTCTGGGACACATCATGTTTAATTGTTCTGGTGTAGTTCTCGATAGAATGAAATTGTCCAGGAGGTATGAACTTGCTTCTGAATCTGAATGGGATTGGTGTGGTCTTGCGCACCTCTTTTGTGATGTAACTTCTTTCCATTAAAAAACCTTCTTGGACAACTTTTTGCTGATCCATGGTGTGCTGGCGAAGATGTAAGTTTGTTTGATGTTTCCAGAACCCAACTGGTAATCGCTGCAGCACCCACTATTTGTGTGCCATTTGACCAGGAACGTGTGCGATTGGAATATCGATTAGACCCTTTCACACTGTGCCGCCACCGGCGTCAGCGGTAAAGCGGCACTATTTTTAGTGCCGCTTTACCGTCGTTTTAGCGGGGATATTTGGCCGCTAGCGGGGCAGTTTTAAGCCCCCGCTAGTGGCCGAAAAGGGGTTAAATCCGCCCGCAAAACGCAGCTGGAGCGGCATTTTGCCAGCTGAATCGCAGCACTGCCCCATTGATTTCAATTGGGAGCAGCGGTGGAGTAGCGGTGACCACTCCTTCAGCGCTCCAAAGAAGCTGCTAGTAGGACTTTTTCTGACGCCCTCCCAGCGCACCGCTCCAGTGTGGAAGCCCTATTTTTAATGCTATAGCGCCTGCAAAACGCTCCAGTGTGAAAGGGGTCTTATAGTTCAGATGCCTCACATTTCTCTTGATCATTGCGAAGATGTCTCTACACCTTGATTGGAGTCTACCTATGGTAAATTAAATGGATTGGACATGATTTGGAAAGGCTTCAAGCGTACTGATCCCAACACACACATTCCTGTTAAAATGGCTGTGCAACTGAGTGGGTGCTGTAGTGACCCATGGCTGGAACTGTGTAACCACTTCCCGCCTGGCCTATAGCAAAATGACGACTAGATGGTGGTTCCGCTAGCCTGACTGGACGTCATATGGCGTCTTTCAGGATAACGAGCCAGCACGTGCCCGTGGGGGCGCGCAGCGATCGGTGGTGCGGTGTCTCATTCTGACACACTGCAACACTATTCTCAGTAAAGAGCCTCTGACGGAGTCTCTTTACCACGTGATTAGCTGTATCCAATCATAGCTGATCACGGTGTAAACAGGAAGAGCCTTGTATTGGCTTTTCCTATATCGCATCTGTCAGATGCGATTAAAGGAGACTCGATCACCTGCTCTCCTGACAGGGGGGGGTCTGCGCTGATTGATTATCAGCGCAGCCCCCCCCAGGATGCCCACATACGACCATCAGGGATGCCCACCAGGTATGCCACCCATGGCCACCAGGGATGCCAATCTGTGCCCACAAATGATGCCAATCAGTGCCCATCAGTTATGCCTGCCAGTGCCATCTATCAGTGTCCATCAGTGCCACCTATCAGTGCAGCCTTTCAGTGCCCATCTGTGCCATCTATGAGTGATCAGTGCCGTCTATCAATGCCCATCAGTGCTGCATATAGGTGCCCATCAGTGCCCATCAGTGAAGGAGAAAACTTACTTATTTACAAAATTTTATAACAGAAACAAAGATTTTTCTAGATTTTCGGTCTTTTATTAATTTGTTTAGCAAGAAAATAAAAACCCCAGAGGTGATCAAATACCACCAAAAGAAAGCTCCACTGTATTTGTGGGAGCAAATGATAAAAATTTTGTTTGGGTACAGTGTAGCATGACCGCGCAATTGTCATTTAAAAATTGACAGCGCTGAAAGCTGAAAATTGGGCATGTGATGATGAAGGGGTCCTCTGAGGCTCTGAAACGTTGCTGACTGCTATAACTGTGTGATCGCTACTAAAGCTCTGGACCCATCTTTGGAGATCCTCGGTGTGCTGGTGACATTTTTTTCATTTTGACCTTAACCATTTGCCGACCAGCCGCCGTCATTATTTTGCGGCAGGTTGGCACGATCCCGCAAACCGTCGTAGCTGTACATCGGCTCCTTTAAGCGAGATAGCAGGTGCATGCGTGCCTGCTGCACTGCAGGGGTGCCGATGCTTGTGACCGGCGGTCGCGATGACCGATGGCCACGCGTTATCGCAGGCACAAGAGGCAGAACAGGGACACGTGTGTATGTGTGTGTAAACTCACAAATCCCTGTTCTGTGAGGCGAGAGGATGCAGATCGTGAGTTCCTAATAGCTAGGAACCACGATCTGTCATCTCCCATAGTCAGTCCCCTCCAGTTAGAACACACACTAGGGAACACAGTTAACCCCTTGATCACCCCCTAGTGTTAACCCCTTCCCTGCCAGTGACATTTATACAATCAGTGCATTTTTATAGCACTGATCGCTCAATAATTGTCAATCGTCCCACAAATTTGTGAAAAGTGTCCGATGTGTCCGCCATAATGTCGCAGTCTCGATAAAAATCGCAGATCACCACCATTACTAATAAAAAATAATAATAAAAATGCCATAAATCTATCCCCTATTTTGTAGATGCTATAACTTTTGCGCAAACCAATCAATATACGATTTTTATTACCAAAAATATGTAGAAGAATACATATCGGCCTAAACTGAGAAAAAAATGTGCTTTTTAAAAAAAAAAAAAGGGGATATTTATTATAGCAAAAAGTAAAAAATATTGTGTTTTTTTCAAAATTGTCTCTCTATTTTTGTTTATAACGCAAAAAATAAAAACCGCAGAGATGATCAAATACCACCAAAAGAAAGCTCTATTTGTGGGAAAAAAAGGACATCAATTTTGTTTGGGTACTGCGTCGCATGACCGCGCAATTGTCAGTTAAAGCGTCGCAGGGTCGTATCGCAAATAATGGCCTGGTCATTGAGCAGCCAAATCTTCCAGGGCTGAAGTGGTTAACCACTTCTATACAGGGCACTTTCCCCCCATCCTGCCTAAGCCAATTTTCAGCTCTGTCGCTTTTTTGTGACCAAAACAACTGCTGCGACATAACAAAAGTTAAAAAAGCGAAGTGGGTCTTAATACTTAATGAATGCAATGCACCTATAACAAACTACTAAGAAATATACATTTGGAGTCTCAAATGTATTATTAAATAGATTAGCATTTAAAAGATCAGGTAGCCAAAGCACCTTGAAGACACTGTAAAATCCGCAACTTGAAAAATCAGAACACTAATCAAGTTTATGGGTACCTTCAAACTTTAGCAATGACCCTTGGTTAAATCTGGCATGAACATCTATTAACCCGGCTGAAATATTTAATCAGACTTTTCTAACCCTCTTCCCTATGACGTCTACAGTA
This sequence comes from Aquarana catesbeiana, assembly GCF_042186555.1. Classification (NCBI taxonomy): domain Eukaryota; kingdom Metazoa; phylum Chordata; class Amphibia; order Anura; family Ranidae; genus Aquarana; species Aquarana catesbeiana. Next base: position 810,866,349 of record NC_133324.1, read on the forward strand.
AATCATATTGGAAGGAGAGAAGCATTCAGGTACTGTATATAGTAATATTGCTCACGGAATGATAATTTTAGTGGCTGTAACACTTTTGAACAGCTGATTTCTATCTAAAAGTTATACGCAACATGATGCTCCTCTCAGAAGCCTCTAACAGAAGCAGCCTTTACCATTCTTTCAGATTTTATACTAACAAAGTGACTTACCTCTTGCTGAAGTAAAAAAGGTTGAGCCTGTCATTGAAACATTTTTCTTAGAATTGGATAAAATTAAGAAGGGATTCCTCTTGCTGTGTGTGATCCCACTGGGGATAATTCTCCCAACTTCCATCCAAACCGGTACAGGAAGTGTGGGGAAGTCTCTTCAACGAGGACACAAAAAGCAAAAAAAATACAGTGGTACTAATTCTCTTCCACTATACCCAAATACAAACAAAAAAAAGTTTCCCTTCAAGAGTTTGTGCTGACAACTAATATTTAGCTTGGGGTCAATGGATGAGTCCTAAAAGTGGACCATTTAATTCAACATACTCCTTAAATTATTTAATTATTTTTGGAGTAACAAGCAATGAAACAGTCCCATTGCTATTCATGGAATGAAAGCTGGATATACCCTTTGAAGCTGGCAGAAGTATATATAGAGACATACATTCTTCTAGAATGTATCCATTTTACCGAGTTGTCCTCCTACTCCTTAAAAAGACGTCATAGCATTATATTCCTTCGAACCCCTTTCAGTGAATTTTTAAAATAAAATGTTTTCTCTGATCTCAAAAAGTCAAAGCATCCCATTTCTTTTGAACTTGAAAGAAAGGAAAGGTTTGCACTTTGATTATACAGACAATCTTGTGTAAAATGCATCTAAATCAAGAAATTACCTATCTGGAAAAAGAGGAAGACAAAGAATGGACACTTTCCAAGTGCTGCAGGTAAACATTAATCTGTCCGGCTCCTTTGGAATAAACAGTAAAAGAGAATGAAGAATGTGTTTCCTTCTTCAACTGCATGTCCTTTAATGTTCCTGCACTTACCTGTAATTACCTATTTTCACATCTGGATATTTTAATCTGCACGAGTTACTGACATAAAACATATTTTATTTTCTTTTGATATTAGAACATGACGGAAAAGGACCTGTGATGTGGTTAGTTTAAAAGCAAAAAAGGACTTTGATAATGTGTAAACTGTCGAAATGATTGAACATCAATGAGGGCACAGGTGTATATTTTAAAGGTCAACTATATATTTAAACACATTTTCAGCCCTGAATGTATAATGGAGAATCTGGGTTCTTAAAGTAACTCTATTGCTATTTCAAAAAATTGAAACTAAGCAACGTTAAATAATGGGCCACCCTTGCTGCCTGCTCCGCAAAACTCCGCTGTCTTTGAGAAATAATCTTGTTGAAGAAACTTTACTATCCCAAGAACTACATGTGTGTCAGATGTCTTTCCTCCTGTGCACTCTGTGTTTTTTTTCACTGGCCTCAACCCGACTGCAGGATTCATGGACCAGCAGATGGCAGCGGGGAACATCAATGAGGGCAGTGCAGACACCATCATCAGACATTCCTGGAAATGTCCAGTGCAATTGTTTTTCAGCAAGCTTTGCTCTGGAAGACAGCTAGGTTTGACAGCGTAAGCAGAGGGAGGTGCAAATTTTGAGGCTAGGGTCACACCTTTGAATTTCTGTTTTAATACTTTTATTAGCATTTTTTTTTTTAGTCTGAATTTGCATGATTTGACTTGTGATTTCATGCATCCATGCATTTTTCATGTTGGCCATTAAACAATGATTTACACTGTGACATCATAAATTGATCAACTGTAGCAATTTTATCAGTAAAGGAGAAAGTGGAGAAAAAGAAGTGAAGGTATTGGATCCACCCAGTTATAACCACCGTGACCCTCCCTGATGAGGTTTAAAGCATCAAAACACTCCTTTTCCTGCAGCCATCTTGATCTGAGGTTGTGTGTGAACACATGGCAGGTATCCAGTTTCTTTATGGGCTTCCGAATTAAAATGGATAAAAAAATTGAGTTATTTTCAACAACGTGCAGCAGAGCACAGATGGGAACATCCACTGACTATAACATTGCCTTTGATGACAAATGCGTTTTAGATGTTGCAGGGGTTGTATCTGGGCACACCAAAGCCCACTGCTTTCTGGATCGACAGCACTACCTCTGTTGCCCAAGCCCCTCCACTGTGAGCTGCAGTGTCTGGAAGGGGGAGCTGTGAGACACAAATAAAGGAAGATTTGTCTCACTCAGGAAAGGTGAAGCAAGTTTACTTTATGATCTTGTGAACTGCACAGTTTTAGTGACTGTCACATGTGAGCTTTTAGATGTACTTACTGCTGGCCACACGGCTTGCTGTGACTATCTTAAAATTTTTAAAGGCTTACCACCAAAAATTCTTCTCTGTCCACCATCTGATTTCCATCTGTGTCAAACATATTAAATGCAATCTTGAAACCCGCATGAGGTTCTGAAAATACCAAATAAATGTGTTATTTATATTTGTAAAACTACATATTTATATGAAAGGAAACAGTTCAGCTTTAACCTATTACCTTTAATTCCAATATCTTGACTACAAATATTTCATTTACCTTAGAATGATGACACAGTAGATAAGAAATTATTTTATAATAGAAAATCATCATATTAGTTGTACTTGTTGTTATCTTCTGAATATGTCTGATGATATTTACATGAATATTTTTCATAGCATTTCAGGTGGCATGACAAAGTATCTTGAAAAATTCTTACGGATGTATTGGTAACGTAGCTCCCTTTTGAAAATGTAACATTCATACTGGTGTACTGTTACTGTCGCTTTGTTGTAAAAATATAAAACACTTGCGGGTTGTATTGGTGCTGGACTCGCTTGAAAAAATATATAGTGACTACTGGTGTATTGGTAATGTGGCTCCTTTGTAAAAATGTACAATTCATCAATAAAGTGGCTTCTTTGCAAAGAAACAAAATTCATACTGGTGTATTGGTATTATGAGTCCTTTGTTTAAATGCAAAATTCACATTGATGTACTGGTAACGTGGCTCCCTTATCCATTAAATGAGGCTGCGGAAAATGATGTAATTTCCGGCCTGTGGAACCCACACCGCGGCTGCGCTTCTGGGTCTAACTGCGTTTTTTATACAATTATGATATTAATGCAATGGCTATGTTTTTAATCGTAATTATTTAATATAATATAATATATATTATATATTAATATATAATATAAATATAGCGATATCACACTATGCGGACTCCCACTCTTGTTCCCCTGTCTGACATTTGAGGCATGCAAATTTGCAAAGGACAGCATAATAGAACATTGGGAGAAGTGAGTAGCGTAGGAGAAAAGAGAGGAGGAGAAGTTGAATATTCCTGCCAAGATCCGGGAGGGTAATATCCACAAGCATACTTTGTGACCAATAATATCTGGTGAGTGTATAGAAGCACAAAGTGTTGCATGGAGCACTAAAAGCACTGAAGTTACCTGCACTGGAGCACTGTTGTTTTTTATGAAGCACTTTATTATGGACTATTTAAGAATGTGGGACTATTAGTGGCTTTAAACACGCACACATTATATATATATATATATATATATATATGTAGAGCCGACAACCTTTGTTTCTAGCTCTATGTGTATTACAATTGGACAATTGAGAAAGTACAATACGTTTACGTTTCATGATCAAGTGAAATGACATGGAAGTGATTCATTGTTTACTTCGGAACTCTAGCTCTGACCCACCCACCATGCTCCTGGACAAGGTGAGAACTGAACTGCATTGTGGGAGGATATAAAAGGGTAAGGAGCGGCCATCTTAGCTCTCTTGTTCCTGAGACATGTGGCCTGCCAGCAGAACCCTGTGGGTGTGTGTGTCCTACAGGGTTGCGGCCTACTTTGCAAAGGAGTGGAGCAGCTGCAAGGATCCTGCCATTGCATCACAGCATGCTGGAGCAGCCGAAGTGATCGTTCCCGGAGACCCGTGGGGAGATAACCGAGGACTCCTGGTCACTTGTGAACGGAACAGTGTGACGGCTTGGTGGTGTCTCGATACGGACTGAGAACTGCTGAAACGGAGACATCCATCTGCCCGGATCCCGTGTGGTGAGAGGGTTAACACCCAGTAGTTTGTTTAACTACTACATACACAGTTAGAACTGTTACAGAGTGTTGCTGGGACTGATAGTCCCACGGCACAAGTTAAGTTGGAGAACTTTACATCTGAATAGACTCCAGTATTCAAGAACGGATGCTAGATGTCTGGTTTCTTCATATAAGAACACTTAGTCAATCTGCTGGATTACAATTGTTTTAGTGTGTTATATTACACTGCGCAACACCCAGGAGGAACCCTTTGCGGATTACAATTATAAAAGCTAGCGAAGACTGAAGACGTCAGGACTACCTTTTCATTGCAGGGCCCTGCATTTAGTTACAAAGGATAGTGACTTTAAGGTCTAGAGCAGGGGGAGCTCCCAGGTATATGTATATATAATTAGATATATTTGTGTCTGTTACTGATTGTCACAACTATTTCTTATACTGTTACACAACGTTGGTGTGATAGTATAGTCATTGTAATAATTCTTTGTATAAATATATTATTTACCCAAAGAAAGAAGTTATTTTTGGTTATTACTGAAGTTTGTGTGCAGTGTTGTCATTTCTCCTGCAGGTGGAGCTACCAGCACCCAGGTAGAGGTAACTATAACTGTAAGTGTATATTGTGGGTTAAAGTTGATATTCATATAATTACAACACTGCACTACATTTGTGTCAAGGGGATTGAACAATTTAAGAAGGGTGAAGAGCATAGAGGACAGGCCCGCTTAAACCAGCAGCTCCGCCGAGAGTTATTGCTATATATATATATATATATATATATATATATATATATATATATATATATAATTATATATATATTGTATATAGGTATATGCACTGATTGTGAATTTAATTGATATTGGTTTGTGACAGCGCTGTGGATTAACTAGTTCATGTTTGCATTTTTGTATTAGAACCTCTTATCATTTGCACGGTAAAAGCCATAACTGTCCCGCTTCTTTGAAAAAAATACCCTTCAGCTTTCTCTGGGTATGACAAGACATGCTTGCTAGTTTACAACTTTTCACAGCTTCTGCCAGAGCTATATGTCACTGCAGTTATAGACAAATATTGCTAGCAGGGACACCTTAGTGGTCTCTACTATGTAAGTGAAGGTGAAGTTCTTCCAGAAATGTTATAACTCTTGCACTTTGCTTTTAACATTGCAATGATGTTTCTATCCTGTATATGGCTTATTAATCAGGAGTTTTGAATGGAAAATTAGACATAAGAATTTCATAAACACTACACAAAACACTTGTAATCACCTTGCTGACATATAGATGAGGATTACATATTATTCCAAGTCTGAGAACATGAAATTCAAATGTACATTTTACTTTTTTCTTCTATGAAATACAGTGTCAAAGTTCCAGTCCAGATCCAGTAACATTACAACAAAAACTATATGAAAATGTTTTTTTTTTTCATATATGAAGTATATTAATACACATAAAAGCAATTCAACAGCATATAGCAGAGAAGAGGAGAAAATAAAAGGAGAAAAAAAATGGAGATCATTTAAATATGCTGGACAGTAGTTTGACAAGATGTAGGAATTTATCAGCTAAAGCCTCATGCACACAAGTAGAAACAAACACCGCTTTTAAAGGCATTTTTCATTTTTGTTCATGCCTCAGCTCCATTATAGCCGAGGGGTTGATTTACTAAAACTGGAGAGTGCAAAATCTGGTGCAGCTCTGCATAGAAACCAATCAGCTTCTGACTTCAGCTTTCGGCAAAAAAGCTGATTGGCTTTAAAGAATAAGTTCAACTTAAAAAAAAAAAAAAAAATGCACTTTTTTTTTTGCAGGTAAAAAAAAATTTGCATTTCCAATTTTTTTTTTTTTTTTTTTTTTAGAAGCCTGGAAAGTATTGCACCAGCAATCACTGAAGATGGGTCGTGGATGGGTCTTCCAGCATGACAATGACCCAAAACATACCGCCAAGGCAGCAAAGGAGTGGCTCAAGAAGAAGCACATTAAGATCATGGAGTGGCCTAACCAGTCTCCAGACCTTAATCCTATAGAAAATTTATGGAGGGAGCTGAAACTTAGAGCTGCCAAGAGACAGCCAAGAAAACTGTAAAGAAGAGTGGACCAAAATCCCTCCTGAGATGTGTGCAAACCTGGTAACCAACTGCAAGAAATGTCTTGCCTCTTGCTTGCCAACCAGGGTTTCTCCACCAAGTACTAAGTCATGTTTTGATTAGGGATCAAATACTTATTTTACTCACTGAACTGCAACTTAATTTATAGCATTTGTTTTATGTGTTTTTCTGGATTTTTGATTGATATTCTGTCTCTATCATTTAAAATAAACCTATGATAAAAATTATAGACCCTTCATGTCTTTGTAAGTGGGCAACCTTACAAAATCTGCAGGGGATCAAATAATTATTTTCCACACTGTATGGCCAGCTTAAGCCTTTAGGATGATCACAGATGGGCACTTTTACAAGGGGTAAGAGATAGAGCTATGTAATTAGCAAAGCTCATTCTTCCCTGCTGATCGCAGGGTTCTAGCTCTGCCTCAGCAGATATCTTTGTGCTACCTTACAAATAAGGAATTAAAGGAGTCCATTTCCATTTCATTTTAATGGAAACTACACTTGAACTGTAAAATACTGCACAGGATAGAATATTTCCGGTATCATTGACAGAGACTAAATTTGTTGGGGGGTGTTTGTATTCCGCAGGGACCAGCCAAGATTCGATCCAACTATGGGTAGGCTGATTGTACTAAAGTCGATCCATTGATCAACATCAGTACAACCAGCAATTCAGATTATTGTCATGCAATTAATGCCAGCGGCTATAGCTGCCAGTAGTGATCATTGTGTTCTGCCCCGGCTAAGAAGGCTCCGAAACTGCAAGAGGGATTCCATTGACTGTGTCGATGGGGGAATCAAGAAATTTTCTTTCCATCTACCTGTGTTGGATGGAAAGAAAACTGCATAATCTATGGGATGTTTTACAGTCAGAACAATTTTCCTACCCTATATGATGTACTTTCATCCCATGACAGCAACTGGCCAGAACGAGATCCATCCACACAAGAGAATGACTATTATGGCCAAAACAATGGATTTGGTTACTGACATCTAATATAATCCATGGGTACCCTAAAATTGGCTATACATTATACAATTTTCCTGTACAATTTTCCTTTAGATTTACCAAAACCATATACACTTTCAATTTGTCTGCAGTCAGGTACGCCCTTACACTACATAGTTGAAGGTAGATCTAAAGGAAATTGAAAAAAGAAAATTGTATAATGTATGGCCAGCTTAAGTGTAGTACATTATATAATGAAGTATTCATGTAACCTTTATAAAAGTATTTAAGAGGTTGAATTTAGCTAACCAGTTAACATTTTCTGAAGTGCAGCACACATTTAGAAAGCACATGGACTATGGCAGGAATAACATACACAAATGTTTGAAACAAAGTTTAAGAAATCCCTGTAGATTTTCTATGAATTACCACTTACTTGTTAGTATGCAGAGGAGGAAGAGGTACTCGGTATATGATAACATTCCTATAAAGGAAAATGAGAAGATTCATATCATTTCAATTCTCATATGGTAAGAAATATATTAATAGACAGTAAAAATACAAGCAGTCACCTTCTACCCTGTAACTCAGAGTGGCTTAAAGAGGCTGAATTAAAATACTAAAGCCTGGTACACACAGGCCTAATATCCAGTGTTAATTTTGACATTTTCAATTTAGTTTTAGACTTAGGACTAAAATGGCATTTTAGTTTTAGTCCCATTTTAGTCTTCTATAATTGTTTTCGTTTTAGTCGTCTAAATCTCCAGCACATTTTAGTTGACTAAAGCCTCCAGAACATGTTAGCCGACTAAAATCTCCAGTACACTTTAGTCGACTAAAATCATTTTAATTGACTAAAATCTAATAATGTGTTTAGTTAAATAATGCATTATTTAAAGCATTTCTCTAGACTTTCAAAACTCATTATACACTCCTGGAGTAAAAAAATAACTAATATCATGTTATTATTTATGGCTTGAACAAATACAGATTTAGCCGTTATATAACATCTTTACTCTGTAAAACCAAGTTTTGTTACAAAAATATTGCTTTTTTGAGTCACAGCTTCATTTCTTGCTATAAGTGCATGCTACTTTTCTGTTGTTGAGAACAAGTAGCCTAAAGCCCACCCCCACACTGCACAGTCAATTAATTCACTGTGTGAACAAATGCTTGCACAAGTGGGACATACCAAAGAGGAAGATCTTAAGCATTATAAATAGGAGTAATATGGTGGCAGGATTTAAACAAACCACAGCAGCAGCAGAAGAACCACCCAGCTCTAGGGAGGAAGATTCCCCCATGACAGAAAGTGACTGTGAGACTGAGTCCAAAATTCATGATTTTAGTGAGCCAAAGTGAGCCATTTTTATTATTTTTTTACATGATGACACTACAGTCAATTATCAAATGTTTATGAAATTAATGATCTTGGGGCTGTCTGCTTTACTGGTGTATTTTTGTTATTTTTCCCCTTTATTTGTATCTCATGTAAAACTATTCCCATATAATGTAATGCACAGTGCCCTGGATGCCATTGCCAGTGGTGCATAGTGCTAGATGGTGGTTGTCTGAGGGATAGCCTGTAATGCACAGTGCCCTGGATGCCACGGCCAGTGGTCAGAGGAGGCCTGTGTAATGCACACCTAGTGCTAGATGGTGGTCTGAGGGGAGGCCTCAGGCCTGCTGTAATTGTAATGTACTACACACTCACTGTCTGCTCTGCTTGGGAGTGGGACAGTCTCGTCGGGATTTGGGAGGCCTGGCAGTCTGTAATGCACAGTGCTGCTCTGGTGCCTGGCAGTCGCTGTGCATACAGTGGCTTGCTTACTGGGAGCGGAAGCAGGGGGGCGCTCCGTGAAAACTGGAAACTAGTTCATGAGGGTAAACTTCCCTGCCTCACATTTCTGTCATAGTTTTCGTCAGTGGACGAAAATGTGCTGTACTTTTCGTTTGGCTTTCGTCACTATGAAATTGCCTCTGACGAAAACATTTTTTGTTAAAGAAATTAATACTGTTAATATCGTTTGGTATTGGCTGGTTCAATAGAAATCAGCCAACATTTGGGCCCGTATGTACACCAGCCTGTATGACAGAAGGCGGCTGTCGAATGGCCATGCTGGAAAATCAGCATCTGATCAGCGCTGGCAGCCAATGGATGCGAGCACTGGCCAGTGTGTTCTGGTGGGGGGGAGGGGGCAGACTGAAGGCATCTGGATGAGCAGTCTATTCTCCTTGATCCAGGGGATGATGGCTGAGATAAACTGTTTTCCAGTTGTCCACTCCTGGCATATGAACTGCAGAATTCATGGGACTGTGAGTTCCAGTCCAAGAAATTATCTGGTTCACTTACTTCAAGGCAACCAGACTGCTGGTGCTCCCTTGATGGCTGATGTTGTCTGACTGCACCCTGTTTGTGTACCCCTTCAGAAGAGGGGTCTAATGCTGGAAGGCCAGCTTGACTACGCTAAACTTCAGGAAGTTTATAGGAGCTTGTCTTACCTCAATTACTATGGTCATTGGACAGTTAGGGATTGGAACACAATGCCGAGGCTTTTGCGGACAGAGGCAACACGCTTTTCAATGTTAGCAAGCATGTTGCTTGAAACTTCCCCTTCAATATCATGAAAATCTGGGGGAAAACTTTGGGACCCGGACAGAGATGGCTGTATTAAAGCCATAATTATAGCAATAGTGAGGAAATGTGACAAAGATGCAGAGAATTTTGCTTTAGTCACTTTAAGGTTGAGTCTTGTGCGAGCATTCAGCAGAATGCATATTCACTTGTGGTTTGTCATTGGCTCCCTTTCACCCGATTTCCTCCACAGCTACAAGTGAGGGTATTCCACTGTGAGGTACTCATGGAATAGTGTACAAAGTATAGGGTAAGCATGTCCATAAGGAGTACATGGTAACCCAGACCATCCTGTAATGAACCTTCATAGCAAATGGGGCAGAAGCAAGTACCTTATTGTGTATGTACCTTACTGTGATGTAACCTGGTCACTCACCTGAGACTGAGCTCTGAGTGGGTAAATTATAGCACCAAGTTCAAGCATTTTTTAAGTACTGTAGAGTTGAATACAATCTGTTTTAACTGTAACGGTAAGATATACAGGGTGCCCCTGTCCTTCCTGTCTACGGTGCTAGACTGTAAATAAAGGCTTTGCCCATCACAGTAGGAATACCCCTGAAGGGGTCTTCAGGAACTAGGTTCCATAGTGATGGACCATGACCCTGGACCTGTATAGAACCCTGCGGCTAACACAATGCATTGCCAAGGTGAGCGCCCATGCAGGATCCAGTGCCTGAAGCAACATTACAGGCCATCCCCACAGTTTGGGCTCCGGGCATGGCTCCCAAGGATTTACAGACATTGCTCTGATCCAGATACACTGCTTCTATGTACTGTAAGTATTAGAAGACAGTGATGGCTTGATTGAAGAATTGGAAGAAAAACCCTCAAACCCATGGTGTATGAATATTCTGCCCATGTCCTGTACTGTTTGAGTAAAACATTCAGATTTAAAACCAATTACTTTTTAAAGTTTTAAATCATAATTTAGCATGCTAGTTTGGCTTTGGTCTCAGATAGTCTGATGCTCACACTGAACCAAAGTTGTATTTCCTCTGTCAATCAGCCATAACATTATGACTACCCAACATATATTGAGTAGGTCCCCCTTTTGCCACCAAAAGAGCCCTGACCAGTCAAGGCATGAACTCCAAAGTGACATCCACATGAATAGTAGGACCCAAGGTGTCCCAGCAGAACATTGCCTGGCTTGCCTTTTTCCTATAGTGCATCCTAGTGCCATCAGACCAGGCTACCTTCTTCAGTTGCTCCATGGTCTAGTTCTGATGCTCACATGCCCATTGTAAGTGCATTTGGCTGTGGATATTGGTCAACATGGACACGCTGACGCAGCCCCACACACAACAAACTGTAATGCACTATGTGTTCTGACACCTTTCTATCAAAACCAGCATGAACTTTTTCAGCAATTTGAGATACAGTAGCTCTGGGACTACACGTGCCAGTCTTAGATCCCCACATATATCAATAAGCCTTTGGTACTCATGACCCGGTCACCGGTTTTCCTTCCTTGGACCACTTTTGTTAAGTCCTAACCACTGCAGACTGGGAACATCCCACATCCCATAGGGATTTCAGTTTTGGAGTTGCTCTGACCTAGTCATCTGGCTATTACAATTTGTCCCCTTTCAAAGTCGCTCAAATCCTTACACTTGCCCATTGTTTCTGCCTTCAACATATCAACTTCAGGGACAACATGTTCATCTAATATATCCCACCCAGATGCCATTGTAAAGAAATAATCAATGTTATTCTATTTACCGGTCAGTGGCCATACTATTATGGCTAATGGGTGTATTTCTTCATTAATACATATTCATAGCGAATGCTCATATGAATATTAGTTTAATTAAAAGAGTTTAAAAGGTTAAAAAGCAAAACTTAAGATTCCAACCGTGTTTTATTTATTTTTTAAATAATGCTACACTAGTAGCAGAGCACCTCTGATATCTGCAGCATCTGACCTTTCCAGCCTATTCTACAGCCAAACTGTGGGGCATGCACTTAGAATGCTTTGTTCTTAAGTGCCATTTGCACAATGTTTTAGGTTTTTAGAAAGGATCATGTTGTCAGTCAATGATGTTATAACGGCCACACTGAGCACTCTGATCTTACAAAGGCTTTACACCTTAAATGGAAGGATTGTTTTCTAACAAACACAAACACAGCACCTTCCTTACGTACTGTTAAGCTTGTGTATCACTTTGCAGTGACGTGGGCATTAGCCACATAATTGACTTGATAAGTGCTTTAGAAACCAAATGGGAAAAAAAAACCTGTGAGGCAGATTCCCATCTGGATATCAGATGTATCCAGAAGCGTTTTGATAAAGTGGTGTAAGTCTATAACGTCGGAATATGTTCAAGCCATTTGTTATATATTGGGATTTCTTTGTTTGATGCCACGTTCTTTGTTATGAAACAAAGACAAGCTGAGCAACTGTCAGGCAACATGTCAGCTGAAGTGAAGGCACCTATCTTAGTGTTCCTGAAAGCATTCCGTGCTTTTGTTTGTAGCACTAGATTCTGGCCTTGGGAAAGAGATAGTTCTGCTTGATTGCTCTGAGTGTTATGGGAGAAAGACACTGGAATGGCTATAGCTCTGAAGGCAGGTCCACCACAGGGATGGAACTGAGGTCACACAAAACAGGGTATCCCAAATAATGTTAAGGGCAATATAGCTATAAGAAATAGGGATTTCAAAATTTGTTTTGCTCTTGACAACCTATTGAGTTCCCCCTCTCGTTATTATCAAGAAATGAATAAAAAATATAGATCTGAGTTGCTTGTAGCCTTCAGACTACATATTTAAGGGTACAAATAAGAATAAGTACTCTGAGGACAAAACAGCACTTCCTGTACTGTTTCCTATACCACATGCTGGAAACTCTTGCAACTTTCTTTCAGCAGAATTGCTCTCTGGAGAACTGTATAAATTTGAGCTTTAATCCTTGGCTTTGAAGATCATGGGATGAGTTGGTTTTGTTGCAATTGAGTGAACATCTGTCAGGAAATGGGAATGCACACAAACTTGCAAGATCCAAAAGCACAACCCCAGGTCCAGGTCTAGAGCAATCAAGATGTGCTACCAGCTGATAACTGTAAAACACTCCAAAAGCTGCTAGATAGGAGGCACATGATAATATCCATATTTATATACTATAGGTGTATATATGTCACAATATCAACAAAAACTCCTGGCTGCCAAAAAATCTGATGAAAACCCAGTTCCTTGTGTAATGTATGTTCCATTCACATGTTTTTCCTGAAAATGAATTTAACACCAAAAGAAAATGATACCTTTTACCTGCAGACACAGGAAACATTTTAAGAGATGGAAGATATAAACACATATATTCAACAATTCTTAAAACAGAGCCTTTCTTAAACTCAGGGCATAAAATAAGGCCAATTAATTTTAATTGCATCTTTTACGTAAACCCAAATCTTAAAGAGTAGAAACTGAGGAACATCTCCCAAGAATCTACAGACTGAGTTTTCTCCTTTGTTTAAATTGGGATGACCATTATTAAACTCTCTCTTATAGTTCACTCCATTCAGACCTGCTACCAATGTCTGTTTAAACTGGAGCCCCAGGCTTTGGAATAGCTGTGACAAGTCAAACTCATTTTTTGGGGGGAGGCGGGGGGGGGGGGAGACAGGGTGTCCCTACTGTAGTCATAGAGAACCAAAAAAGGGAAGGAAGGAAGCAAACTTTGCCCCTCCACCCAAACGGGAAAAAGTACTTATTAAAGTTGAACATACATATCCCTTTATTTTATATACCTAGCTTTTAGACATACCCACTGTATAGGACTGCGCTTTAATGTACTTGTTATAATCTAAAGTGTACTACTCTTATAAGCAATCCTATTGACCGTAAACATTTCCTTGTCATCGGTTGTATCTGTTTCAGATTAATAAACATCTCTGATTTAAAAAAAAAAAAAAAGTTGAACATACACGGGTGAATTTTGGTTCTTGCAATTTGATGAAAAGGGGATTCTTGAATGTAATGATTATAATAACGTAAAATAGTATAAAAATAACATCATATATATTTTTAATGTAAGCTTAGGAAATGGTGGCACACATGTTTAAGAATTCTTCCCAGCCTGAATTCATAAACCAATTCTTTCCAATATGGCACCCAAAAAACAACCAGTCACCTTCGACACTCCCTATCTGCTCCATTGAAACTTTCCAAATTCATTTTTCTCTCAAACAGAACGATTTTATTGGGGAGTTACATTATGGGAACTAGTTATTCTCGAGGAGACCAACTTTTAAAGAGACTAGCAAACTTGTGCATGTACCAGAATGGGCAAGGTATGGTTGGTGAGAGTATTGAGAGAATTGCAGGTGTAGTGGTGAAAGCAGGAGGTTGTGATAGAAGGGGTGGCCAGGCACATCTTGAGGTGCTACAGGCAGCTTAGGCAATGAAGGAATAAAGGGGCAGGTATGAGGGAAAGGGTACAGTAGGCATGAATGGGTGAAGCAGGCACACATAACTAAACTCTCAAGGTCAAAGGGGAAACCAATAACTACTTGGAATCTGTGAATAAATGGGCCACACCTGTATGGACAGTAAGTGATAAAATTGATACTTCTTTTGGGGCTCTTTTGGTAAAGGTGTCCACCCCTGATGGTGGAAGAGACACACCTATCCAAGCTTTATGGGTTTAACATGTGGTCACTCTGCTTGAGCATCTGATGGGTTATAAATATGTATAAAGCTATTTGGATTTGAGCACAGACATATCTACTTTCTATTGCATGGCGTGGGTCAGGACCTGAGTCTGTATCTCTTCTATAACTTTGTCTTATATGCCCCATATTAGCACTATATCCACTGAAGTATGTTATAACCAAGCAAGTAGTTTGCATTTTGCAAATGTAGTGACTAACCAGAGAGGGGTTATCTTGACGCAGTTGGGCTGCTTAAACATGCATTGCAATGTATGCAAACCAAAAAAAAACAGTTTTTATGCAAACTTTGCTAGAAATATCTAATGCCGCATACACATGATCTCACATTCCGACAACTAAATCCATGTTGTTTTTCCGACGGATGTTGGCTCAAACTTGTCTTGCATACACACGGTCACACAAATAATGTTGGAAATTCCGAACGTCAAGAACGCGGTGACGTACAACACGTACGACGAGCTGAGAAAAATGAAGTTCAATAGCCAGTATGGCTCTTCTGCTTGATTCCGAGCATGCGTGGAACTATGTGCGTCGGAATTGTGTACACACAATCGGAATTTCCTACAACGGATTTTGTTGTCGTAAAATTTGAGGTCTCAAATTTTGTTTGTCGGAAATTCCGACGGAAAATGTCCGATGGAGTCTACACACGGTTGGAATTTTCGACAGCAAGCTCACATCGAACATTTGTTGTCGGAAATTCCGACCGCGTGTACGCGGCATAAGAGTGTATAGCAGTGTGGTCAAACCCCCTTAGCACCTGATGGGTTATACAGTGCCTTGAAAAAGTATTCATACACTTTGAAATTTTACACATTTTGTCATGTTACAACCAAAAACATAAATGTATTTTATTGGAATTTTATGTGATAGACCAACACAAAGTGGCACATAATTGTGAAGTGGAAGGAAAATAATAAATGTTTTTCACAATTTTTTAAAATAAATAACTGAAAAGCGTGCCATGCATTTGTATTCAGCCCCCCTGAGTCAATACTTTGTAGAACCACCTTTCGCTGCAATTAAAGTTGCAAGTCTTTTTGGGTATGTCTCTACCAGCTTTGCACATTTAGAGAGTGACATTTTTGCCCATTCTTCTTTGCAAAATAGCTCAAGCTCTGTCAGATTGGATGGAGAGTGTATGTAAACAGCAATTTTCAAGCCTTGCCACAGATTCTCATTTTGCTTTAGGTCTAGACTTTGACTGGGCCATTCTAACACATGAATATTCTTAGATCTAAACCATTCCATTGTCAGACTGGCTGTATGTTTAGGGTCGTTGTCCTGCTGGAAGGTGAAGCTCCGCCCCAGTCTCAAGTCTTTTGCAGACTCTAACCGGTTTTCTTCCAAGATTGCCCTGTATTTGGCTCCATCCATCTTCCCATCAACTCTAACCAGCTTCCCTGTCCCTGCTGAAGGAAAATATCCCCATAACATGATGCTGGCACCACCACACATAGCGTTTTGCTTTTAGGCCAAAGTTCAATCTTGGTCTCATCTGACCAGAGCACCTTCTTCCACATGTTTGCTGTGTCCCCCACATGGCTTCTCACAAACTGCAAATGGGACTTCTGATGGCTTTTTTTCAACTATGGCTTTCTTCTTGCTACTCTTCTATAAAGGGCAGATTTGTGGAGTGCACGATTATTAGTTGTCCTGTGCACAGATTCTCCCACTTGAGCTGTGGATCTCTGCAGCGCCTCCAGAGTTACCATGGGCCTCTTGACTGCTTCTCTGATTAATGCTCTCCTTGCCCGGCCGGTCAGTTTAGGTGGACGGCCATGTCTTGGTAGGTTTGCAGTTGTGCAATACTCTTTCCATTTTTGGATGATGGATTGAACAGTGCTTTGTGAGATGTTCAAAGCTTGGGGTATTTTATTATAACCTAACCCTGCTTTAACTTCTCCATAACTTTACCTCTGACCTGTCTGGTGTGTTCCTTTTCTTTCATGATGCGGTTTGTTCACTAAGGTTTTCTAACAAACCTCTGAGGATTTCACAGAACAGCTGTATTTATACTGAGATTAAATTACACACAGGTGGACTCTATTTACTAATTAGGTGACTTCTGAAGGCAATTGATTCCACTAGATTTTAGTTAGGGGTATCAGAGTAAAGATGCTGAATACAAATGCACGCCACACTTTTCAGATATTTATTTGTTAAAAAATTTGAAAACCATGTATCATTTTCCTTACACTTCACAATTATGTGCCATTTTGTGTTGTCTATCACATAAAATTGCAATAAAATACATATACGTTTTTGGTTGTAACATGACAAAATGTGGAAAATTTCAGGTGGTATGAATACTTTTTCAAGGCACTGTATACAGTATATGTATAAAGCTGTTCAGATTTGAGCAAAGACATATCACCTTTCTATTATAGGTAAATAGGGACAAGTCTACCTGGACTCTGAGATTAAGGGAACTATATTGTCTCACTTGGGCTCTGGGAGTGAAAGGGGACACATCTGTCTGAGTCTGGGGGTGAATGAAACACACTTCTTAACTGGCACTTTAGGAGTGAAAGAGAAACATCAGTCCAGGAGTGAAAGGGGCACACATATCTCCCCTGGGATAGGCATTTCCAGAGTGCATAGGGCTCCACAGTAATTTTCTAGCAGTTACGGATACTTCAGGGTTCTTCCTCTTGATCTGGAACATGCCCTCAGCAGAATGTCCTGCTGTCCATAGTTGTGGTATAACAGGTCACTGTATCCCCAAGTCCCGGAGCCTTCACTTCCCACAGCCCCACTCTTCACACTGCTCTCTCCCCAAGGTTGGGGAGACAGGTGGCTGAAGAGACCTTGGCTGCCAGCAAGCATACACAACATCATCTCTGGGTGTCTGAGTGGACGAGAGGGAGCTCTGTTTGAATGGGGGGGAATGCTCGGAAGTGGAGCGGTCTAAGAGGGAGTGCATTGGCTGGGAGTGATATGGGTGAAGTAATGACAGAGAAAGTAAAACAAGCACTTGGGTCAGTAGTGAATTGGAAGGGTGACCGATCAGGGCTTTGCAGTTCTTTTTATAATTGGTCAATACAGTGAAAGAGGAGGGGAGTGGAAAAGGAAGGAAGAGAAATTGCTTCTGTAGGCAGAATCTTCCACTGGCAAAAAACCCCTCTGATTTAGACATTGTCCTCAATGGAAATAAATGCAGAGAAAAAGGAAACTCTTGCATTTAATTCATTAATGAAAAAAAGAAATAACTGGGTCCCAGTATCTGTTTTAGCTATGTCAGTTGCTACATTTTACTATTTATTGGAGTTTTACAGGTCCAATGGGGAGATTTACCAAAGCTGGTGCACACAGAATCTGGTGCAGGTGTGCATAGTAACCAATCAGCTTCCAGGTTTTATTGTCAAAGCTTAATTGATCAAGCTGAAGTTAGAAGCTGATTGGTTACCGTGCACAGCTGCACCAGATTCTGTGTTTTTTTATTACTTTATATATGTGGATTCGATTGTGTTCATATAATTTTATCAACATGATTTAAAGTCTTTGTAAAGCTTATTTTTTTTAATAAAATAAACATGTTATGTAGTACCTACCTGCTCTGTGCAATGGTTTTGCACACAGCAACCCCAATCCTCGTCTTTCCCGGTAACCTGCAGGAGCGCCGAACTCCACCCCCTCACCAAGTATTGGGCAAGCCACTTGCTATGGGAGCACTCCTGTGTGCTCGCTCCCCAGCCCTGCACCAGCTCTGTCACCACTGGCTCTGAGCCAATGAAGAGCGGGGGACAGCCAAGAGAGCCTTGGTTCTCGTGCACATCGCTGGAATGAGATCAGGCTCAGGTATGTATTTAGGGGGAGCTGTATGCAGAAGGTTTTCTTACTGCCTGTGGCACATTTGCGTGAGTTGAGTTTAGTGCCAAGATATCACAAATCCATCACACACACGCAGGCGCTCACTCATTGTCCTATGGCTGAATGAGGGAAATCTGGCAGCAGAAGGAGCATCAGAGAGAATGACACCGAGCTGTAATTACTAGAACGTGGCAAACAGCTGTACATACCAGCACATTATGGCAAGTGCTACCACTGCACCCCAAAGATTTCAGATTTACTTTACTACTTACAGTCACTGATCCAGAACAAGTATGCAGATTAGGAAAGGCAGAGAAATGCCCAATTTAATTATCAACATATTTGTTCAAGGTTAGTGATGCAATGTCAGAAAGCCAGCTATTCATATTTCTCACGGCAAAGGTTTTTGTAAACTGATGAGATCTAATCTGTTCATTGTAAATGAATGCTCTGCTTCCTCTTTGGTACAACGGAGTGCCCATTCCTTACTCTTATTATTAACAGTCAGACAGAGCTACTGTGTCCCAATGTGGCATCCATGCGGGTGCAGGTGGCTTTCCCTGAACGCACCCAGGGTGAGTTTGGGGACACGCACCTACATCCATACAGATATGACACTGGGACACAGTGGCTGTTTTAACCATTAATGGCGGCAATCAGCAATTTTTAGTGGGGCTGCGACATTGCGATGGACAAATCTGACACTAAGTGTCACTTTTTGGGGACCAGTGACACCAATACAGTGATCAGTGCTAAAAAAAATGCACGGTCACTGTATAAATGACACTGGCAGGGAAGGGGTTAAGATCATGGGCACTCAAAGGGTTAAGTGTGCTCCTAGGGAGTGCTTTCTAACTGTGGGGGGGAATGGATGCACTAGAGTAGGGATCTTCAAACTTCCTAAACAAAGGGACAGTTTCCTGCCTTTCAGACTTTAGGAGGGCCAAACCGTGGCCAATGGGAGTAGAAAATGCCCCAGCATTGATGGGAGTCCATAATGTCTCAGGCTTGGTGGTCAGTGGGATTTAAAAAAAAAGTGGTCAGTAGAAGGAGGAATAATGTCTCATTATTATTAGAGGCAGGAACAGTACACCATCGTTGGTCTCAGTGGGAAGAATAGTGCCCCATCGTTGGTGTAAATGGGAGGAATGATGCCCCATCATTGGTATCAGTGGAAGGAATAGTGCCCCACTGTTGGTGTCAGGGAAAGCAATGGTGCCTCATCATTGGTGTCAGTAGGAGGAATAGTACCTCAAGGGCCAGATAACATCAAGCAAAGGGCCACATCCGGCCCTTGGGCCGCAGTTGGGAGACCACTGCACTAGAGGAAAACAGATCTCCATTTTCCTCTGTGACAGAACGGCGGCCTGCCTTGTTTACATAGGCAGACCGCCATTTTGCCTCTCCTCGAAATGATTGGTGGGTCCTGGCGGCCATCACGGCTGCCGGACCCACTGATTGGCTCCCACTGTGTCCAATCACAGCAGGAGCAGGGCTCCGGCGGTGTGCATGCGCCCCAGATCTCGTGTACAAAATCACGTACAGGTATGTGATTTTGTGCATCCGGGCCACCCTGCCGCAGTATATATGCAGTGGGAGGTCCGGAAGCGGTTAAAGTAAAACTAAAGGCAAAGCGTTTTTTTTTGTTTTTGATTTGGATAGAGTAGAGAGGGATTAGAACCCGTCAGCTTTTACTGCTGTCTGTTCCACCGTTAGGGTAGATGGTCCCGTTTACCATTATCATTGAAAGTGAAAGTAAAAGAAAATCCTAAATTTTGGGTTGTCTCCAGAAAAGTAAAGTAATAGAGGGGAAATCTTCCAATGGGAGCACTAGTTCTGGTGACCTGGGGGTCCCCAAAGGATTCCCTTAATTTGAAGTGATTTCCTCTCACTTCCTGTTTGGCTATGGGCAGGAAGTGAAGGGAAATCTTCAAAACAGGACACAGATGGTAAAATCAATCTGACAGGCGTTATAACCCTCCCTTACTTTATGGAATATGAAAAACAAAAGTTTTGCCTATAGTTCTACTTTAACCTGTTGCTGACCGCCCCTTGTACATTTACTGCGGGACGGCGGCCGATCAGCGGGTCTCTGTCTTCCCACAGTTAAAGCACATCCCCCACAGTTAGCAAGCACTCCCTAGGGACACAGTTAACCCTTTGATCGCCCCTTAGATTAACCCCTTACCTGCCAGTGTCAGTACATGACAGTGCATATTTTTTAGCACTGATCACTGTATTAGTGTCACTAGTCCCCAAAAAAGTGTCACTTAGTGTTCGATTTGTCCGCCGCAATGTCGCAGTCATTGATTGCTGCTGATTACTAGTAAAATAAAAAAATAAATAAAAATTCCATAAAAACATCCCATAGTTTGTAGACGCTATAACTTTTGTGCAAACCAATCAATATACATTTATTGAGATTTTTTTTAACCAAAAACACGTAGCAGAATACATATTGGCCTAAATTGATGAAGAAAATTTGATTTTTTACATTTTTTTATTGGATTTGTTTTATAGCAGAAAATAAAAAATATTGTTTTTTTTTTTTCAAATTGACTGTCTTTTTTTGTTGATATATGTATACAGTACGTGCGCGCACTGCACTAATGAAAAACACCTGTTTGTGCTGCCACTTAATATTCAATAAATATGCAAATGAGGTGAAACAACTGTCAATGTAAAAAAAGACAAATAATTCCACAGTAGCGCACTAATCAATCTACAAATCTCCTAAATGTCCCAAATATTAACATTGTGATAAAATCAACATGAAAGGCCCATAAAATAATAAAAAGTGTCCATATAGCATATCCAAAAAATATATGCCAACATATGCAAATCAATATGGTAATACAGTCCAACTTAAAGTGATGAAAAAATAGTGTGAACCAATAGTGAAACAAATCTCGTTGATCCACCAAAATCCTTCACCAAAGTAATGTGTGCCAATTCTACGCCTTAAGAATAAAGCTCACCAGATGCTGTTGCCATTCACTGTCGTGTCTGGCAAATATCGCCTTATTAAATGTTATTGAAGACCAATCTCCATCCAGATAAATAAAGACACTTTCCACATGTGGGGATAGAAATTGAGACTGAGCGTCCAATAGTGGGAAAACACCTTGACCACTTCCTACCCACCGTATGCAGAATGATGGCCGGGATATGGTTCAGTTATCCTGACTGGGTGTCATATGACTCCAGCAGGATAAGACACGATCACGGGGGCGTGCAGCACGGCAATCGGTGGTGTGGTGTGTGAGTCTGACACACCGCATCTCCGATCGAGATAAAGAGCCTCTGACGTAGGCTCTTTACCATGTGATCAGCTGTGTCCAATCACAGCTGATCACAGTGTAAATAGGAAGAGCCTTTTCTTAGCTTTTCCTCCATTCGCACTGCCAGACGCAAGTAGAGGAGAGCCGATCGGCGGCTCTCCTGACAGGGGGGGGACCGTGCTGATTATCAGTGCAGCTCAATTCTGAAAAAGCTTTTCACAAGATGGTGGAGTGTGCCCATTCAGCCAAAAGAACAGTTGTAAGGTTGAGTGTTTAATAGAGTTGAGGTCAGAACTCTATGCAGGCCACTCCAATCCTTCCACACCAAACTCTTCAAACCATGTCTTCATATGGCTTGGTGCACGGTCATACTGGGGCACAGTCGTATAAGAACTGAAAAAGTCCTTCCCGAGACTTAGAGGTTGGAGGTGTACAGTTGTACAAATAATACAGCATGCAAATTCTCCTCACAAACACCAGAACTCAATAAAGAGGAGGGGTGTCCACAAACATTTGACCATATAGTTGGTATGAAAATCAGTTTTTCACAATCTTTTGGCCATAAAGTATATGTCTTTGGGCATCTGCAACATGTGTAGAAGCATGTATAGAAACCCACTGGCTGACAGTTCTCAGAGGAAAAAAATTGATCTGAAATAAAATTTCTCTGATAACTGATACTATTCTTTCAATATGAGGCAACACTCAAATGGGTCTGCTTAGTGAAAAAACATTGCACACTCTGTGAAAATGTCTGTGCAAACTTATGCTTCGATCATGCAACATCAATTAGCCAACTACCATCTCATGTCAATGCTTAGCCTAACATGCAAGCATATCTTTAAGACATGGGTAGTGGGACTTCCGTACCATGAGACCCCACATTAATTGTATGGTACACTAGGCCTAAAGCTTCAGCCCTGGCTTTACCTGCAGGAATGGTGCTGACAGCTTAGTGTGTGGGCATCCCATCAGGAATGCCGATATCTTGCTTACTTTTCTTTACGGATCAAAGGTATGGGGCCATTGAGAAGTGTGCTAAGCCCAAAGCTCCCTAGCAGACCATAACAAGACTAGTATGTCTGCACTGCACAAAATGCTTGAGTTTGAAGAGTTTTCCTTCTTCAAGTGACTGACAAGAGCATTTATGTATTAAAATGTTGTGAAAACATCCCGCTAGTTTGCTTATCCCGAAGTGTGATTAGTATCTCTAAGTATGACACAAAGCTTGCACTTACATTAATATAATAGTATTGCTTTCTTTAGTGGCTCAAAACCATGCACTGAATTGCTCAGCTTAACGCTTTGATGAATGCGGTTAAAGCCTAAAATCCAGAGGAAGGAAAATGCTTTAAGAAGAAAAAAAAAAGTTTTCTTTCAAGAAATGAAACACAATGCCTCTCTTTGACTTAAATCTGTCCATGATAATCAGGGAGAATCACATACAACTGTCTATCTGTGTCCAAGAGGCTAAGGAGAATGTCAACATTTCTTCATACCTTTCTAAAGGCGCTTTGTTTTGGGGAGCCTTCTTTGCTATTTTGTGGAGACTTGCTCTGGTTTGAAACTCAACACCAGGATTAACAGGTTTCATCCCAGCACAGGTATTTGGCCGGAGTACAGAAATCTCCCTACCGCCTAAATATGCGCAGCGTGCAGACTTTACATCTTCAAAGATGTGAAATGATAGGAATTTGGATACACCAATAAAGAAAGAAAAAGAGTGTTAATCGCCTGCACTGTGCTGTAAGTAAATAGAGTTGTTTGAACTTAAATTGTGCCAGCTGAATATTTCTCACAATAAATTGATTATTGTGGATTGCTTAGAGGCAAGATACCAATTAGGGAACAGGCCAGGCTCTTAGACCAGCGACTGTGGCACTTGGCAAAGGGGGTGATATGCCTGCTATGTACAGGCTGCTGTTTTAGGACTGTTTCACACTGGTTTCAGCTTGTGTAAGAGCAGTGTGAACAGCAAGCTTTAACAAAGGTTATTATTATTAATAATAACAATAATAATTATTAATAATAATAATAATAATAATAATAACAAAGCATTTGCAGAGCTTTCAGCGAGCTTTGTTGAAGCTTTTAGGCTGGGTTCACACCTATGCAAATTGGATGCGGTTTTCTCCGCATCCAATTTGCATTATAGGAGATTGTGACCTGCTCTTTACAGATAAAAAAACAAAAAGACCATGCGCTTACTCTCAATTGCAAGCAGCTAACACCGCAAATAGAAATTTTGCTAGTAAATCCAATATATATAAAATTGGTTAGCGCTAGTAATGATGAAGAAATACAAATGGATGTGAAATAAAATTATGCTGTTGACAAATACTTAAACCAGTCAGTGCATATCCATATAAGATGATAGGTCATTTGAAAAAAATGTCCATCATAGCGTAAACAATTATAATCACCACGTGACAAAAGCAGCTAAAATGCTGACAGAAATGTCCCAAAATTGGATGAAGGTGCTCCAGAAACAATTGACCCAGGCGCTGGTGTATACCAAATGGATCACCCAAGTTCAGCGGCACTCTGAAGCATATGTTCTTGGAAGCCTTCAAAAAGAATCCAGTGTGGGGAAAAATAGGATTGTGCAAATACCACCACCCAAGTGAATGGAGGCTTACCAGAGATTTGGGACTCACAGAGCATATACTGTGTGAGTCAAACAGGCTTGAATTTCCAACTGGCAAGTACCAGGGGAGCCACAAAGGTGAACTGTAGATGGAATCCTGGTAGTTCCTTTACACAGAAATCTTCTCCATATAGAAGTCAAAAACGTCCTCGGACATAACCCACATAGAATAAAGAAGGGGCCATATAGTGTAATTCCATAAAAAACGTATAGTTTATTCAAAGAGAAACACTTACATTTCAGTTGTATAAAAAGCGCTTGTATGTATAAAAATGGCGGCAATGGAGTCCCCCCGACGCGTTTCGTCACACAGGACTTCGTCTGGGGTACTTACCCACTGCAGCCATGCTCCTTTATATAGATGCCAAGACCCCTATGATGAGAATCCAGCTCTTGAAAATTATTTGTTACTTCTGGGTCCGTCAAAATGGTAGACCCGCGTGCGTTCCAGGCCTCTATATGGCTAGTTCATCCCCCTAGGGCATCGCAATGGTCACTTCCGGGTCCGTCAAAATGGCGGACCCGCGTGCGTTCCAGGCCTCTACACCGCCTGATGTATCCCAATAGGGCATCACACCACCAAGGGTGTGTGTCATTGCGGCCGGAAGTGTGGGCCCGACGCTGCGATGTTATAGTTAAAACTGCGGAGTGCATGTCATCATGCACTCCGTAGAGTTTCGTAATGCGCATGCGCACAGCGCAGTGACGTAACTACGTCCTGGCATGACTACGTCCTGGCGCATGCGCCCGGCGTGCCGCAACTCCCAAGTGCAAGACAGATGACCCAGAGGGAGCCGCGTGCAGGACCGGAACGAACAAAACAAAAGAAACACAAGGAGTTGGATCCCGTGGTGAACAACAGCCCACCAGACCGGAAACCCCAGAGGAGTGTATGCAATAATTGTATTTTATAATCCGCGAGAAACATACTACAAAAATAATAAAAATATATTGAAAAAAAGAAAATAAAATTTTTTTTTGTGGTAATTAGTCCACAGAATGGAAATGGTCACCAGAAAAATATTAAACACGAAAAAAGAAGAAATTTTAAATAAACATGAAAAAATTGGGGTATATTAAATATGTATAAAAAGTATAAAAAAATATAAAAAAAAAAAGGGGAAAAGAGATGTATTCTCCAAAGGTCACATGGCTCACTCTTTAACCCCTTGAGTATATGTACACAATCACGATAGCCATAAACAGTAAACCAAACATTGTATATGGAAAAATTATCTGAAATTCTACAACAATGTTTTAAACGAGAGAATGAGATAAGTCTTTGACAGAAATATGTACAACATAACATAAAGTAGTGTATATAGATCGCCAAACGGTAGGGGGCCGATATCCCACGTGTATGTGTTAAGACTCATCTATGAAGGCATTAATGTCTACCTCAACATTCATACCTCAAGGAAAAGAAGCACGTTCAGATATGTATCATAGGGATAATTTACATTATCGCTATCCGTCTCCAGTCTCCATTTATAATCGATACACACCCCTTAGAGATGAGTACAGTCCCGAACGCAGGAGGGATAATACAGATCAATCTCCATATGTACACAATTCTAACTACCATGAAAATCAGGGTTTTCACGAGGACCGACGCACAAGGAAGTGAGGTCCAGACCTAAGAGAGGCTGCAGAGGGGGGAGGAAGTTACAAAGGAGAAAAGAGAAAAAGAGTTTAATTGGCCATGGTGTCTTTAATTTAAGTTCACAAACACTGACGAAAGCGGAATTATCTGTGTTAGACAAGGTCTCAAGTATGCTCCACAAAAAAAACTAGATAAATTTCATACTTTTATTGATATTCACAAATAGATCAATATTCAGAGATACTTGACTTCAAACCCTGTTCGCACAGATCCTCCGGCAGCAACCTCAGGAACGGTCCATTCTGGACTAGCCAATCCGTCTCTCTTCTCTCCCCGTTCCTATAGCTCCAGCTGTGAAAATGTTTAGAGATCTCGTTCTCAATGACCTTTCCAAATTACCCATTAAACATATCCGTCATTCCCCATTATCAAAAGACGGTTTGGAATCGTTATGTGCACATAAAAATCTGGTGGTCCGTCTTGCGGATAAAGGGGGGGAATAGTGGTTCTTGACAAGAACCAATACGAAGAGGAAATGTTAAGAATTCTAAATGAACCAGGCACCTACCAGATACTCCCTAATAACCCCACCAATCAATATAAAAAACAATTACAGCAACTCATTCAGAAGGGTTTTGACCTAAAAATTCTTAGTAAAAAAGAGAAAGCGTTCCTGGTCCCTACAGCACCTAGAATCCCTACAATATACTATTTACCCAAAGTCCACAAAAATCCTACCTGCCCTCCTGGTAGACCGATTGTTAGTGGTATTAACTCCATCACGGCTAGAATTGGTAAATACATAGACTTCTATCTACAACCGTTAGTAAAAAAGACATCTTCATATTTGAAGGATACGGGCTCTACCATCAGACTCCTGGAAAATGTTAATATACAGGAAGGATGCATTATAGCCACAGCGGATGTGGCATCTTTGTACACATGCATACCACACGAGAAAGGTATAGAAGCCGTTAAACATTTTCTTGACCATGAGCATTCCCTCGCAGCGTTCCAATGTGATTATCTAATAGAGCTGCTTGAGTTCGCAACCAAACACAATTACTTTTGGTTTAACCAGAGCTACTACCTCCAACAATGGGGAGTAGCCATGGGTGCCAAGTTCGCACCTAGTCTTGCGAACTTGTTTATGGCCAAATGGGAGGAGGATGTCGTCTATTCCCACGGTACCACCTCACTGGTTCTGTGGGCCAGGTATATAGACGACATCCTCCTCCTATGGAATGGGACGTTTGAAACACTCAAACAGTTCTTTGAATGTTTGAATGCTAATGATAGAGGCATCTCCCTCTCATATGAAGCCAGCAAAACTAGGATACACTTTCTTGATCTACAGATTGAGATAGTGGACAAAAAGTTTAAGTTTAATACATATTTCAAACCCACTGATCGTAATGGGTTCATCCCCACAAATAGTTGTCATCATAGATCCTGGCTAAATGCAGTTCCGCGTAGCCATTTTCTCAGGCTTCGGAGGAACTGCACAGACACAGATGTATTCTTCACACAAGCAAGTATCTTAAAACAAAGGTTTATAGATAAGGGATATGACAATGCCAATTTGGACTCCGAGATCCAAAGAGCTATGAACATCGAGAGAAAAACTTTACTTGAAGTAAAACCAAAGAAAGAACCTGATGAAAAACTCAAATGGGCCATGTTAACATCCTTCTCAAATCAGAACAAACAGATTAAAAACATCCTGAAGAAACATTGGGATGTTTTGAGACAGGATAACATATTGGGTACATTATTACCAGAGGAGGCCAAGGTTATATTCAGGGGGGCACCATCCCTACAAGGTCGAGTAGCTCCCAACGTGATCAACCCACCTTCTCGCCCCTCTTTTTTCCATAACATGGTAGGCTTCTTTCCATGCAAGAAATGCGTGGTATGTGCACATAACACACTCGATAGACGTACAATAACAGAGTTTTCCTCTACTGTCACTGGGAAGAACTATACTATAAAATCTTTCTGCACATGCAGTACAAGATACATAGTATATCTTATTACTTGCCCGTGTCGCAAGCAATATATAGGTCGCACTACCAGAACTTTCTCCATCAGAGTAGGAGAGCATATAGCCCTTATTAAAAGTAGGGACCCTAAGCATACAGTACCCAGGCTTTACAAGCAATTCCATAATAGTAATCCCGCAGGGTCCCAATTTGTCATTATAGACAAATATGTTCCACCATGGAGGGGGGGGGGCAAAGTTAGAGGGGTCTCCCGTCTTGAAATGTTTTGGGCATATGAACTGCAGACTTTTTTTCCTCGAGGTATGAATGTTGAGGTAGACATTAATGCCTTCATAGATGAGTCTTAACACATACACGTGGAATATCGGCCCCCTACCGTTTGGCGATCTATATACACTACTTTATGTTATGTGGTACATATTTCTGTCAAAGACTTATCTCATTCTCTTGTTTAAAACGTTGTAGAATTTCAGATAATTTTTCCATATACAATGTTTGGTTTACTGTTTATGGCTATCGTGATTGTGTACATATATTCAAGGGGTTAAAGAGTGAGCCATGTGACCTTTGGAGAATCCATCTCTTTTCCCCTTTTTTTAATATTTTTTTATACTTTTTATACATTTTTAATATACCCCAATTTTTTCATGTTTATTTAATATTTCTTCATTTTTCGTGTTTAATATTTTTCTGGTGACCATTTCCATTCTATGGACTAATTACCACAAAAAATTTTTTTATTTTCTTTTTTTCAGTATATTTTTATTATTTTTGTAGTATGTTTCTCGCGGATTATAAAATACAATTATTGCATACACTCCTCTGGGGTTTCCGGTCTGGTGGGCTGTTGTTCACCACGGGATCCACCTCCTTGTGTTTCTTTTGTTTTGTTCATTCCGGTCCGGCGCGCGGCTCCCTCTGGGTCATCTGTCTTGCACTTGGGAGTTGCGGCACGCCGGGCGCATCCGCCAGGACGTAGTCACGCCAGGACGTAGTTACGTCACTGCGCTGTGCGCATGCGCATTACGAAACTCTACGGAGTGCATGATGACATGCACTCCGCAGTTTTAACTATAACGTCGCAACATCGGGACCACACTTCCGGCCGCAATGACACACAGCCTTGGTGGTGTGATGCCCTATTGCGATACTGAACTTGGGTGATCCATTTGGTATACACCAGCGCCTGGGTCAATTGTTTCTGGAGCACCTTCATCCAATTTTGGGACATTTCTGTCAGCATTTTAGCTGCTTTTGTCACGTGGTGATTATAACTGTTTACACTATGATGGACATTTTTTTCAAATGACCCATCATCTTATATGGATATGCACTGACTGGTTTAAGTATTTGTCAACAGCATAATTTTATTTCACATCCATTTGTATTTCTTCATCATTACTAGCGCTAACCAATTTTATATATATCTGCTCTTTACAGAGCCAGTTCACATATCTCCGCTGCAGCTTCGGTGCAGATTTGCACAGGGGTCCTGTGCGTCTTTTGGTCCGTTTCAGGTCCAAATTCAGCCCAAAAATTTGGGCTGAAATAGGACCTGAAACAGGGATGTACCGGACCCCTGCTGTGAGATGTATGCGACAATAGTGTGAACCCTGCCTTAATGTGCCACTCAGCTCCCAGTGTAAATGTTGATCACAGATCCTAGTGGGAGTGTTGGTTGCCTCTTCAAACAAGCTGCTAGCAGGCTTCTTGAAGCTTGTTGAAAGCCCGCAGAAGCCTGCTAGCAGCCTGTTTAAAGTGGCAATTACCATTCCCATTAACCACTTGACCTACGGAAGATTTACCCCCTTCCTGACCAGGCCATTTTTTGCGACACAGCACTGCGTTATTTGTAACTAACAATTGCGCAGTTGTGAGACATTGTACCCAAATAAAATGTATGTCCTTTTATTCCGCACAAATAGAGCTTTCTTTTGGTGGCATTTGATCACCTCTGCATTTGTTATTTCTTCATTCTTTTTATACAAACAAGAAGTGGGCTTACCAACCGACTCAGTTAAGGGTAACATAAATGTGGAGTGGACCATTTTAATAAGAGATTGCACCAGCAATCTTTCAGATTGTGAAGCTGAAGGAGGTCCTACCGCAATTGACCCCTCAGAAGAGGAGTCATCAGCCTTTTCAAGGTCCGAGGGGAATTCATCTTCTCCCGTCACCAGATCCTCTGTTTGAGGGTCCAGGGTAGTGGAAGGGGACCTGTCGCGTTTTCTCCCACTCTGGGAGATGCGATTAAAGCTGCTAACCTTTCTTCCAATCCCCCAAGCTGAGGAAAAAACCTCCAGAGTAATATAGACAGGGGCTGCAGTGCTGGAAACAGTTGCAACATTTAACGGCCCCGATGGCTCACTCTGACCAGCCACCCCAGATCTTTCAGGGGAGGATGACATTGTAGAGATGAGACTAGGGACTTTAGAGCCTGAGCGAGACTCTTTTAGGTCCTTTTTTGGAGTGTTTCTACCTCCCCTTCTGACCATAGCCCGATGCACAAACGCAGAGGTACTGCCAGAAGAAAAATGCACCCACTGCTTGAGCAAATATCCCAGCAACTGCCACTGCTATTAATGCTCAGCCTGATGCTCAGTAAATGTGCCCAGGGAATGCCTGTGTCACCACTTACAGTGGGGGAAATAAGTATTTGATCCCCTGCAGATTTTGTAAGTTTGCCCACTTACAAAGAAATCGAGGGTCTATAATTTTTATCCTAGGTGTATTTTATATGATAGAGGCAGAATATCAACCAACAATCCAGAAAAAACACAAAAAAAGGTTTAAATTAAGTTTCAGTTTAGTGAGTGAAATAAGTATTTGATCCCCAAGCAAAACATGACTTAATACTTGGTGGAGAAACCCTTATTGGCAAGCAAAGAGGTAAGACGTTTCTTGTAGTTAGTGACCAGGTTTGCACACATCTCAGGAGGGATTTTGGTCCCCTTTTCTTTACAGATCTTCTCTAAATCCTTAAGGTTTCTTGGCTGTCGCTTGGCAATTCAGAGTTTCAGCTCCCTCCATGAATTTTCTATAGTATTAAGGTCTGGAGACTGGCTAGGCCACTCCATGTGCTTCTTCTTGAGCCACTCCTTTGTTGCATTGGCGGTATGTTTTGGGTCATTGTCATGCTGGAAGACCCATCCACGACCCATCTTCAGTGTTCTGACTGAGGGAAGAAGGTTCTCATCCAATATTTTACAATACATGGCCCCATCCATTGACCCCTCAATGCGGCAAAGTCGGTCTCTACCTTTAGCAGAGAAACAGCCCCAAAGCATAATGTTTCCACCTCTGTGCTTGACTGTAGGGATGGTGTTACATAGTTACATAGTAGGTGAGGTTGAAAAAAGACACAAGTCCATCAAGTCCAGCCTATGTGTGATTATGTGTCAGTATTACATTGTATATCCCTGTATGTTGTGGTCATTCAGGTGCTTATCTAATAGTTTCTTGAAGCTATCGATGCTCCCCGCTGAGACCACCGCCTGTGGAAGGGAATTCCACATCCTTGCCGCTCTTACAGTATAGAACCCTCTACGTAGTTTAAGGTTAAACCTCTTTTCTTCTATTTTAATGAGTGGCCACGAGTCTTGTTAAACTCTACTTCTGCAAAAAAGTTTTATTCCTATTGTGGGGTCACCAGTACGGTATTTGTATATTGAAATCATATCCCCTCTCAAGCGTCTCTTCTCGAGAATGAATAAGTTCAGTGCTCGCAACCTTTCCTCATAACTAAGATTCTCCACACCCTTTATTAGCTTTGTTGCCCTTTGTACTCGCTCCATTTCCAGTACATCCTTCTTGAGGACTGGTGCCTAGAACTGGACAGCATACTCCAGGTGCGGCCGGATCAGAGTCTTGTAGAGCGGGAGAATTATCGTTTTATCTCTGGAGTTGATCCCCTTTTTAATGCATGCCAATATTCTGTTTGCTTTGTTAGCAGCAGCTTGGCATTGCATGCCATTGCTGAGCCTATCATCTACTAGGACCCCCAGGTCCTTTTCCATCCTACATTCCCCCAGAGGTTCTCCCCCCAGTGTATAGATTGCATTCATATTTTTGCCACCCAAATGCATTAGTTTACGTTTTTCTATATTGAACCTCATTTGCCATGTAGTTGCCCACCCCGTAATTTGTTTAGATCTTTTTGCAAGGTTTCCACATCCTACAGAGAAGTTATTGCCCTGCTTAACTTAGTATCATCTGCAAATACAGAGATTGAACTGTTTATCCCATCCTCCAGGTCGTTTATGAACAAATTAAATAGGATTGGTCCCAGCACAGAACCCTGGGGGATCCCACTACCCACCCCTGACCATTCCCAGTACTCCCCATTTATCACCACCGTCCGAACCCTCCCTTGTAGCCAGTTTTCAATCCATGTACTCACCCTATGGTCCATGCCAACGGACCTTATTTTGTACAGTAAACGTTTATGGGGAACTGTGTCAAATGCTTTTGCAAAATCCAGATACACCACATCTACGGGCTTTCCTCTAGCTGGCAACTCACCTCCTCATAGAAGTTTAGTATATTGGTTTGGCAAGAACGATTCTTCATGAATCCATGCTGATTACTGCTAATGATACCGTTCTCATTACTAAAATCTTGTATATAGTCCCTTATCCTCCCCTCCAAGTGTTTACATACTATTGATGTTAGGCTAACTGGTCTGTAATTCCCAGGGATGTATTTTGGGCCCTTTTTAAATATTGGTGCTACATTGGCTTTTCTCCAATCAGCTGGTACCATTACAGTCAGTAGACCGTCTGTAAAAATTAGGAACAACGGTCTGGCAATCCCTTGACTGAGTGCCCTAAGTACCCTCGGATGCAAGGCATCTGGTCCCGGTGATTTATTAATGTTAAGTTTCTCAAGTCTAATTTTAATTCTGTCCTCTGTTAACCATGAAGGTGCTTCCTGTGATGTGTCATGAGGATAAACACTGCAGTTTTGGTTACTGAAGCCCTCTGATTCCCTCGTGAAGACTGAAGAGAAGAATAAATTCAATACCTTCGCCATCTCCCCATCCTTTGTAACCAGATGTCCTTCCTCATTCTTTATGGGGCCAATATGGTCTGTCCTCCCTTTTTTACTGTTTACATACTTGAAGAATTTCTTGGAATTTTTTTTGCTCTCCTCCGCTATGTGTCTTTCATGTTCTATCTTAGCCGTCCTAATTGCACCCTTACATTTCTTGTTGCATTCTTTATAAAGTCTGAATGCTGATGATGATCCATCAACCTTGTATTTTTTGAAGGCCTTCTCCTTTGCTTTTATATGCATTTTTACATTGGAGTTAAGCCATCCAGGACTTTTGTTCGCTCTTTTAAATTTATTACCCAATGGGATGCATTGGTTAATGCCCTTATTTAATATGCTCTTAAAGCAAACCCATCTCTCCTACGTGTTCTTTATTCCTAATATTTTATCCCAATCTATGCCTTTTAGCAAGGTTTGTAGTTTAGGGAAGTTGGCTCTTTTGAAATTCAGTGTCTTTGTATTCCCTTTATGTTTCCTATTTGTGTGATTTATACTGAAACTAATTGACCTGTGATCGCTGTTACCCAAATTGCCCCGTATTTCCACATCCGTGATCAGGTCTGTATTGTTGGTAAAGAGTAGATCCAGTAATGCTTTATTTCTAGTTGGTGCGTCTACCATCTGACCCATAAAATTGTCCTGCAAGACATTAAGGAACTGGCGAGCCTTAAAAGAATGCGCGATTCCCTCCGCCCAGTCTATGTCTGGATAATTAAAATCCCCCATTATGATAACACTTCCCATCCTTGCTGCTAATCCAAATTGTGATAGAAGATCTGTCTCCACTTCCTCCCTCAGGTTATGGGGCCTATAGCATACTCCCAGTATTATTTTCCCCTTAGCTTCATTCCTTTGGAGCTCTACCCATAAGGATTCCACCTCCTCCCTAGCTCCCTTAGTGATGTCATCTCTCCCATTCACTTGTACATTATTTTTGATATATAGGCATACCCCTCCCCCTTTTTTACCCTCTCTATCCTTGCGGTAAAGGGTATACCCTTGAATGTTTGCCAGCCATCATGAGAGCTGTTGAACCAGGTTTCTGAAATTTCCACAAAATCCAAATCCTCCTCTTACAACAGTATCTCTAGTTCACCCATCTTGTCCGCCATGCTCCTGGCATTGTTGAACATGCCACGCAGTATAGACCGGTCGCATATTGTCCTCGTATTGGGTGTTCCGAGATTGCAACTAGGACTTGCTACTATACTTACCTTGGGTTTTTGTGCTTTGGTCAACCTACCATGTACAGTCATGCCAATGAACATCTAAATGATTCAGAGAAGGATTGGGAGAAAGCTCTGTGGTCAGATGAGACCAAAATTGAAGTCTTTGGCATTAAGTCGACTCGGGGTGTTTGGAGGAAGAGAAATGCTGACTATGAGCCTAAAAACACCATCCCTACAGTCCAGCATGGTGGTGGAAACATGATGCTTTGGGGCAGTTTCTCTGCTAAAGGTACAGGCCAACTTTGCTGCATTGAGGGGCCAATGGACGGGGCCATGTATTGTAAAATATTGGATGAGAACCTTCTTCCCTCAGCCAGAACACTGAATATGGGTTGTGGATGGGTCTTCCAGCATGACAATGACCCAAAATAGCACCAATGCAACAAAGGGGTGGCTCAAGAAGGAACACATTAAGGTCACGGAGCCGTCAAGCCAGTCTCCAGACCTTAATCCTATAGAAAATTTATGGAGGGAGCTGAAACTTTGAGTTGTCAAGCTACAGCCAAGAAACCTTAAAGATTTAGAGAAGATCTGTAAAAAAGAGTGGAGCAAAATCCCTCTTCAGATGTGTGCAAACCTGGTCACCAACTACAAGAAACGTCCTACCTCTGTGCTTGCCAACAAGGGTTTCACCACCAAGTACTAAGTCATGTTTTGCTTGGGGATCAAATACTTCTTTGACTCACTGAACTGCAACTTAATTTAAAGCATTTGTTGTATGTGTTTTTTTCTGGATTTTTGGTTGATATTCTGTCTCTTTCATTTAAAATACACCTATGATAAAAATTTTAGACCCTTCATTTCTTTCTTCAAACTTACAAAATATGCAGGGGATCAAATACTTATTTCCCCCACTGTACATGCCCCCCACCCCTGCTCGTGTCCCTCCATCAGCTGCAGTCTGCAAAGTGGAGCTTTTTATCATGCAGCCCCGCACTGGACGTTGCCGCATGCCAATGCTGTGCCAAGCCACAGCCCCTCCATCTTCCTACCGTGCCCCCGTCTTTTTAAAAAAAGAGTTTCCCGTGCGATGGGATCGGCGTGTGCGTAGAGGGGTGGTGGAGAGGAGGAGGGCAGAACAAACCGCCGTGCTGAGGCGGTGGAAGAACGGAGCGGCATTCGTCGATCGTTCTGGGCTTTCTCCTACCTTCCGGGAGAGGGGAGAGCTTCTGCCCTAGTGGGGGGTGTTTTTAGAAAAAAAATCCCCCCCCAACATCTTACCGAGGCTTGGGACTGCTTAGCCAGAGGAAGCCTGCAGCTTCTACGGACACAGAACGAGGTATGTAAGCAGGAACAAGGTACGTGCTCAATACAGCCCCCAGTGGTGACTTTAGGCATGACATCATTTACTTAAAAGGAGAAAATCCATAAGAAAATGTAAAATTCCTTAGGAATCTCCACTTACCTTATCCCGCTGCAGGGATTCTGTGGTAAAACCAAACAGGCCCAATCTTCACCCCTCACGGCGGGCTCCATTAAAAAACCTTCAGGGACCGAGGCCCCTTTTTATGGGGGGATCCACACCCCTGGACCCGTATAGCACCCCGCCAGGAAGCTTTATGGCTGAAAAAACCAAAGCACTGGATCCCGGGGTCCAGCTCTCTAAAAAGAGAAGCGTTATGGGCTAAACCTCGTTTCTTCCACCACAAGGCCCGGGTACCATTTCAATTCAGCTTGACACTTTGAATGGATCCGGCTGCATAGCTTGCCCCAGCAAAGGATTATTCCAGTGGAGCTCAGCATAGCACATCTTTACTCGTGACCAACACCTAAGACACTGGCGGAAAAACTGAGGTACTCCCAGTAATGGGAGGGGTTATATAGGGAGTGAACTTCCTGTCTTAGGGTGTGCCAGTGTCCATCACCTAAAGGTGGCCTATATAACCCACATAGTAACTACTATGGCTCTGTGTCCAATGATGTACGATAAAGAAATGTAAACTAACCCTTTTCTTCTTCAGTCCTTTAAATAGTGGTCCTTAGCTAACCTTTATCTAGCTCTTGGGCCACTATTCCTCCCACTAACACCAATGATAAAGCATAATTTCTTCCACTACCACCAGCTATTTCTTCTACTGACAGCAACAATGGGCCACTACTACTTCCACTGACACCCAATGATGAGGCACTATTCCCTCCACTAACACCAATGATAAGGCACTATTCCTTTTACTTACACCGGTGATGAGGCACTATTGCTTTCACTCGCAGCAATGATGGGGCACTATTCCTTCCACTAACACCAATGTTGTGGCACTATTCCTTCCACTGATACCATCTTCCATCTTCCCCCTTAATACAAACAATGGTATGCCATTTCTCCCATTGACACCAATGATGGGGCACTATTCCTTCCACTGACATCAGTGATGGGGCACTATCCCTCCTCTCACTGACCATCAAGCCTGAGGAATTTTCTACTCCCATTGGCCACAGTCCAGCCCCCCCCCCCCCAA
The DNA here is from genome assembly GCF_042186555.1 of Aquarana catesbeiana. Taxonomy (NCBI): domain Eukaryota; kingdom Metazoa; phylum Chordata; class Amphibia; order Anura; family Ranidae; genus Aquarana; species Aquarana catesbeiana. The sequence goes on from NC_133324.1 coordinate 810,902,922, forward strand.
GTTTAAAGGACAGTAAACTGGTCCTTTGTTTAGGACCCCTGCTCTATAGTATAGCCCAATAAGTGTGAAGGAGAAACATGCTATTTTAAGGCTTGTTCACACCAGGTACATTGAGCTATGTTGATCAACTTTGATCAATGAAGGCTCAATGCAAATGCACATATAAAAAACAATTGTTCTCTATGTGCCCTGTTCACAATATACATGTATATTGTGTAAAAATGCAGCAAGTCTGCCTTTTTATGCATGTCAACACAATGCAGTGTGTTGAAATGCGCTACGGTGCATAATAGACAAAGTCACTCACCGCACTTAACCCTATTATCCTATTTGAGCAGACATTCAAAGCCAGTGCTCTGACTGGGGCTCCCTGTAGACCAGCCAACATTCATATACATTGAATATTTAATCCAGTGTGCCTGTACTACCACAATCCTCCCACAGGCACCCAGGGAAAAAATAAGAGGCGCTTAAAAGAATTAATTAAAGTGTTCACGTGCTTTAGACCCAGTGATGGTGTGACCCTCTACAGGTGTCCTGCACCTTAACACATTCAAAAAACAGAAAATGAACAAGTCTGCAAATTAAAAATTAAAAAGCAAAGATAAATATACACCACACTCTCTATGTGTTCTAGTGTGTTCAATACAGTGATGGTGTGACCCTCTATATGTGTAATTATACACTCACACTCAGTAAATGAATATCACAAACATATGCATCAATACGTCTCCAGTGATATATTGTGCGATCACTTCATGCTGTGCATGCACCAAAATAAATAGAATAAAATGACATATCTTTCAAAAAACAATCAGTCCAAAAAAGACATGACATCACACGTGGTGGACAAATGTCCTAAAAAAGTGATCAATCTTGATGCAAAAGGGTGATGATAAGTGTCTTCCACCTCTCCCTTAGTGAACGGTGCTTCCACTCCCTCAAGAATAACACTCACCGACTTATTTTGCCTGCATTCTCATGCACGGCAATAATCGCTTATTTACCACACACGGGTAACTGGATCAATCGTTGTTCCACAGTGATTGTTTTAAATAGGGTCCACATGAAAAAAATAATAAGTGCTCCAATAGTGTAAACCAGTTTCACACATTTATTAAAACCACTGCAATCTTCTAACATCAAACTCACATTTAAAACGATAAAAATCAGCCACAGTAAGGTGCAGATCACATCAAACTATATAGTGGAACCAAATGCAACAAATGGTCACGGCGGACCCGAGGTGTGCTGGCGCCGAGCTTCCAATCTCACCCCTCCCTTGATAATCCTCCGTTCCTCCGTGTAACTACAACTCCTCTCCCTCAGTATGGCTTACAGCGCTGTGTGTCACGTCTCACAGCCACGCCCCCGACATGTTTCGTTATTTTTTCCCTGGGTGCCTGTGGGAGGATTGTGGTAGTACAGGCACACTGGATTAAATATTCAATAGATAGATTTTGTTTTAAAGGGGCAGCTCTACACTAGCTGTGGGGAGTCATTTCACTACATAGTATATATCTATATATACATATATATAGATTTGTGATTTCACTTTTAGTTGTGGTTTTTAGGAGGCGCGGTGGAGGTATTATTGGTGGGAAGGGCAGTTTTTCTTAATACCATTACACGTAAACATTCATATACAGTTGTGCTCACAAGTTTACATACCCTGGCAGAATTTATGATTTCTTGGCCATTTTTCTTTCACTCATGGTTAGTCTTTGGCTGAAGCTATTTATTATCAATCAACTGTTTACTCTTTTTAAATCATAATCACAACAGAAACTAGCCAAATGACCCTGATCAAAAGTTTACATACCCCAGATCTTAATACCGTGTACTGCCCCTTTAACATCAATGACAGCTTGAAGTCTTTTGTGGAATTTTTGCTCTTTATCTTCTCAGATGGTAAAGCTGCCCATTCCTCTTGGCAAAAAGCCTCCAGTTCCTGTAAATTCTTGGGCTGTCTTGCATGAACTGCATGTTTGAGATCTCCCTAGAGTGGCTTAATGATATTGAGGTCAGGAGACTGAGATAGCCACTCCAGGATCTTCACTATATTCTGCTGTAGCCAATGACAGGTCGGCTTGGCCTTGTGTTTTGGATCATTGTAATATTGGAATTTCCAAGTACATCCCATGTACAGCTTCCTGGCTGATGAATGCAAATGTTCCTCCAGTATTTTTTGATAACATACTGCATTCATCTTGTAATCAATTCTGACCAAATTTTCTGTGCCTTTGTAGCTCACACATCCCCAAAACATCAGCGATCTACCTTGGTTTTTCACAGTAGGAATGTACCTTTCATCATAGACCTTGTTGACTCGTCTCCAAATGTAGCGTTTATGGTTGTGGCCAAAAAGCTAAATTTTGGGCTCATCACTCCAAATAACATTGTACCAGAAGGTTTGAGGCTTGTCTCTGTGCTGTTTGGCGCATTGTTAGCGGGATACTTTGTAGCATTTGCGTAGTAATGGCTTTCTTCTGGCTACTTAACCATGCAGCCCATCTTTCTTCAAGTGCCTTCTTATTTTGCATCTTGAAACAGCCACACCACATGTTTTCAGAGAGTCCTGTATTTCACCTGAAGTGGGTTTTTCTTTGCATCCTGAACAATTTTCCTGGCAGTTGTGGCTGAAATTTTAGTTGGTCTACCTGACTGTGGTTTGGTTTCAACAGAACCCCTCATTTTCCACTTCTTGATTAGAGTTTGAACACTGCTGATTGGCATTCTCAATTCCTTGGATATCTTTTTATATCCCTTTCCTGTTTTATACAGTTCAACTACCTTTTCCCGCAGATCCTTTGACAATTATTTTGCTTTCCTCAAGACTCAGAATCCAGAAACGTCAGTGCAGCACTGGATGAAAGATGCAAGGGTCTGTCAGGAGTCCAGATACTCATTGACCTTTTATACACACACTAATTACAAGCAAACAGATCACAGGAGAGGATGGTTACCTTTAATAACCATTCAAACCCCTTTGTGTCAAGTTGTATGCATGTTTTCAGGCCAAAATCACCAGGGTATGTAAACTTTTGATCAGGGTCATTTGGGTCATTTCTGTTGTCATTATGATTTGAAAAGAGTAAACACAGTTGATTGATAATAAATGGCTTCAGCCAAACACTAACCACGAGTGAAAGAAATGTTTTGTGTTAACATTTATATGCTCTGAAAAATGGCCAAGAAATCATAAATTCTGCCAGGGTATGTAAACTTATGAGCACAACTGTATATAAACTTAAAGTGGGCAAACAATAGCATCTTGCAGCTTTATTCTGATTCAAAGTTAAAATCCATGACTGCGCCACTAACATGTTTCAGCCTACAGCAGCCTTAATTACAGCTAAGAGGCCGCTTTAGACTGAAACACGTTAGTGCTATATTCATGAATTTTAAACTTATAGAAAAATAAAGCTGCATAAATAAAGATCATTTTTAAGAAGTGGTGCTAAATGTCACAAGAAAAACTGCACTGACCCACATCCCTGATTAATAGTTTAAAGACAAATTTCCTCTAGGTGGGACTTTAAAAGGGGCAGAAAGCAGCTATAGGATCACACAGGTTTACAAAAATATAAATCTTTTAATTGTTTAAAGTTAAAAGAATGATCACATATGTGTACATAACTTGAAAATCAACTGGATGCTGATACAGAGTGAATACAGTTAACAACACAGTTGGCAACCACAGTTTTGTCTGTTGAAATACAGTGAGGACAACAGATACCCAACACGTTTCAAGTCTGCAATATGCTTTCTTTTCTTCAGGGGCGTGCGATTACAACAGGATGTATAAACGTCATGCAAGCCGTATAACTATTCAGGGTATCCTGCATCCTTAAAAAGGGGAGATACTAGAAGCGTACTGCAGTCATAAACCCACTCGGTTTCAGCTCAGCAAGAGAAAGACACCATCCAAGGCGCATCTAGGCCCAAAAAATAGGTAGTTTCTCGCAGAGGGTGCCCTGGCACAGCCCAAAAGGGAAGTTCCCCTCGTATAACCTGGAGCGACTACAGTCGCTGCCCAGCCATGTGCATGGAACTCAAATGAGAGGTGATAGGGATATGATGGTATTCAACAGTCCACAACATTCATCAGAAAGTGCAAATGTATTGCCAGAAGGTCAGGCAAATAGCCTGCTAAAATGCTGCATGGTCAGAGATCTAGGACCTCCCTATCTTACAGTCACACACCAGATCGCAGGCTATTTGCCTGACCTTCTGGCAATACATTTGCGCTTTCTGATGAATGTTGTGGACTGCTGAATACCATCAGGTCCCTCTCGCCTCTCATTTGAGTTCCATGCACATGGCTGGGCAGCGACTGCAGTCGCTCCAGGTTATACGAGGGGAACTTCCCTTTTGGGTTGTGCCAGGGCCCCCTCTGTGAGGAACTACCTATTCTTTGGGCCTAGATGTGCCTTGGACGGTGTCTTTCTCTTGCTGAGCTGAAACCGAGTGGGTTTATGACCGAAGTACGCTTCTAGTATCTCCCCTTTTTAATCAGATGCAGGATACCCTGAATAGTTATACAGTTTGGATGACGTTTATACATCCTGTTGTAATCGCACACCCCTAAAGAAAAGAAAGCATATCGCAGACTTGAAACGCGTCGGGTATCTGTTGTCCTCACTGTATTGCAGACAAAACTGTGGTTGCCAACTGTGTTGTTAACTGTATTCACTATGTATCAGCATCCAATTGATTTTCATATTATGTACACATATGTGATCATTCTTTTAACTTTAAACAATTAAAAGATTTATATTTTTGTAAACCTGTGTAACCATATAGCTGCTTTCTGCCCCTTTTAAAGTTCCACCTAGAGGAACTTTGTCTTTAAAATAAATCAAGATCATGTCTGGTGCCACCTTTATTATATATACTATGGTGCAGGAAAAAAGTTGACAATTCTTTTTTGTTAGCAAGGTGGGGGATGGCTAAAACCTCTGAGCTTTTGTTGCTGTTTAGGTCCCCACAGTGGTCCCTAAATTCCTATAGCAATGTCAATATCGGGACAGGAAGTGGAGAAAAAAGCGGTTCTAATTGTTCGCTACTGCATCCAAAATGGAAAAAAATTTTTTTTACAATGATTTATTTTATTTTTTCATGTATCTAACTACTGAAGGATAAAAACTGATTGGTTGCAAATAACAAACAATGAACTAGATGGGGGTGAAAATGAATGAGGACACTGCAATAAAATAAAACTTCACAATTTCAAAATAATACTGTGTGACTACACAGGTTGAAACTTGCATTGAAACTAGGGAGCTGCAATTTATTATTATCTGATAATAACTTTGTTTTAGGCTAAAAGATATAAGTGTTTCTTAAAAATCCTAAATGATACAAAATTACATAGTGGCCATGAGTCACGCTCACAAAATGGGCAGTGATGGCAGCGAAAGGAAGCTTCTGCAATTACATCACTAATAGGCAACGACAAGAGATTTCCATGCTCTGAACAGAGGATTAATATGTTGGTTGGATAGATTTTGTTTCATGTGTCTGATATGTCGTGTTTAATCTGAATCTTATAAAAGACCAGTGCACATAAATTACAGGTTGACTCACATAAAAGAACTTGTATAAATAGTCAAAGATGAATATGTAAATGCACTTGAAGAAATCTGGGAGAAAGGGTTTACCTACACACATAAGACTTCTATTGCATTTGCCATGTTATAAAAATGTTAACTATACCAAAGTATTGACTTGAAAGATTTACCTTTTGTCTTGAATTCTTCCTAAAAGATCAGCTTGACATAAATACATTTTGTTTATGAACAATTGAATCTACGTATAGTTTATAATTGATATGTTCATGAGGCCAGCCATATTTTCTTGTAACACTGGGTTGTGCCTTACTGCTCCTTCTCATAGTACATGTCAGGAAAGGTGCATTCCTATGCGCAGAAGAATGGTTCGTGGGCAAATCTCAGGTGCACATGCACAGCAGGCCACGCATGTGCAAACAGCCAGGCGGGCTATTTAAACTGCACTAGGGCCTGGTGTCAGTGTCATTTGTTCTACTGCGTTCCTGAAGTATCTGAGTATCTGTTCCTGTATTGATTATCCGTTGCTGACCTGATCCTGCTCTTGACTCTGCTTGAACATTGCCTGCACAGACCCCTGGCTTGCCTTTGTACTTTGCTTCTGCCTCATCCCTCTGCTCGTTTGCCTTCACGTTACCAATCTCAGCCTGATCCCTGACTATTCTTCTGCCTGTTGTCTTAACCTGATCTGCCCATTTGTTGCTGACTTGGACTGTTTGACCCTGTCTTGTGCCTAATTATTACTGCACCTGTTGTCCGTGCTCTTCCCTGGCTTCAGCTCTGCCACCAGCGTGTCTGGTCCTGTGGTCCTGTGTTCTAGTTGCACACCAGCACAAACTAGCAAAAGACTTACCAGGCACTCGTGCCACCTTGTGCTCCAGCATTCCATTACCTTACCAGGGACTCCAGAACCAGGGTTGTAAGAGAGATCTGCCTCAACGCTTCAGGCTCCACCACCAGTACGTTACAGTAAAAGTCAATGGGTTATCGTATCTTGGAAAGCAATGCACTCCCTGTGTGGCTGATGTCTTTTCTCAACAGCTGAGAGCAGAGAGGTTGCATGGGACTAAGTCATATACAGCATTCCCTCTAGTTTTTTATTTACAAACTTTTTCTTTTAAAGTGGAACTTTACTCTGTCAATCAACATTTATTATTTTTTAATCATTATGCTGCTTGCATTAGTAAATAGGTTGGAAAGTATATCACATTTACTTGTTATAAACTTTTTTCACATTTCTTCAGTTACTTCCTGGTTTTCTTGCTTAGGTAAATTAAGTCATATATCCCAGGAGTCTTCAGGAGGAGAGGAGGGGTTTTCTCAGCTAAGCACAGAGGCAGCACCGTGGCTAAGTGGTTAGCACCTGCGCTTAGCAGCACTAAGCTCGTCAGTTTGAATCCCAACCACGGCACTACCTGCCTGGAGTTTACATGTTCTCCCTGTGGGTTTCTTCCGGGTACTCCGATTTCCTCTCACACTCCAAAGACATGCTGGAAGGTTAATTGGCGCCTGTCTAAATTGGAAAAATGTGAGTTAGAGACTTTAGATTGTAAGCTCCTTTTGAGGGCAGGGACTGATTTAAAATGTAAAATATATACATAAAGCGCTCCGTAAATTGACGGCACTATATAAATACCTGTGTAGCACCCTGATATTTAGGCAGGGTTGCTATCAAATTTAGTTGCCAGGCGATAGTTGCCTTAGCCAATTGTTAGGAGATCAATTGATTCCTTTCTAAATCTGGATTTGTTGCACCCTTTCTCTTCTGTCACTGGGTGGCACTATGCTAGTGACATTAGATAAGACAGGGGCTTTGCAAGCTCAGCCATGAATGGATGGGGTGTAAAAGCCAATTGGCAAGAATGTTCTTTGATCCCTTGGCCTGCTGGGAGAGCCTATTTATTTGGGTGGAGTCAGGTGATCGAGGTTCTGTGTCACCTGGATGGCTGTCTGGGTGGACGTGTGTTGTACTGCCCCGGGCTGCTAGGCCGGGAGCCTGAGGCCTATCCCGGGGACATCTGGCAGCGTAGGGTTGGGACTGCTGGCTTGCAGTCCAACCAGAAGTAGCAGTTCAGCCGGACGGGGAACCAGCTGTGGTCGGAGGTAGAATGGGAAACTGTCACCACTAAGGGACCAACCACCTTGTTACCGGAGACCACTGTGAGTAATCTGAAGCCAGTACCAGAGCAGTCTTCTCACCAGCCGGGGTTGGTGAAGAAGTGGGAAAGCTTCTGTGAGTGCCAAGCCAGGGACCTGGCGGGACAGTAGAGGTGACGCTTGCGGAGCATTAGTGGGTGCCAAGCCACGGACCCAGCAGGGAAGCTGGGGAGATGCTTGAGGATGATACTGAGCACTAAAGTGGAAGAGCGCAGGGGATCCAGTGGCTTTTGGATCCGAAGTCTAGTGAAAGACTGAGAGTTCATTCAGTAAAGGCCCACAGTGAGTGACTGTGGAGTAAGCGGAGAACTGTTTGTGTTGCCAATAGTTGAATACAACTACCGTTAGTAACTGCTGCAAGATTGTTGCCATAGGAGACAGCGGACCTACCTATACAGAAGTAGTGTCCGGCTGGAGGCCTTCACCTGTATAGCTGTCTACCTATAGAAGTCTCGGAGTCTGCCAATTATCATTGCATCTACTTAAGGGTGTCCTGTCCCTAACCCTCTCTCCCACAGTTTTGTTCAAGAAACAATAAATCTCTTTGCATTCAAAAAGTGTCTGGCGCCCACCTTTTCATCTTGCAGTACACCCACCATGCCTTGTAACCCACTCTACACAGAAGGATGTCAGCTGTCCCTGACTCTGGAGGTCACCATTAGGCCTCTAGATGTCCCGGACTTTGCTACATTTGGTGCCCAACGTGGGGCAAAGGCGTTATTTCTACAGCAGTCGACCATGGTAACTGGCTACAGCTACATCGGGATTTAGTCTGGCTCCCTGGGAAAGTGGCAAGTAACATCTTTACTTTGTATAGACTGTGTTATTGTGCATTCCAACAATGTGGGGAAGAACCAGCATGCCTCATCTCTCATGGGAGAGTACCAGCCTGGTCTTTTGACACTTTACGCCAGTGCTGCAAGGGTTAAAACAGACTCCATTAAAGTTTTGGTACACTGCGAAAGGAAAGATGCGGGCGCTAAAGTTCCCAGAAAGTATCTGGACCAATCCTTAGGCAGGGGGAGGAGCCCCCACTCTGCAGAGGCTATCTGGGTGGACGTGTGTTGTACTGCCCCGGGCTGCTAGGCCGGGAGCCTGAGGCCTATCCCAGGGACATCTGGCTGCTAGGCTGTCTGAGGCCCATCCAGAAGCAAAAGAACAGCGTAGGGTTGGGACTGCTGGCTTGCAGTCCACTCAGAAGTAGCAGTTCAGCCGGACGGGGAACCAGCTGTGGTCGGAGGTAGAATGGGAAACTGTCACCACTAAGGGACCAACCACCTTGTTACCGGAGACCACTGTGAGTAATATGAAGCCAGTACCAGAGCAGTCTTCTCACCAGCCGGGGTTCGTCAAGAAGTGGGAAAGCTTCTGTGAGTGCCAGGCCAGGGACCAGGCGGGACAGCAGAGGTGACGCTTGCGGAGCATCAGTGGGTGCCAAGCCACGGACCCAGCAGGGAAGCTGGGGAGATGCTTGGGGATGATACCGAGCACTAAAGTGGAAGAGCGCAGGGGATCCAGTGGCTATTGGATCCGAAGTCTAGTGAAAGACTGAGAGTTCATTCAGTAAAGGCCCACAGTGAGTGACTGTGGAGTAAGCGGAGAACTGTTTGTGTTGCCAATAGTTGAATACAACTACCGTTAGTAACTGCTACAAGATTGTTGCCATAGGAGACAGCGGACCTACCTATACAGAAGTAGTGTCCGGCTGGAGGCCCTCACCTGTATAGCTGTCTACCTATAGAAGTCTCGGAGTCTGCCAATTATCATTGCATCTACTTAAGGGTGTCCTGTCCCTAACCCTCTCTCCCACAGTTTTGTTCAAGAGACAATAAATCTCTTTGCATTCAAAAAGTGTCTGGCGCCCACCTTTTCATCTTGCAATACACCCACCATGCCTTGTAACCCACTCTACACAGAAGGATGTCAGCTGTCCCTGACTCTGGAGGTCACCATTAGGCCTCTAGATGTCCCGGACTTTGCTACATTTGGCGCCCAACGTGGGGCAAAGGCCTTATTTCTACAGCAGTCGACCATGGTAACTGGCTACAGCTACATCGGGATTTAGTCTGGCTCCCTGGGAAAGTGGCAAGTAACATCTTTACTTTGTATAGACTGTGTTATTGTGCATTCCAACAATGTGGGGAAGAACCAGCATGCCTCATCTCTCATGGGAGAGTATCAGTCTGGTCTTTTGACACTTTACGCCAGTGCTGCAAGGGTTAAAACAGACTCCATTAAAGTTTTGGTACACTGCGAAAGGAAAGATGCGGGCGCTGAAGTTCCCAGAAAGTATCTGGACCAATCCTTAGGCAGGGGGAGGAGCCCCCACTCTGCAGAGGAGGATAAGGAAGTGCTGCCACGTGTTTCTGGTTGTGGGATGGAGAAGATGGCGCAGTTTGGATATACTATGGTGGATTGGAAGATGTAGGCTCCGAGTGTTGAGTGCGAGCCCAAGGGCACTCTGACACCATAGTGCAGTACACAACTGAAGGTATTCTTGCCCTGCACACGGCTGGAGGCTATGAGGCCTTGGGACTGATCTGCGGAAAGTGTTCCCGGGTTGGCCACGCATCCGAGGCCTCGGATCGTCTGTGGATACTGTGGGGAACCCCTGTTTGAGGTAGTCTCACCATCCCAACCTCCGCGGACACTGCAAGCGGAGTGCAACAAGGATGTCACCGTCCCGGCTGGAAACGGCATTGAGAGTCCACCTGCTGTCACCCGGCTTGTGAGAGAAGCTGCTCCTCTTGTTTCTGTGGCTGCTCCAGGACCCAGTGCTCCGGTTGTCCCTCAAGGCCAGGGTTGGGCCCGCCTGCTCTCCTTGATGGCAGAACCACCGGGGAAAGGGATGCCAGAGTCGGGTATGCCTGCAAAGGGTGAAGGTAGTGTCCCTGTGGGGGTTGGTGATACCTGCGGCCATTAAGGGGGACAATGCGGTTGTGCCAAATAAAGCCGACTCAAATATCCCATCCGATCAGGTCTCTGAACAACTTTTAGACACTTTGTCATGGACTGGGAAGTGGACTGATAGCGATGAGGAACAATTGTGCGATTTAGGAGGAGGATGAAATTCCCTCTGTGCCCACGGCTAGTGTCAAAGTTGAAATGTCTTCCAGTGCAGTTCCTTTCATATGCATTACTAAGTCCTTTTAGGAGGATCGCAGGGCAAAATGGGTTCCTAAAGTTGCATTGAGCAAACCAATCTTGTTTATTAAGTCTGACTGCAAGCCAGATATTGTTGCCGGATACCCAGTTCAATGTGTACCAGATGCACGGGTCCTAACTGGGTATGGAGACCCTAAGGCACTGCCCAGGCTGTCCAAGACACAGTGCATAATTATTAAGAAAGTGGCTGAGGAGTATGGATATCTGTATCCCTATATACCAGCCCATCTAGAGAAAGAGATCCAGGACAAGGAAACACAAGACGAAGATGAAGCCGTATGGAGTCTTTTTTGGATGCCTTTGCGGGTGGATTTTGAAGTTGTCACCCAAGATAGCTGAGAGGTATACCTCAGTATTGCAAACTTAAAGCTATGGTCGCAAAATTGACTCAGACAATGTGATTATCCACAGGCCAAACAAAAAAGGCATTCACCATTACATTACTATGGTAAATGCTAAAGAAGAAACCCTGAAGTTACCAGATCCCGGATACTACTGGTAAATGTTATTGAATTGTGTTTCTCATTGACACCATACGGATTACAAATGTGAGCTTTGTGGAGTTAAGACGCTATGCTGGAAGCCACGCCACCTCTTGTACAGAAAGTTTTGCTAGTGGGGGGAATTCCTATTGGCTGTATTGCTGGGACTGCGATGAACTGTGTGCTGCCGGCAGATACAGGGAGTGCCCACATGAGTCATGCTGGCTGGTGATATGGAATTGCCAGTATGCCTCCCTTGGAAAAGTAACATGTTGATTTGACATTCAGCGTGTTTGTTTCTTCATCCAATGAGGAGATTTGTTCTCAGTCCCCGACTGTTGTGTGGACAGACTGAGATCACCTCTGTAAGGTGACCTATGTCAAGAAGTGCGGTCCCTTGCATCATGGCCTGGCTGTTTGTTGCTTGATTGCAGCCATGCCTCTTATCTCCGGAGTTGTCCCTGAGAAGAAGGGAAACTGCTGGGAAATGTTGTTTTACCCCGAATGAAAACTTAGCTAGTTAGGTAGAATAAGCTGTGGCAAAGGGGCAAGTTCTCACCTTACGATGGACTGTCAAGTGTACCAGGATTGGTTTTCCTATGCTGGCTACCAGGTGGCTTGAGCCGTGCCAGCCTGAGTAAGCCCTTGTTCACATTATGCACTTATTTCATAGGAAATGGTAATAAAGTTTTCTGTAGGATAGCCATGGAAAGGGGTGGCACCCTTGAATAAGGGTGGGGCCCATTTTTCACCTGTCTATGTGTTTAGATATAGAGATCATTGTAGCTTAAGAATATTATAGGGTGTATTTAAAGTGTCTGGCGCCCACCTTTTCATCTTGCAGTACACCCACCATGCCTTGTAACCCACTCTACACAGAAGGATGTCAGCTGTTCCTTACTCTGGAGGTCACCATTAGGCCTCTAGAGGTCCCAAACTTTGCTACACCTGTTATAAAAAAAAAAAAAAAAAAAAACCAAGAACAGCCTCCTGCCTGTATGCTTGAGCTAAGGGCAGATGGATTCTAGGAAGTAAACGCTACATGAATCATCTGCCCTTACTCAAGATGACCATGGGATGTTTTTCAAAGTGATTTCTCAGCAAAATAAAGGATGGAGGGGTGAGTTTGCTGTGAATATTAAAACTAAATAGCGTTTTCAGTTTGTGGTGCCCAGATGCAGTGCAATTGCTCTTTAATTAAAATTATTTATTTATAACAAAATTATAAAACAGCAAGCACTTAAAAAGTAATATTAAAAATAATGAATGAAAAGAAGTAATATTAAACATAATGACTTTTAAGGCTCCAGTGTCCCCTCTTACACTCCAGCCTACATATTCTATTATGAATTGGCATCATGTTATTGCAGATTCATTTTCCAACGAAAAAGCAGGTGACACAGGAAGCTGTAAAGCAAAATCAGGAAACAGTGTAACCATTTCTTGGCTGCATGTGAATCATATGAAGGGCCAAACAGAACTCCAAAGTCAGGTTACATAAATATTTCAACTGTTCATTTAGCTGTTTTCATGGAGTTCCACTTTACAGGTGATACTCGAAAAATTAGAATATCGTGCAAAAGCCATTTGGGGAGCCATGTCATCTGCTGGTGTTGGTCCACTGTGCTTCATTAAGTCCAGGGTCAACGCAGCCCTCTACCAGGAGATTTTGGAGCACTTCATGCTTCTTTCCACAGACAAGCTCTATAGGGATGCTGACTTCATTTTCCAGCAGGACTTGGCACCTGCCCACACTGCCAAAAGCACCAAAACTTGGTTCAATGACCGTGGGATTACTGTGCTTGATTGGCCAGCAAACTCGCCTGACCTGAACCCCATAGAGAATCTATGGGGCATTGCCAAGAGAAAGATGAGAGGCATGAGACCGAACAATGCAGAAGAACTGAAGGTCACTATTGAAGCATCCTGGTCTTCCATAACACCTCAGCAGTGCCACAGGCTGATAGCTTCCATGCCACGCCACATTCAGGCCATAAATGCTGCAAAAGGGGCCCAAACCAAGTACATATGCATGCTTATACTTTTCAGAGGTCCGATATTGTTCTATGCACAATCCTTGTTTTATTGATTGCATGTAATGTTCAAATTTTCTGAGATTGTGGATTTGGGGTTTTCATGAGCTGTAAGCCATAATCATCACAATTATGAAAATCACGGGTTGAACTATCTTGCTTTGCATCTAATGAGTCTATCTCATATATTAGTTTCACCTTTTTAAGTTGCAGTAGTAAAATAAATGAACTTTTGCACGATTTTCTAATTTTTCCAGTATCACCTGTATATCAATCACGGATCTTCAATTTGGGAAACTCAGAACACTTAGTTGCTGATGGAACTTCCTATATAACGTGTAAGCAAAACAGCTCATGAGTAAATTTTATGTTCTAGTGTGTAATGTGTCATGAGCTACACAATGCAGACCATGGAAATATCCTAAAACAACAAAGGAAAGAATAACATCTTATTGGCATCTCCTCTCTGGAGGCTGACTAGGAATCAATGTACAGCTCGCATTGCAGTGCTAGTAAGTGACAGATTAGAAACAGGAGTGATTGTTAGCACATCTGCAGAGCGTGATGAAGGGCCTAGCTATCAGAGACCATTCATGTCAGACCTGTCATAGTTTTCCAGGTATAAAATGACACAATACAGTATCCTATAATAACAGGTATTCTGCCTATTCCTCTTATGTAGATAATTCACTGTTATGAAAACAAACTGGCACTTTAAACGCGCAGACCGACAACAAGGTACTTCAAAGAACGCCTATGTTTTAAGCTATTATTTCTACAACAAGTTTGGTACAGCTGTTTTTTAAGCAGCAAAACACAAACACCGTATTGCAACAAAGGTAAAGGAAAATCTGTGTTCTTGTGAAATTGGCTTTGGCAATTGGTTTAAAGGGGCAAGAACAAACTATAAGCCACAGTCTTCCTAATCCACAGACAAGAAGAGATTTGTCCTCCTGAGGGCATTCATAAAAGGAAGCTGACAGTATGAGCAGTACAGAGCCATGCATTGGTCTGCTACAAAAAACAAACACATGCATTAGGTCTTTGACAAAGAGGGTAGTTCTGATAAAAGCCAGTCCTAAAAATGTACACAGTACCATTAGGCCACTGAATCCTGCAACTCCCAACTTTTTACCTAATTTCAAAAAAGGCAAACTTCCTTTTACATAAGAATGTTTTTTTACCCCAATATGTAAAAATGTTAGATAATTACGTTATTGTGGATTACGAAAGAAGTGTTTTGTTTTTGTTTTGTTTTTTTATAAAAAGTTTTATTTTAAAGCTACCAACCCATCTGATATTTATAACCATCATTTGGGAACACCATGCAAATCTTGAGATTCCAGATCAGGCCTCCTGTTTATCCCAATAAACTTCAAACGCTGTGACCTGGCTGCTCCTCCTAGGTCCTCCATTTATCAATATGGATAGTTTATAAGGAAGTACATAGGTGCATGTACTCCAATCAATGCAGATCTGAAGAGGCTGGGGTCAGAATCTTGGAAGAGAGCATTTGTCTTCTGGATCCCCTGGGAAGCTACATATCAACATAAGCCAGTCCATGTCCCGGAGCAAGTCAGAAGGAAACCTGAGGACTTTGGTTACCATACATGGGTTAGTTAATGGGCTTGATTTATTATATCATGTGGTGTTTTTTATGTACTTATTATCAATTAAAGGTTAATTGCACTAGGGTGGATGCGCTCTCTGTTTTGGTTGTTTTGTTTTTCACAGCTTATTTGCTCCCCATTGAGTTGTTAGAGAGCTGCTAGCAGGTGCTGTATGCTTTGGCCCCTTGCTTACAGAAGAGGATCTAATCCTAAACAGAGTGAGACTTATTTGGACTGTATAGCACAACTACTGGATATAAGGGTGTTATTATCTTCTGGGTCCCTCAATGTTTTATGTAAGTTGTTTGGGTGCTTGAACCTCCTAGGGTCGACTCCTGCTAAGTTATACACAATTATATTGTGCTTAGTAACTTATAGTGGAATAAAGGCTAATGATACTCACAAAACTAATGATACTATCACAGTCATATGCACATAGCTGGTCCAGTTGTGGTCAACACCACCAGCATACCAACATGTTATTGGATTGTAGAGAAAACCACTGCAGATGGAAGAAACCCATACGAAAAAAACAAAAAGCCACATGTAAATTCATCCCCTCCGGGTGTTCATCATGCTTGATAGTGCAGCTATTACTTAGTGATTAGTTTAGTTGTTATAGGAAAATAAGTACATTATTACATAATTCCTTTATTTAACAAAATAGTCATCGTACACTGACAGAAAGAAACCCAGTGAGCTGAAACAATAAACAATCTTGGTATTGAAAACATAACTAGAACAATGTCCAAGGCATTCTGATAAGCACGGGATTGTGGTACATGTCCATATCCAAACATCCAGAGGATACAGTAGTAAAAAAAAAAAGTAAAAAGGTGAAGTAAATAGAGTGACATTATCAAGAGGAAGTACATACCATGACACACTGGAGTTTCCATAAGGAAAAACTATGTGGGATCAGAGCTGGGCAATGCCTAGTCAGGCTACCAAAAAGGGTAAACCAGTCGGTGAAGACATTTAAAAACATAGGGTCAAGCAATAGGGGGGAAGACGGAAGGGCAAGGAGAGGAGGCAATGGAAAGTAGGTGAGGTTTTGGAAATGTGGAAAGTTATGACAGGGAGGGACAGAAACCAGAAGGGTAGAAGTCTCCTGGCAAGAGACTAGAGGGCATATACAACCACTCAGGTTGTGCAAGCTCCTCAAGATGTATCCCTGAAGGTCACTTCCATATTATGTAGCCATAGCTGTAAGATCTTCCATGTCCCCAAGTTCATTAGGCGGATTTGAATATTTCCAACAAAGCGGAATACAGGCCTTCATCGCATGCAGCAGTTAAATAGTAGGGGAGGCCTTATACTTTTTAACAGGTCTCTCTGACAGGTCTAAGCTGCAAGGCCATTATGTAGGTCAACAGCAGTGAGTTGTTTGATTATACCAGTCACCTCATGCCAAAAAGGCTGTATTTTCCAGTATTGCCAGAAGATGTGTACCATCATACCTCCTTTCACTGCCACATCTCCAGCAAGAGCTGGGGACTTGGGGAGAGATATGGTGGAGGGTCATAGGAACCCTGTACCATCTGGTCAATTTTCCATTTCGTGAGAAAAGGCAGAGTGTAGCTGGAGTCTGGATGAATTAAAGAGGCGTAAATAGAGGAAAAGTAGTGGCGGACTGGTTCCCCTTTATGACACAGGTTCTCCAATTCCATAAGAGGGCATGAGATGCTCAGAGGTTTGGAGAGCTTGCAGAGGAAATGGCGAAGCTAAAGGCCACGCCAAAAATCAAAAGGAGGTCCGCCAATCGAGTGAGGCAATGAGGTCACTATGCAATGACAAAAAGCCAGTCAAAAAGGAGCGGCAACTTGGCTTAAGACATTGAAATTGCGCAATGTGGAGTGTTGGGGCAAATTAAGGGTTGCCCAGGATGGGAACCATAGGAGAAGGTAGTGGGGGAATTTGTGAGCAGCAAAAGGTTTATCGGGAGATTGCTAGAGCGCTATTAAGAGTAGGGTGTACACAGAGTTCTTTAGGCAGTGGGGAAATGATCCAAGGCCAGCTCATACCCGTACTCTGAGAGTCTTCAGGTTCTACAGACACCCAGTGTTTTGCCTCGCCATGGCAGCAAGATATAGCCTTATAATAGGATCGGATTTCAGGGAGGCCCACCCCAACATAGATTTTGGGTAGGGACTGGTGTTGTAGCCAGAGGTGTGGTTTCTTGTGGGACCATACAAACTCTTGAAACATAGAGCTGACTTTTTTGAAAAAAAGAGAAGGGAGGAGAATGAGGAGAGCTTGCAGTAAGTAAAGCACTCGCGGGAGCATGGTAATTTTCAGTGCGTTGCACCTTCTAAACCAAGTTAATGTTAATGAGTGCCAGCGCAAGAGGTAACCCCCGAGTTTGAGTAGTAGTAGCCCAAAGTTCGCAGACTGCAGGTTAGCAGAATCCGGCATAATATTCGTGCCAAGATAAAGGATCGAGTCAGTAGCCCATAGATGCTTTATGGTAACCAAAGATACCAGAGTCGCCACAAACCATACAGAGAAAGGGTTATAGGATTAGAATAAAAACGAGAGGAGAGAGCAGGGCACCCCTGTCTCTTCCTATTAGTGATAGGAAAAAAGTCAAATCTGGACTTGTTTACCTTTATGGCTGCAGAAGGATGGGAGTACAGGGCAGAAATCCAGCGAAGCATGGCAGGACCGAGACCAATGTGCTCCAAGGTCGCCCGCATAAATTGCCAATTGACCCTGTCAAATGGTTTCTCGGCATCTATCGAAAGCAAAAGAAGTGGGCGCCTGGAGGTCTTGGCCACGTGAATAATGTTAAGAATGCTGATCATATTATTGACGGGCTCATGGAGAGGGACAAAGGCCATTTGGTCTCTATGTATTAGTCGAGGATTGTGTGGAAGCTGCCTATTTGCCAAGATTTTACAAAGAGCTTCAGGTCATTGTTCAAAAGAGCTATCAGCCGATAGCCTCCACACTTAGAGGGGTCCTTGTCTTCTTTAGGGATAAGCAAAATAATATCGGCGTCTGTGGGCATGGGCTTTACTTTAATCAGAGAGTTGAGTGCAATCGCCAGATGCGGAGAGAGCAGTTCAAAGAAGGTCTTACTTATAGTAAAAGTACATTACTATGAATGGAAATATGTAAAGGTCTAAGCAGATTCAATAATGAATACGACAAATTAAAAAATATTACCGTCCAAAAATCTGAAAAACACAATTGCATACAGACATTGATGCGGTATCCCCCCTTGGAATACGAGTGGCCAAAGAACACTTGGGATCATCCAACCGATTTTAGAGAAAATCTGGTCTGGACTATCCATTTATACCCTTTATTGGTAATTATATCCTATGTAACTTTCTTGTATATACATAAAAAACCCCTCTTTGTTTAATATGTTGATAATTGAAATGCTAAAAACACAATTTTTTAACAGCAAACCAATCCCCTGAGGAAGACCTTGACTATTCAGGTTGAAATGCGTCGGAAATTCCTATACAACAGATATTCAATACATAATACTGTGTATAATTTTATGTTTGCATTTTTTGTGTACTTTTGAATAACAGTATATCCCCCGACCAGAGCTTATATTTTAATGGCGATGTGTTCATGTTACGATGACAAATTTTCAATAAAGAACCCTTTTTTTAACAATTTATTCCTTTAATCTACTAACCCTGTTGCAGAAAAACCCCACTAGGGGAGCCTTCCCATATTGCATACAGACATTTTTTTTTTGTTTTAAACAAATATTTGAGCTCTACATAAAAAACACTGAATGAAGTACATACAATGATCTACCTGTATGAGCTAATGTTTTGTTTAAAGGACACAATTAAAAAACAAAAACAGCTGAGACAGCTGAAAATTCCTTATCTTACCCTGACTCTGCCCTGGGAGCAATGGTGGGCTCTTCAATAGAGTTATCACTGTTAACGCCTACAACCTATCTTTATTAATACTTTAGAACTGCTTGAAGTTGAAGAACTCCAGTTGCAACACACTGAGTGAAACTCAATCACTCTCAGCAGATAAAATACAATACAGCCCTGATTAGATATAGACTCACCACAGCTTGTATGCCCGATCGTTGAGTAATGATATGGAGCTTTGGAAACTGACATTATGTCACAAGTGGGTTTTCTAGGTTTTTGTTTCTGAGCAGCACTGTATACTGAATATTTTTTTAATCCCAAAGGGAAATAAAGTATTCTGTATACAGTGCTGCTCAGATACAAAAAACCTAGAAAACCCACTTGTGACGTGACATAATGTCAGTGTCCAAAGCTCCATATCATTTTATTTTATTATTTTATTTTAGAGAGCGATTTTATTATTTTAATAAAAGAATCAGATGATCTGTACCAATGACGTACTGTATCTGTCCTTTGTCTTTTGGGACCTCTAAGTGGGAGTTAATGTTATATCATTTGGGAAAGAGTGTTTGGTGGTTCATTGGTCCACAGTACCCAATTAACCTGTATGGAGATTGTTCCATACCTAAGTGTGTGTTGACCTCTAGCTTGTCGGGTAAGTAAGGTATTACCTGTATTATGTGTTGGAGGTGTAAATCTGCAAAGGAAAATATTTTAACTCAATGTATTGCACTATATATGGATTTGGTTTAAAATGCACATTTGACCTTTTGATTTGGGGTCTCATTTTCAGTTTTTTTGAGTGGAGGTCACAAGATTTTGAATAACACAACGAAAGCCTCACTGCAGTTCTAAAGGATTTATATTTGTGGACTTCATATTATTCTTACTGCATTTTGCCAGTAAAAGAATTTTTAAATTACACCAATGTTTACATGAATAATAATTTATTGGTTAAGTGCAGATTATATATATATATTTTTAATCTATTTTTAGTGCCATAGTTACAAACCATTAATGTGGAAGTCCACTACACTGCAGTACGTCTTCTGTGTCTAATAGTTCTTACAATACTTTATCCAAGAAAACCAAATCAACTATGTGCATTTGTTTACTACTTAAAGTGTATGTCAAGTCAAAAATTATAAAAATAATATTTATATCTTTATTAGTTATATATTTCAGGCTACCTTTATCTCCAAGCGTCCTGAAAAGCCTAGACGATCCCTTCCATACTGGTGGAGTGTCCAGCAGCAAATTATTCAAGTCCTGTAACAAGAAAAATATCACCTGTACTATCAACCTGAAATACAATATCTTATGCACATAACGCACATTTTACCAAATAGTAAACATCTAGCAATAAAGTAATTTTTGGCTGGGATTTTTGTACTTACCATAAAATCATTTCTTGGAGTTCATAAATGACATAAGAACAGTAGAATTCAGAAATATTTGATTATACTGCTTTCTTTAAAAGGAATTGAGCACTGGCTAACAAAAAAGACATTAACCAGCCAAGTATTTTTTCTTCCACTCCCCAGATGCTTCAGTTTTCAGCAAAGCAGCATTAGGAGTAGATCATAAACACAGAGAAGGTGGAAGTTGTGCCTCTCGTTGAATTCCAAGAAAATCATTTTGTAGTGAATAAAACACAGTTAAGTACTGTCTGTAAAACGTTTTTTATTTGCATTAACAGTTATATTTTCATGACAAGCTTTTGGGGGTCAACCCCCTTCTTCTAATGTCCAAGCAGTGCTGATCCACAGTTTAACAAGATTTGTGTATAAGTACTGCTTGGACCTCAAAAGCTTGTCCTAAAAAATGTACCTGTTAGTGCAAATAAAAAAAAGAGTATCATGAATGGTACTCAACTATATTGTTGCAAATACACGAATACACCTACATTCACCCTAAGCATGGCGAACATAAAATCCTGTTCAGTTCATCAAGGGGCATAGGAACATTGAGATGTCCCAAGGCAGTACAAATGAGGGAGAGCAACACAGCGACAAAACACAGACAGCCCAAGAAAATAACAGAACACTGGGGGTGCCTGTAGCTTAAAGCAGAACTTCACCCAACAGGGGAAGTTTTGTCTTCCCATCTCCTCTCCCATTTCGGGAGTGTCTTTTAGAGCGTGTACCTGTTCTTGACAGATTACCGCTCCCACTCCTGTTCCGGCTGCCTAGGCGAATGGAGCAGAAGTCCCCCTTCCCCTGCAGCCTCTTGGGACGAGTGAGAGCTCCCAGGAGACCAATTAAGGGGTGCAGCGCGGCTTGCGCATGCACAGTGCGGCTCACGCACACACAGTAGGCTGCCTGCTGTGAATCCGCAAGGAGTCATAGTTAGCTGCCCACAGTGAAGATGCTGGCACCTGGACACGATGAGAGGAGGAAGAGTCAGGTCGAGGGAGGATGTTGCTGGATCCTGGGACAAGTGTGTGTTTTTAAAAGTCAGCAGCTACAGTATTTGTAACTGATGACTTTTACATTTTTGTTTACAGGGTGAAGATTCTCTTTAAAGACATGTCTGCAGGACCTTATATCCGAAGCCTGCATCTCAAGACGTCCGAACATCCACCTGGTAAAACAGAAGACCACGTGACAGACTTGCAAACTTACTGTAGGTAAAGATGAATAGCTCTAACCACATCCAAGTAATGGAGGGATATAGCCATAGGATAAACAGGAGTAGAACAGAGAGATAACAAAAAAAAGTCCAGGTGAAAGTGGAAATAAGAGGCCCTTTAGGAAGCAGAGTCTCTGGGCCACAGAACAAGAGTTCTTTACAAGATAAGGCAGCAAACACTCGTCTAGCAGAGCAAAGGCAATGGTAATGAAGAAAGCCACTTTGGGAGACACAGAAGACAAATGTAGTGTGTGTGTTGTGCACTGCCACCTATTCCTAGTTAAAGTGAATGGCTGCTGCTATCACTATATGTGTTCCCACATAAAATGCATAAAGATAATATTAATGATTGTGAAAGCACTGCTGGTTCCTTATAGCTCTCGGGGGTTAATAGAAAAGAAAAAAGGAGCACCAATAGTGCAGTATTTTTGGTTAGTGTGTAAACAGAAGAAACAGCCCAACTTTAAGGAATGCACTCACACAAATGAAAGATAAAACCAGCATAAAACCATAGCAGGAGGTTCTGCTGATGAAGCCACCTATTCTTATTTTCAGTTATTTCTTTTTTTAAATATTCACTTTTTTATTGCATAGACAAATATACACACATTCGCATATTAAGAACATAATTTCCTTTAACCATGTTCTAAATAATTATCCCCCCTTCTCAAAACACCCTCCCACAAAAAAAAAAAGAAAAAACCCTCCCCAACCACTACCGTCCACCCCCTCCTCTTCTCATGTCCCTACTCCCCCACTGTCTCTGAATTCCCGCCATTTCCCCATATCTTCTGGAATCTCTACAGTGAGTTCTCTTCTATATGAATAGTTTCTTCTATGGCTCTTATCATTTCCAACCTTACAACACAATCCTTCATGCTCAGGCTTCCTGGGCCCTCCAGAGACTCGGGATCAAGCTCTTGGCAGCATTTAAAAGAAATGGGACTAAGGCATTCTTATAATAAGATACCGTTTTCCTTGTGTCTTGAAATAAACAGTCCTACGGATTCTTCTGAATCTGTTCTCCTGTAATTTGATAGATTGCTGCCAAGATTTCTTCCCAAAAGGATTGCATCTTTATGCATTTCCACCAGAGGTGTGCAAAGGTCCCCAGGGTATCACATCCCCTCCAAAAAGTTGAGGAGCCCTCTGCCCCGATCCTGTGCGCCCTCTGGGGGGTCACATACAATCTCGCCAGGAGTTTATAACACATTTCAACTGTCTTTATATCTCCTGAGGAGCAGCAAGCCATTCTCAAAATTTTCCTTCTATGTTCCTCCCCTCCAAGTGGGCATATCTCTTCTTCCCATTTCCCCAGATATGGAGGAAATTCCAATTCTTTTTCTTTGATTAGTGTTCTATAGATTTTGGATATACTTCGATTTAAACTAAGAGGGGAGCAAAAAAGTTTCTCTGTTGTCCTCATGTGTCCTTTTCCCCGTAGCGGTTGTGGCAGTGATTGTACAAAATGGTGTAGTTGTGTGTACCTCCACTTATCTAACGGCATATTCCCCCATTTTTGTGTGAGTTCTGTATAAGTGCAAATCCTATTTCCTTTCATTACATCTTGTAGTGATATTTCTTCTTTTTTTGCCCATCTAGTGAAATATATATATTCCTCTTTCCCTGGCTTAAAATAATTTGTGCCCAATATTGATAATAATGGTGAATTATAATCCCAGTGGTGCATTCTTCTTAAATCATCCCAAATTTTAAGGGTATTTCTGGTTAGTGGGTTTGTACTATTGGCTAAATCTCGGTGCTGTCGTGGTACCCAAACCATCTTCCCTAACTCTACCTTACTCTGTGAAATCTCTATATTCACCCAGCTTCTCCCCTCTTTATTATGGATCCATTCTACTATCTGAGAGATACAGTTCGCCTGATATTATTTCTCAAAATCTGGAGCTGTTAATCCTCCTGAATTTTTAGCTTTCGTCAGTATTTTATATGCAATTCTGGGCCGTTTATGTGCTCAGATATATTTTAATATCATTGATCTTAGTTTTTTAAAATAGTCCTGGGGTACTGTTATTGGGATCATTTGGAAAATATAGGTCAACCTTGGTAAGATATTCAGTTTTAAAGCATTAATTCTGCCTATCCATGAAAGGGGTTTATGTCTCAGGGTCTCCAAGTGGTCTTTGGTCTCATTGAGCGCTGGTATATAATTGGCCTTAAACATAGTCTCTACAGATGCAGTCAATTTTATTCCCAGATACCCCAGTCCCTCCTTACACCAAACAAAGGGGAATTTAGGTTGGATTGCCCGCTGTTCGTCCCTTGGGATAGTGATATTCAAAATCTCCGATTTAGACATATTTATTTTAAAGTTAGTCAGTTTTCTGTATCTAGTTAACTCATCTAAAACAACTGGGATTGTTATTCTAGGGTTGGACATATACAAGAGCAGGTTGTCTGCATATGCAGCTACCTTGAACTCCCTTTCCCCTACCTTTACTCCTCTGATGTCTGGATTTTTAAGTATAGCCGCTAACAGAGTTGCCAATACTATTACAAACAGCATTGGCGACAAGGGACACCCCTGCCTTGTCCCATTAAATAACTCCAGAGGGGGATAAGTTCCCATTTATTCTAATTTTACCCTTTGGGTGATGATAAAAGGCCGATATCCACTTCATCATCTTCACCCCAACACCCAAATGTCTTAGTTTTCCAAACATGAAGACCCAGTCCACCCTGTCGAAGGACTTTTCAGCATCAATCGACAGGAATGCGACTGAGGTTTTCCCCCCTTCTACTTCATGGATCAAACACAATGACTTCAGACTATTATCTTTTCCCTCTCTCCCTGCTACACACCCAACCTGATCACTGCTTACCCAGCTTGGTAACAGAGACTTCAGTCTTTCCGCTATTACTTTAGCGAAAATCTTAATATCAGTATTTAACAGGATAGTGGGCGATAACTTGCTGGAACTGTTGGATCCTTCCCTTCTTTTAAAATAAATTATATAGGCCAATAATGGTTCCTCCTTCAATCAGGGCATTAAGATATGCACATAGTTTAGGAATCAGGAATTTCTGAAATCTTTTATAGTATAAAATGGAATAACCATCAGGGCCCGGGCTCTTACCCAAAGCCATACTATGTATTGCTCTTCTAACTTCTTCTGGCATAATTGGGGCTTCCAGTTGCTCAAGCTCCTCCTCGGGCAACATGGGGAGGTCAAGACCTCTCAGATACTCGTGAATTTCCCCCTCTCTACATGCCTCCCTCTGGTTTACATTGTATAATGAACTATAGTATTTATGAAACACTTCCGCTATTTCAGGAGAGGAATGAACCATCTCTCCCTGGTCGTTCTTAATTTTAGGGATAAAGGAATGATTTTTTTTCCCCTTATTACTCTGGCCAACCACTTCCCAGATTTATTTCCCCATTGATACCTCTCCTTGTTTACCAAGCGGAAAGCATATTTTTTCTCTTGTTCCAGGAGATCTACTAATTGCTCCCTTTTTGATACTAATCCCTGTCTCTCAGGGGTACCTCGGGGTCTTTTCATTTGTTCTAAATCCTGTATCTCTTTATATAAAGAACAAAGCTTCTCACGTCTTTCTTTCTTTTTCGCTGCACCTGCCCCTATCATTATCCCCCTTATGACAGCCTTATGTGCTTCCCACAGGGCTGAACGGGAGATTTCTGGTGTGTCATTGATCTCAAAAAAAATGTCCAGTTCCTGTTCAGTCTTCGTAATTACCCCCGGGTCCTGAATAAAAGAGTTATTTAATCTCCAATGCCTTCCTGTTCTAGTATTTAATATTTCTAATTTAATCACTACTGGGGCATGGTCAGACAAAGTAATTGCTTTAATCTCCGTACTTTTAAGAGATGGTAATAATTGATGTTCTATAAAAATATAGTCAATCCTTGAAAATGACCCGTGAACTGGGGAGAAGAAAGTATAATCTCTATTTCCTGGATGCCTAACCCTCCAAGTATCTAGCAGCTGGTGTACCAGTAATAATTCTTTTACAGCCTTCTGTCTTTTAACTGTAAAGCGAGAAGGACGCTCTGTTGCATCTATCTGCGAGTCTATGTTCAAATTTAAATCTCCCACCATTATGAGAGTTTCCTTTCTTTAAATACTTCTAGTTTTTTTAAGACTTTCTTTAAAAATAAGTCTGGTTCCTTGTTTGGGGAATATATATTTGCCAACGTACATTCCATATTAAACAAGGTCCCCTTTACAAAAAGAAATCTCCCCTCAGGGTCTGCCAGTTGCTCCTTCACTGTAAAAACCATGGTTCTATCAAAACCTATAGCCACCCCCCTCGAGTGGCTAGATGTTGAGTCTCCATAAAACCATATAGGGAATGAATGTGAAGTCAATCTTCGCCCTGAAGCATGAGCAATATGCGTCTCTTGGAGATAGGCCACATTCGCCCCCATAAAAAGGAGTTCTTTATTTACTTTGTATCTTTTACTTGGGGTATTCATCCCCCTTACATTATCAGTAACTACATTTATTGTGGCCATAATTCATCGTAAAGGGGCACCTGGCAGACCATAGCAAATCCAGAGAGAGGGAGGAAAAGAGGAAGAAGAAAAAAAAACTTTTCTTTCACTCATGGCTAGTGTTTGGCTGAAGCCATTTATTATCAATCAACTGTGTTTACTCTTTTTAAATCATAATGGCAACAGAAACTACCCAAATAACTCTGATCAAAAGTTTACATACCCCAGTTCTTAATACCATGTATTGCCCCCTTTAACATCAATGACAGCTTCAAGTCTTTTGTGATATTTGTGGATGAGTCTCCTTATCTTCTCAGATGGTAAAGCTGCCCATCCCTCTTGGCAAAAAGCCTCCAGTTCCTGTAAATTCTTGGGCTGTCTTGCATGAACTGCACGTTTGAGATCTCCCCAGAGTGTCTCAATGATATTGAGGTCAGGAAACTGAGATGGCCACGCCAGAACCTTCACTTTATTCTGCTGTAGCCAATGACAGGTCGACTTGGCCTTGTGTTTTGGATCATCATCATGTTGGAATGTCCAAGTACATCCCATGCGCAGCTTCCTGGCTGATGAAAGCAAATGTTCCTCCAGTATTTTTTGATAACATACTGCATTCATCTTGCCAACAATTTTGAACAAATTTCCTGTGTCTTTGTAGCTCACACATCCCCAAAACATCAGCGATCCACCTCCGTACCTTTCATCATAGGTCTTGTTGACTCCTCTCCAAAAGTAGCGTTTATGGTTGTGGCCAAAAAGCTCAAATTACTTTGTGCCAGAAGGTTTGAGGCTTGTCTCTGTGCTGTTTGGCATATTGTAAGCGAGATACTTTGTGGCATTTGTGTAGTAATGGCTTTCTTCTGGCGACTCGACCATACAGCCCATCTTTCTTCAAGTGCCTCCTTATTGTGCATCTTGAAACAGTCACTCCACATGTTTTCAGATAGTCCTGTATTTCACCTGAAGTTATTTGTGGGTTTTTCTTTGCATCCTGAACAATTTTCCTGGCAGTTGTGGCTGAAATTTTAGTTGGTCTACCTGACCGTGGTTTGGTTTCAATAGAACCCCTCATTTTCCAATTCTTGATTAGAGTTTGAACACTGCTGATTGGCATTCTCAATTCCTTGGATATCTTTTTATATCCCTTTCCTGTTTTATACAGTTCATCTACCTTTTCCTGAAGATCCTTTGACAATTCTTTTGCTTTCCCAAAATTCAGAATGCAGAAACATCAGTGTAGCACTGGATGAAAGATGCAAGGGTCTGTCAGGAGTCCAGAAACTAATTACAAGCAAACAGATAACAGGTGAGGATGGTTACCGTTAATATCCATTCAAACCCCTTTGTGTCAACTTGTGTGCATGTTATCAGGCCAAAATCACCAGGCTATGTAAACTTTTGATCAGGGTAATTTGGGTAGTTTCTGTTGCCATTATGATTTAAAAAGATTAAACACAGTTGATTGATAATAAATGGTTTCAGCTAAACACTATCCATGAGTGAAAGAAATGTTTTTGTGTTATCATGTTCTCTGAAAAATGGCCAAGAAATCATAAATACTGCCAGGGTATGTTACCTTCTGAGCACAACTGTAGATGGTTTAATGAAGAATATTGTATACTATTAATATTTTTTTTTAGATGGGACACTATATACACTTTTTTTCTTTTTTGATGTGACACAGTTACACCGTTATTTCATGATAAGTTTATTCTCATGATAATTACTGAGTAGCACTCCTTGCGCCAGGAAAAGCATGCCTTCCATGTGCAATGGTAGACCTTATTGTATGTAACATGGACTTCCTCTTTCTGGGACTTAGGCAAGACCTAAAGAACCCTAAGAACCCTATCTCTTGGGGTCTGAGCTTCAACAGCCAAGCTGTGAAAGCTAGCTACTATGTACCATGAAGGTAAACTGGTCATTGGAACAGAAGAGCCAGGTGATCATAAAGAGCCCACAGGCCATCTGCTAGGATCCTGATGTGGTCAGAATACCACACCCTCCTGGGCAACCAGATGAGGAAGGAGAGAAAGAAAGGCATAGTTAAGATTGTACCGATCCCAGAGAGCCACAAGGACCTCCACTGCTTCCACTAGCAGATCACTTGATCTGGAGACAAACCTGTCCAGTTTAACCTGGAGGACTGGGGGACATGTGGGTGCTGTACAAGGTAGGAATGTGAAGTTTTGCCCAGACAGAATCTGTTCCACTTCTCTTAAGTAGCGAGACTTTTGATTACTCTCTGATAATTAATGTACATCACTGCTGTGGAGTTGTCGACTGACTGTGCAATTGAGGAGTCCAGTGTTGAAGGAAAACAGAAAATGCTCAGAGTTCCAGTATGTTGGTAGTCAGACAAGCTACTGCTGGCAGCCAAGTTCCCTGCACTTTCAAGCTATCTGGGACACCTTCCTAGCCTGTCAGGCTGGCATCCATCATGAGGACCTTCCATGAGAGTGGAAGAAAAGTGTTACCCAATTCCAGGGTTGGGTAGGAGAGCCAACAGCCAACACTGTACCTTGTTGTTCCACACAATCAGATGTTGAGCTGCAATGGTCAGGATTGGAACTGGACAAAAAGGACTACATCAAAAGAGGCTACCATTAGACTTGCAAAAGCTGGACACCTCCTGGACTGTAAGCTTCAGATCTGGTAATGAGCAGTCAGGAGTTTCTCTTGAGGATGGAAATCTCTGGACAGCCATTGTCCAATTTTGTGGAATCTGTGGCATAGATATACTATGTGTATGCATGCTAGCAGATCATTCAGTGGATGCAATCATATTCTAAGAGGCCAACAATTTAAAGCCTCTTCCACAAGCATCACCTGGATATTCCAGTGTGGGACACAATGAAGCTCAACTGTCAGCAAGTCTGTGGCTGCAGCTAACTAGCTTTGTGAGCAATAGTTGTTGTTGCAAGTGGTGAGGTGGAACGCCTTATAGCATAGGGCAGTGATAACGAACCTTGGCACCCCAGATGTTTCGGAACTACATTTCCCATGATGCTCATGCACTCTGCAGTGTAGTTGAACATCATGGGAAATGTAGTTCCAAAACATCCGGGGTGCCAAGGTTCGCCATCTCTGGCATAGGGCATGTTCTCTGCTCCAGGCCTCTCACTTGGCAAAGAGCCCCTGAGGTCAGGGTGGTAATCTTGAGGAAAGGGTGGTGGTATGTAATTAATAAGTATTTTTATCAGTTCATGGGAGGTTTTTGGCTTATCTTTTTAGGGTATGTAGTTCTTGTACTACATACTAATTCTAGTACTCCAGATGCGCCTCTAATAGCAGTTCTTTCTCCAGCTAATCTGGTATCATAAAGCATTCTCTGTAGCTAAAATAAAGTGAATATCTTTTGACAGATAACATAGTAAACTCTTGTCCTTGTGAAGTTCTGTTAGAAAAAGCAACCTGGAATATATAGATGTATAATTATTTTAACAAGATCTCCTTCTCCTCTTAAAACACTTTACTCCTTCATCCAGTACAGAATGGTATGGGCTATTCCCATCTTATCACTTTTATTTTCACATTCATTCTTTGGGGTCAACATAGGTTCTCCCTCTTCCTCTCCTGTTTAATTCTAGTAAATATACCACACATTATATAACAATACACTTCATTTTATACTTATTTCAGATAGGTCACGGTCACGCTACCCACTTCCATTTGACCATCCATGGGATATCCTACTCCCAGGGATATTTGTCCCCTGAGGGTCTTTTTCAGCATCTTATCTTGGGATATAATGCCTCAGCTCCCGGGACTGATAACTTGGACGGCCGGCTTGCAGCCCTCATCACTTTCAATCAGACCCATAAGTGATCTGTAAGTTTGGGTGGATATTTTTCGCCCCACACTGTTTCATTTACCTTTCCTTCTCTCTATTCCTCTCTATCCTCTCCTATTATCTGAGACCATTTACCAATAGTTAAACCGTATCAATTTCAGATATACATCAGCATCTGCTCCTGATGAGTGGAGATTTCCATGAAACGCGTTGAGGCATTCCGATGCTACTATCATATATACTATATGGGATCATTCTATAATTTTTACCATGTTTTATTGTATTATGCTGTAACAATCATGATTCTTGATATACCCACTATGTGATATATGGATTAATGTGCCTGACATTTTACAATGTTACTACCATTTAATATTATGCTATTATGCTATAAATGTATTATGTATTATATATGAAATAAATGCTATCCATTTGCATATATTGTCCTGGATACTGAGATTCAGTGTGTACAGCTACAATATACAATTAATTGGTCAGACGCCCACTGTCCAGTATCACTTTTCAGTTGCAAGCTTTATATAAATTCCCAATTTCTCCTTTCAGTCTTACTGCCAAACAG
The DNA here is from genome assembly GCF_042186555.1 of Aquarana catesbeiana. Classification (NCBI taxonomy): domain Eukaryota; kingdom Metazoa; phylum Chordata; class Amphibia; order Anura; family Ranidae; genus Aquarana; species Aquarana catesbeiana. Next base: position 810,933,277 of record NC_133324.1, read on the forward strand.
GGATGGAGCCACTGGACCTATAGTCTTATGCCTCATATAATGTCCCAAGCTCCCTATTTCTCCCTTCCCTCTTATTCCAGTACAGAATGAGGTCAGGCAGGGTGGTCAGAATAGAGAGAAAGAAGTTAGACAGAATGACGTAGCACAAAGTTCAGACAATTGACACCATAGGCCACATTTTCAAGCAAAAGTCATGCCAACTATTTCTGTAGATAGATGCAGCTATGAATATAGTCACTTTTAGCAAATAAGTTATATTTGGATATTCAAAATTTTCATCAAATGAATTATTAAATATTCCAAAAGCCATTGGCTCTCTTCATGCTCTTTTGAAACCGCTACAAACACAAAAAAGCCTACCCTGAGAAACCTATAAATGAGTAATTCTATTGTAGAAGAAGTAAAAGCACAGCAGAATACACTCGTCTATTGATTTACAAAGCTGAGGACAGACATAACTAGACAGATAGCTCAAATGCCATCATCAGTTCTTTGCAATTTGTCTACCCCACCAGCAAATGGAAAACATACCCACTTTCAAACTGACATTTGTGCACATTTTCAGATTTGTATTTATAATTCATTACAGCAAATGTTCAGCACAAAAAAAATGAAAATGTAGCCTACTGAATTATTCAGCAATCCCTGTTCTGTGTTTGAAGAAATTATTGCAGGATTACAAAGTTATTTCTTATTTCTTTAAATCAGAGACAAATGGGACATAAGTCATTAAAATGCATTAGGCTTGTGTTAAAAAATCCACTAAAGCAGTTTATAGTTAATGATACTGCAATTCCATTATAAGGTTTTCTGAATGCATTTTGCTATATTTAGTGGACTGAGCGCCTTGGTCTTTTTAAACAAACTGCAGCTCAATAACAGGAAAAAAAATATAAAAAGATAATGAACTGTATAACTCATATTATAGTTAAATGAGAGCTCAAGTATTAAAATGTTTTATTCCTGGTTTGCTGGAACCTGACACATAGCTAAATGTCCCCTGTATGAGAATGAGATTGTTGTAGGACATCTTACCTACATAAAATAGTTTCATATCGACCTTTAAATTTAAAGGATAAGTTCACCAATATTCAGTGTAACATTTTACGAACGGACCAGCCCCCGCACCTCTTCGATTCCCAGATATGACAGCTAATGGGGATCTTCCCCCCTGCTAGCTATCACAATTAAAAAAAAAACGTGGCCAGCCTGGCCGCATCACTCATTCATAGTATCCTGTGAATGGAGCTTTTGCGGCTGTTGGCTTGTAGTTTTCAATGAAGTTCATTCTCTCTTTTTTGACAGATTTAATCTGCTTGCCCTTACGGGATGTACAGACACACAAATACACTGGCAGATCTGCTGGAGAACTGCATGGCTTTTACAGGCTCCAAAATAAATGGACGCACATTTTTTTACCTGCAAAAAAATGTGCATTTATTATTTTTTTCGAAAAAGTGAACTTATCCTTTAAGCATTATTGTTTTGCAGGAGTCAAAAACATCCTTGAACCTCTTTGAGCCTGCTGTATTACGTGAACCATGGCTCTAAAATCTCATTATTATTATCTCATTATTAACAATTAAACCATAATAAGAAAAACCTCCTCACACAAATTGGCACTGGAAGCCAATTAGACAATGAGCCCTTCCTGACAGCGTTTCTTTTATAGGAGTAGAATTTTTTTTTTTTTTTTTTTGTAATCACCGTAAAATCCTTTTCTCTTAGTTCATTGAAGGACACAGCTGAACTCATCATCAGTAGATTCATTTTCTCACCTGACAAAGAACATCCTTAGCTTGATGGCCTCACTCCCCTCTCCTGCTGGCCAGGAGGAGGTTTTCCCTCTCAGTTGGCAAGTGGGAATATCGATCTCCCCCAGGGACCATCAGCCCTGAACCAAGAAGTAATTAATCACGCCCCCTCCCCCACAAAAAGGGTGGCATCTGTGGCTATAATCCATCAACTGAGGGAAAGAGCGACCTCCCAGCCAGCAGGAAAGAGGAGCAAGGCCACCGAGCTAAGGATGTTCTTGGCTGGGTGAGAGAACGAATGAATCCGTGATGAATTTAGCTGTATCCTTCAATGAACGATAATCTTCCATCAGGTTAACAAGGAGATGAACTTAAAATGTGAAGATCTGCTATCTCATTGGTAGGAGAGAAAATCAACTAGCACCAATATTTTCAGGTTAATGAGGAGATGAGCTTAACATGTGAAGATCTGCTATCTCATTGGTAGGAGAGAAAATCAACTAGCGCCAATTGTTTTCAGGCAAAAGCTTCAAATGCATGAGCCCCAACGTTTGTAGGGAATAGGTTGTCAGATGAGAGGATTACAATACAACTTAAAATACATTATGAAAAAAAAGACAAACGCCTTACCCTTGCTATGCAGTAAGTGGCCACTGGTGCCTTAACTTATTCTCATCAATACTGCCTTCCAAACAATCCCTACTGCAGCCCTGATAAAAATCCTGCTGCTATATCTAGGTATATGACACATATATAGCATATGTTCAATGAATAAAACTCAGACACTGTACACACACCTTTAAATATTCCCTAAAAACAGCTAACACAATAAAAAAAGTCAAAATCATGGAAGTAAAAAAGGTAGCACTTAAATGAGCTCTTAAATGTTCCTGAAGATATCAAAATGACAAAACGCATAGGCAAGGACTAGCTGACACTAAGTATGCAAAAATCATGCTTCAGGAAAATTTAGCCTTTGGCTGTGGAGTCTTCCCCAAGGCTGCAGTAGGGATCAAAAAGTGGGCAGAAACGGTGACTGTGTGATCAAAGGGTATCAGATACACAGCTGGATGGTAGGTGTAGTTTTTGTGACAGGTGTGCTTTAATACATGTTTGTTAATCCACATATTTTAAAAAAGGTTTCATATCTTATTCTCCTGAAGTTTCTATGTCTTGGTGCCAGAGAACATTCATTGACTTCAATGACAATACTTGCTTCTGAGATTTGGCCTGTATATGAATGGTAAAGGACTTTCTGATAAAGAAAGGCAAGGATGGTGAATTATATTTTCACACAAGACTGCCATTATCCCACCACAACCATCACCAGCATTATTAGCTACTAATAGGACTTCTCTTTTAAGATTATTGGTTAAATAGTTCTAAATTCACATAGGCTGCTGCAAAGTACAAAGTCTGATTTCTGAGGAGGTATTGGCGACCAGACAAGTATAATAAGTTTACCTTTCTTGCACGTAACCTCTAAAGACTTACTGACCTTTCATGGTTTTATACAATCTAAAAAACTGCAAATATTCCACACCAGCTCATTCATTTTTCTGTCATTTGTTTATTTTACTAAAATAAAAATTAAAAATCGAAAATAACAATGATTCTCAAATTAAAGAGTAACTTAGCTCGATCCTCCCAGTGTTTTTTTACCTATTTAAATTTTCCCTGGTGTTATGAACAATTCACATACTCACTCAGCCATCAAATACAGCGTTGTCCTGCTGTGATCTGCCATGCCCTGCCACACACTGGGTTCCAGACCACTGCATGAAGTATCCTGGGATAAGTTACATGCATATCTCTGGAGGCTCCAGAGCAGAGGAAGCATTATTCTCACCTGGGCAAGAATGGCACCCGGGAGCAGGACAAACTAAAAAAATAAAAAAAAGCTAAACAAATTTTTTTTGACAGCTTATATTGCAGAGAGATAAGGAGTACAAGGATGCCTAGTGCATCTGCTGAGTGACGGTCACCTTTAACTGTAGCTGGAAAACAATTTTTATGACTATAATCTTTAGTTAAATACTTACTTGTCTTGAAAGTGTTCTCCACTTCTTAGAATCTGAAAAATAATACAAATGTTAATAAATTATACATAAGTGTCTATCCATTTATAAAAACAAAGTGAAAGATGTTCAAAACAACCCAACAGGGCAGATTTACTAAAACTAGTGCACACAGAATCTGGTGCAGCTGTGCATAGTAACCAATCAGCTTCTAGCTTCATTTTGTTCAAGTAAGCTTCAAAGTGATTGTAAAGTCTTGTTTTTTTCCTATAAAAATAACAAACATGTTATACTTACCCCTTTGTTGGAGTGGATTTGCACAGAGCAGCCTGGATCCTTCTCTTCTCGGGTCCTTCTTCTGTGCTCCTGGCCCCTCCCTCCTGTCGCGTGCCCCCATAGCAAGCAGTTTGCTATGGGGGCACCTGAGGTGAGTCACAGCTCCCTCTGTCCATTCAGACACGGAGCTGTGGCCCAACACGTCCCTGACCCCTCTCTCTCCTGATTGTCTGACTGACAGGCAGTAGCGGGAGCCAGTGGCGCCACTGCTGTGTCTCAGCAAATCAGGAGGGAGAGTCTCGGATGGCAGAGACACTCGTGGACATCGCAGGACAGAGATGGGGCTCAGGTAAGTATTAGGGGGGTTGCTGCACACAGAAGGCTTTTTATCTTAATGCATAGAATGCATTAAGATAAAAAAACCTTCCGACTACAACTCCTTTAACAATAAAACCTAGTAGCTGATTGGTTATTATGCACAACTGCACCAGATTCTGTGTGGACCAGTTTTAGTAAATCCCCATTGTATGATCTGTTTCAATCTCACTCACAAAAACCCATTTTCTATCTGCATATCAGAATCTCTCCTTTATTTTTAAGAGTTTGAGGAAGGGTTATGACCTTTGTAATTTGTTTTGTGTTGTTTCCAGGATTTAAGAAATTAGGAGACTGCGGTCACCAGGGCAGGAAGGCACATCAGCGAAACAGTAATATAAATTTCACAAATGTTCTTTGTGGTGGCCTATTTAGAGGGGCGCAGTGGTGTAGTGGGTAGCACTCTCACCTAGCAGTAAGAAGGGTCGCTGGTTCGAATCCCGACCACGACACTACCTGCCTGGAGTTTGCATGTTCTCCCTGTGTCTGCGTGGGTTTCCTCCGGGTACTCCGGTTTCCTCCCACACTCCAAAGACATGCTGGTAGGTTAATTGGATCCTGTCTAAATTGGCTCTAGTATGTATGAATGTGAGTTAGGGACCTTAGATTGTAAGCTCCTTGAGGGTAGGGACTGATGTGAATGTATAATGTATATGTAAAGCGCTGCGTAAATTGATGGCACTATATAAGTACCTGAAATAAATAAATAAATACATTTCCTATCACTCACCAGCACTCTGATCACCTGTCATGGTGATGGTAACTGAGTGAAAATTTTCTCGCGGTGGAATCTAACAGTAGTGAAAATCTGACAGAGGTTGCAGGTTTGCTTGCAATTGGGTGTTAAAATGCAAAATATTAAAATCAACTTATTTGGCACAATTGTTACATATATTTATCTTGACTGTTCCCATGTTACCACCATTTATCAGATTTGACTCTCACTTTGGATGACCACATCTGTTGCAGATTAGACCACCCAAACCTAAAAAAAATAGTTGTACTGGCAGTCCACGAGCTACAAACATCCGACTTGCATACGATTTATATTTACAAACGAAGGGATGCAACAGGAAGTCAAAGGAAATCTACCCCTAGAAGAGAAATTCACATTTCCAGGACAATCCAAAATTTTCAAAATCCAATTATCACAGGGACAGAAAGTAAGGTGAAATCTTCGGAGCAGGGGCACAGACAGCAAAACAAGCTGTGCTATGTATCCAAAACTTGAAAAAAAAATATTTTGGCTGGAGTTACACTTAAAAAAAATGTATCTGCTCCAACTTACATACAAATTCCACACGCCCGGCTGCGTTCATTCTGTTCTGTGAATGAATTAACTAAAATAACCAACATCCTTTGCGGCTGGCAGCTTGTAGGTCTCAAAACTACCACTGGGCTGTTGAGCATTGTGGTAGTTCAATGGTTCATTCTGTCAGTGTAAAGCTGCTTGCCCATGCATTGTATGGGCAGACAGCTTACACTGACAGTCTACGGGAGACCTGCATGGCATCAGAGATCTGCTGATTGCTGGTGCAATGCTTTCCAGGCTTCTAAAACAAAAAATAGTAAATGCAAATTTTTTTGAAGGTAATTATAATTTTTTGCTGAAAAGTAAACATGTCCTTTAAAATGAGTCGGTGCTTTGCCTATGCAGGGCACCAGCAGGACATGCACAGGCTTTGTTTGCTTCCATGTCTCTATGGTTGCTAGGCACAAAAAAGTGCCCAGTACTCTTGTGTATGGGCAGTGTGCGACTCACTTCTCTTCCTCCTACATCACCATGCTTGGCGCTTGTCAGTTGGTGGAACTGGCATGAAAGTGAACCTGCCCTGCATGCAGGGCCGGTGCTACCACTAGGCAAACTAGGCAGCCGCCTATGCTACCACTGCTGCCTAGGGCACCTGGCCACTAGTGTTCCCACTCTCTTCTCTCTGCAGGAAGCAGAATGAATGGAAGCAAGCAAACGTTCATTGATGGGCACTGGTGAGGCTGCAATTGATGGACGCTGGTGAGGCTGCAACTGATGGGCGCTGGTGAGGCTGCAACTGATGGGCGCTGGTGAGGCTGCAATTGAAGGGCGCTGGTGAAGCTGCAATTGATGAGCACTGGTGAAGCTGCAATTGATAGGAGCTGGTGAGGTTGCAATTGATGGGCACTGGTGAAGCTGTAATTGATGGGCGCTGGTGAAGCTGCAATTGATGGGCGCTTGTGAGGCTGCATTTGATGGGCGTCATGTAATCTGGTGGTACTCAGTTAGAGTCAGGGCCGGTGCTACCACTAGGCAAACTAGGCAGCCGCCTAGGGTGCCACTGCTGCCTTGGGCGCCTGGCCACTAGTGTTCCCACTCTCTTCTCTCTGCAGCAAGCAGAATGAATGGAAGCAAGCAAACCTTCATTGATGGGCACTGGTGAGGCTGCAATTAGTGGGCGCTGGTGAGGCTGCATTTGATGGGCGCTGGTGAGGTTGCATTTGATGGGCGCTGGTGAGGTTGCATTTGTTGGGCGCTGGCGAAGCTGCAATTGATGGGCGCTGGTGAGGCTGCATTTGATGGGCGCTGGTGAAGCTGCAATTGATGGGCACTTCATTAAAAATGTGGGGTATACATGGGCAGGGTAAAGGGAGTGGAGTCAGGGGTGGAGCCAAGGGGGACGGCGCAAAGAGAGGTTTTACCTAGGGTGTCAAAAATCCTTGCACCAACCCTGCCTGCATGGGATAATAACATAACACAGTAGGCTGTACAGAAAAGTTAAAATGCAACTTCTGTACAGAAGGCATTACTTTTGCATATACTGAACTAGCATCTCTTTTACATGAAGTAACTGGTATCATCGGTTTCTTATATCTTCAAGTCTGTCCTGTGCTATCAACATCATCATCAATGAACTATTTTCCAGCATGTGTACTGTATATTCTGCTATTCTGGACTTCAGGCTACTACAACACTATTGACTAACATTAGGCTATCCACAAACATACAATAGACATCAGAAAGAAATAAACATTTCTATATTAATGCTTGTACAATTTGATTGATTCTATACAGAGGGTCACTTCCTGAAGGATCATTATCTCGCACCATTAGATGTCTGATCTTTGCAGTATAGAAAATCTCTACTGTTACTGATCTTTCACACATTGGATGAAATTAAAGTGGTACACGCTTTATGCCCACACCACTCTTTTAAGCTGAGAAAACATAGAAGATGCTACCAAAAGTAGTGCAAGCCCATTTATTAATGAGGAGCAATTTGCTCACTGTTCTATGACAGACAGGGCACAGGCCACTTCCGTTGGAGCTGCATGCTCTGATTCCTCTCCCCTTCCGGCTCAGCTGAGTGTGGGAGGGAAGAGAAGGGAGGTTAAATTACAGGCTTGGCTCATGCAGTGCAATCACTGCACAGAGAGAGTGATGTGAACTGTCTGCTGTGAACTGTCTGGTGGAGATCTTTCTCCATTTTCTATACTGTAAACTGCCATAATTCCTTTATTATATAATGGCACGAGAACCTTTGTTAATTCCGTCCATTGTTCTGAAATCGGGCTAGCACTGTCTTATGTTTGTGTCTATAATTTTGTTTCTATTGTGATATATATATGCTGATAAATAATAATAATAATAATAATAAATTGAAAAGACTTACTCCGTGGTTCATCTGTAGTAACCGATTCTAGAAAATCCCTTGGAGTCATATATAATTGTCCTTCATATTCTAAAGAGGCAAATACACGGAAACGCTGTTCTCTGGAGCTGGCAAACATGTCTAAATCTTCGAGGTCTGGTCTGTCTGCTGGGCTCTGTGAGAAGGAAAGCAATCATTACACAGTGCAATAACAGTTGTAGAAAATGGAGACATGGGCACTAAAAACTTTTATGTATAAAAAGCTTTTCCCATGGATAAATTAGAAGATTTCATATTTGTCAGATTTCCCATGTAATTAAATGCAGTAAATTATTGACAAAAAAAATAGGATTTTTTAAAACAGCTTACCTGTAAAATCCTTTTCTTTCGAAGGACATCACGGGACACAGAGCCACAGTAATTACTGATGGGTTATATAGGTATCACTGGTGATTGGACACTGGCACACCCTATCAGGAAGTTCAACCCCCTATATAATCCCTCCCCCTTGCAGGGATACCTCAGTTTTGTAGCCAAGCAATATAGTGTATTAGAAGAGGGGCGGGACCTCTGTGTCCCGTGATGTCCTTCGAAAGAAAAGGATTTTACAGGTAAGCTGTTTTAAAAAATCCTATTTTCTTTCTCGAACATCACGGGACACAGAGCCACAGTAATTACTGATGGGATGTCCTAGAGCAATGCTACCTGAGGGGGGGGAACCACGACCAAGTAGGGTGCAATCAGACCTGAGGACCCTGTACCGCTGCCTGCAGCACACTACGCCCAAAGGCGATATCCTCATGCCTTCTCACATCCACCTGATAGAATCTGGTGAATGTATGAACTGAAGACCAGGTTGCGGCCTTGCAGATTTGAGCCATAGAGGCCCGGTGATGCACTGCCCAAGAAGCACCAATAGCCCTTGTGGAATGTGCCCTGATCTGAAAAGGAGGAATCTTCTGTTTCAAACCGTAAGCTTGAATGATCAACTGTCGAATCCATTTAGAAATGGTAGCTTTTGACGCTGCCTGTCCTCTATTGGGACCCTCTGGCAGCACAAACAAAACATCCGTCTTGCGGATCTGAGTAGTTGCCCCTAGATAGGCCTTAACTGCTCTTACTACATCCAACGAATGTAGAGATCTCTCTTCCGGAGAACAGGGATCTGGAAAAAAGGAAGGTAGAACAATGTCTTGGTTTAAATGAAAATCAGAAACCACCTTCGGTAAAAAACTAGGATGAGGGCGTAGTAACACTCTATCCTTGTGTATAATCAAAAAAGGCTCCTTACAGGAAAGAGCTGCTAATTCTGATACTCTTCTAGCAGAAGAGATGGCCACCAGAAAAATTAATTTCCTTGTCAACAAGACCAAAGGAATCTGACTTATTGGTTCAAAAGGCTGTTTCTGTAACACAGCCAGGACCAAATTCAAGTCCCAGGGGTTTAGGGGCGCTTTAACCGGAGGATTAAGACGCATCACCCCCTGCATAAAGTTTCGGACTAAAGAATGCGAAGCAAGTGGCCGCTGAAATAATACTGATAAAGCAGAAACCTGGCCCTTGATGGTACTCAAGGCCAGCTTCATCTCTAATCCCATCTGTAGAAAATCAAGGATTCTACCTATGACATATTTCCTGGGATGCCAACCTCTGGATTCACACCAGGTTATATAAGCCTTCCAGACTCTATGATAAATCATCCTGGAAGCTGGCTTCCTTGCATTAATCAAGGTAGATATGACAGGACCTGAGAGCCCACGACTCTTCAGAACGTGGGTCTCAATAGCCAAACCCTCAAATTTAGCGTTTGTAAGGCAGGATGGAACACTGGACCTTGAGATAACAGGTCTGGGCGTTCCGGTAGTGTCCACGGGGAACCTACCGTCATCCTTACTATTTCTGCATACCAAGTCCTTCTGGGCCAAGCGGGGGCCACCAGAAGTACCGACTTCCTTTCCTGCCTGATCCTGCGAAGGAGTCGTGGTAGTAGCAGAATAGGCGGGAATGCGTAAATCAGTGAGAACCGATGCCACGGAATCACCAACGCATCTGTCCCGCATGCAAGAGGATCTTTTGTCCTTGCCACAAATCTGTCTATCTTTTTGTTGAATCGGGATGCAAAGAGATCTACATCTGGAACCCCCCATCTTTGGCATATGGCCCAAAAGACGTCGGGATGCAGAGACCATTCCCCTGGAAGTAACTGCTGGCGACTTAGATAGTCCGCCTGCCAATTTTCTATTCCCGGGATGAAAACTGCCGATATGCATGGCACATGCATCTCTGCCCAGACTAAGATCTGGTTCACCTCTTTTTGAGCAGCTCGGCTCCGGGTGCCTCCCTGATGATTGACATAAGCCACTGCTGTGGCATTGTCGGACTGGATCCTGACCAGACAACCCTGTAGCCTGATAGTCCAGGCTTTTAGAGCTAGATGTATCGCCCGGATCTCCAGAATGTTGATGGGTAAGGTCCTCTCTGTCTTGGACCATACCCCTTGGACCGCAGCCTGTTCCAGAACTGCTCCCCAACCTGACAGACTGGCATCTGTTGTTACCACCGTCCAGGTAACCGGTAGAAAGGATTTCCCCTTCTGCAGGTTTTCGGGTATGAGCCACCAATTGAGGCTCTGACGCACCGCATGCGACAGGTGCATCGGAAAGTCTAATGCCTGAACCTTCTTGTTCCAGGTCGACAGAATACTGTGTTGCAGCATTCTTGAGTGAAACTGAGCATAGGGAACTGCTTCGAATGAAGACACCATCTTCCCTAGTAGCCTCATACAAAGGCGGACTGAGGGACCCTTCTTGGTCCTTACTGTCAGAATCAGCTCTCTCAAAGCAGTGATCTTTGCCTGGGGTAGAAATATTTTCTCCTGGCTTGTATCTATATTCAGACCTAAATACTCCAGTCTTCTTACTGGTTTTAGGAAAGACTTTTCTAAGTTGAAGATCCAACCCAGGTGTTCTAGATACCTGACCGAGGTCCTCAAGTTTCCATTCAAAGAGGCTACCGACCGGTCTATCAAGAGCAGGTTGTCTAGGTATGCTATGACAGCTATACCCTGAGCCCTTAATCTGGCCAGAGGAGGAGCCAAGATCCTTGTGAACACTCGAGGTGCAGTGGCTATCCCGAAAGGCAGAGCCACAAACTGGAAATGGCGCCCTCCTACCTCGAAGCGCAGAAACTTCTGATGAGCAGGAAAAATGGGCACATGCAGATATGCATCTCTGATGTCTATTGATGCCAGAAATTCTCCTCCCTGCAGGGTGGGAACTACTGTTCGAATTGATTCCATGCGGAAGGATTGAATCCTTAGGAATCGGTTCAGATCCCTTAAGTCCAAAATGGGCCTGACATCCCCATTTGGCTTTTGGACCGTAAAAAGGTTGGAATAGAAGCCCAATCCCTGGTCCTTTGAGGGAACTATCATAATGACCTCCTGCGACAAAACTCGCTCTAACGCTAGAAGGAGCGACTGCTTCTTCTCTGGGTCTCTGGGAACATTTGATCTGAGGAACCGAGGAGAAGGGAATTCCTGAAACTCCAGCTTGTACCCTAAGGTTACCGTGGAGACTACCCATCTGTCCTGGAAGTCCTCGTGCCAGAGCTCTGAGAACTGTCGCAGTCTTCCCCCCACTCGAGTGAGAGGGGGCGCCCCCTCATGCAGAGGTCTTAGTGTTTTGCCTAGTAGGCTTCTTACCCCAGGACTTCTTTTGTCCCTGGGGTTGACTCTTGTCTCTGGACCCCGATGGAGGCGGCCGTCGAGACTGCCTGGAGGCTGAAGCCCCCGGCGCTGGGGAAAGAGTCCGTTTGAAAGAGGGACGCTTACTCTTCTTCTTGACAGGTAAGAGAGTGCTTTTCCCACAAGAGATTCTCTTGATATAGTTATCCAAGTCCTCTCCAAACAACCTTGCACCACGAAATGGAAACCCAGCCAGTAGCTTCTTACATGGTGCTTCGGCTGACCAATTTTTCAACCATAGGATTCTACGTATATGCACCAACCCCAGTGAAAGACGGGAGGTTTGCACGATAGAATCTCTAATGGCGTCAACCACAAAGCATAAGGCCGCTGGAAGGTTAGCAAACCCCTGGGCCTGCTGTTCAGGTAATACTTTGATGACCTGCTTAACATGGTCTCTTAAGTATTGACAGACTCCAATCGCTGCTACTGCAGGTTGGGCCACTGATCCTGCTAAGGAGAAAACATCCTTCAATAGGGATTCCATCTTTTTATCTACAGGATCCCTGAGCATCTGAGCATTGTCTACAGGACAAGTCAGGCTACTATTTACGGAGGAAATGGCGGCATCAATAGCCGGTATTCCCCACATTTTAATAAACTTTTCTTCCATCGGATAAAGTGTTGAAAACTTTCTCGGCGGAAAAAAACGTTTGTCTGGGTGATCCCACTCAGAATAAATAAGCTTTTCAAGTAAAGTATGAACAGGAAAAGCATGTGCTGCTTGGAAAGGTTTCAGTGACCCCAAAGCAGAAGAGGATTCTTTAGCAGTTTCAGGTATGGGCAACTTAAATGTGGAGCGGACCAATCCAGTGAGGATCTGCACTAAGACTTTCTCCTCTTGGGAAGTCGCAGAGGGTCCCTCTCCACCTGAATCCTCCGAAGAGGATTCATCCATCCCATCCCGATCCTCTGAAAGTGATTCATCTCCTTTATCCCAGAGCTCCTCTGTCTGAGGGTCTTGGGGAACAGAGGAAAGCCTAGTGCGTTTTCTTCCACTGAGTGAAGACGTAATCACGGCCATTAATCTTTCCTCTAGACCATTAATGGTTGAGGAAAAAACCTCTTGTGTAATATATACAGGGGCTGAAGTGCCAGAAGCAGGTGTAGCCCCTGACCCCGATGGCTCTCCCTGGCTAGCCGTCCCTGGCCCATCTTTAGGGGGGGAGGATGCTGCCGACAGGGGGCCCTCAGAACCTGAACAAGATCCCCTAGTGTCTCTGGTTCCTGGGGTGCTTGAACCTCTTCTACCCATAGTGCAAAGCAACAAGGTGTGAGGTATACAAATGAACACTGCCCGCTGAGCGATGTAGTCTGGCTAAAAGCCTTGCTACCCAATGCTCAGTCTGGTGTTACTTCAGTAAATGCTGCCTAGGAGAATGCCTGTGTCCCACCTTACATGCGACCGTCAGCTCTGTGTCTCTCAGAAGGCTGAGTGCACCTGTACAGAGTGCCTCTAATAGCCTGCAGCTGGCCTGAGTGGGAGTCTAAGCACCTGTGCTGACGTCCCGCCCCCTCCTCTACCGCCCCCCCCCTCGAGTTTTGAAAAAACGAGCACTTCCCGCGCTGCCGACTCTCCTGTCATGCTTCCGGAGAAAGGCTGGGGATGGGGGGGGGAGGGAGGGAGGCTGGTAACAAGATCTGCCTGAATGGCTATCTTGAGAGATGGTGGCCATTAGGCTGCAGAGCCCGGGTGGTATAACCACTTTCTAGGCCCCTGTGGCCCCTCTCTAGCCTGGGGGGGAACATTCATACCTGAGAAATCCCCCTTTCCACCTTACCTGTTTGCAGCCTGCTTGATACGCTGGGACATAAACAGCGATTACAACACCTGAGACAGAGTCAGCATGTGTAGGTTTGTGCTCTTGGCAGCCCCCGGTGGTCACAATAGGCATAGCATGCATTTACCTTAAAGGAGAAAAGCCACTAGAACTCAAAAATTCTGTGGAATCTCCTCTTACCTTATCCAGCCGCAGGGTGCTGTTTACACAGACCCAATCTTCACCTCTCACGGTGGGCTCCGTTTGAAAAAACCATCAGAGACTGGGGCCCCCATCAGTAGGGGGATCCAACAGTTCTGGGACCGTAAAGCACCTCGCCAGAAATTAGGAAGTTTAAAGCCATTTTCTGATCTGCGGGGTCCAGCTCTCTAAAAAGAGAAGCATTACGGGTAAAACCTCGTTTCTTCGGACACGAGGCCCGGGTACCATTCAATTCGGCCATGAAAAGACACTTTGAATGGATCCGGTTCGCCTGGCTTGCCCCAGTATAGGATATCAGGATATTCCCTTTGGAGCTCAGCACAGGACATCTTTACACGTCCATCACCTAAGACACTGGCGTAAAAACTGAGGTATCCCTGCAAGGGGGAGGGATTATATAGGGGGTTGAACTTCCTGATAGGGTGTGCCAGTGTCCAATCACCAGTGATACCTATATAACCCATCAGTAATTACTGTGGCTCTGTGTCCCGTGATGTTCGAGAAAGAAATATATACAATGCATGTTTTACAAATACACAAATAATACTTGACAAATGATTTCCAAAGCACTATAACTTACAAAAGAAAAACCAGCACAGCAGAGGTAACATGCTTTGAGGCTCAAACCCATGACTATGGGGTTGATTTACTAAAGGCAAATAGGCTGTTTACTTTGCAAGAGAATTTTCCCCAGAACTTAGAATATATGATGAAGTTTCATTTTGCAAAGAACACCCAATTACATGCAAGGAAATAAGAAAAAACTGTTTTGCTTATATATGATTGGATGATGGAAGTCAACAGAACTTCATCACATACCTAAGAGCTAGGGAAAATTCCCTTGCAAACAGCAACTTCGCTTGCTAAGTGCACAACCTATATTACTTTAGTAAACGAACCCCTACAATTCAGTGCTCTAATGTCTTGTTGACCTCTGAAAAACAACTGGCTTCTTTTAGCATAGCTAGGGCCATATGCCTTCAGGAACAAATGCCCTTAACACAGGTATTCTGTGTTCCGGGCATTAGTCCATGAACGCATGAGGTCTTAAATGCAAATACCACTAGCTACAGTGTACAGCTGCAGTGTATTTCAACCTGTTATAGCATTTGATAGACTACAGACAGTGGGACTAGACGCTGCACTTGTGCCTTCCAGTCACGTGAAAAAAGCAGGAAATGGACCCACGCAGGCAAATGCCCATTGTGCATGTGGCTTTTAAAAAAAAAATTTTATTAGGCCCCTGTCACACGGGCTGTCCGATCAGGCCCGCCTGTCAGTTTCTTAGGCGGACTTGATTAGACCCTCCAGTCTCTTCTATGGAGCGGCGGATGTCAGTGGACACATGTGGTCCTGTCTTCCCAAAACAGAGGGATGGTGGTCCTATTCCCCATCCGTCTGGCGGATTAAATCAGATGGAAACGGATAGGCAATCCATTTCTATACGATTTTCCCATAGAGGAGAACGGGACTGTGACAGTGTACGCTCTGCATAGCGAACCAAACACAGACCTGTCATCCGCCTGCTCAGCAGGGATCAGCGACAAGCTCCCCCATGTGTAAGGGGCCTTAAAGATACATTTATCATAAGTAACACAAAATGAGCAGGGAAATGGTTATATGCACACAACTTCTATGTTCTCAGAGAGAAACATACATTATTTTTAAACTGGTGATATAGCTGCATCAATGCGTGTCTAAACATTCTGAGTGTTATAAATATATGTATTTCCGATACGGGATTGCTTAGTGCTAACAGTCTATATTGTTCAAGGCACAATTAAAGGGATTCTATCAGAATGAATAACTACATCTCCATCTATCATAAATGATACCCAGTCAGATAACTGCTGGGCAGGAAGATCGGGAAGGTACATACAATTTAATGTTTAGTATACCCACATGTATGAGCACCCTAAATGTAAGGTCAACCTTTAGTAGACTTTAAGTATTAAACAGGGCCAAACTCACATATAAAAGAGCCATTTTTTAAGGCTTACCCAAATGTGTAGCAGCTCTGGCGGTTAAAGGTTACAGATTTAGAAATGCTACCGAGGCCTAAATTAAATATTTCTTGAAATATCACTAGATTGTCTATAATGAACTCTTGGTAACATTTAGAGGACAGCAATGCTGTCCAAGCTACAGAACTAAGCAAACAGATATTCTGTTTAGTCACCTTACAAACACATCACTTAGTTTATTTTGTAACCTAATTGATTTGAAGCTATTCAATGAAAGGTAGCAATTAAGAGATCTTTGAACTGCCATCAATGATTCTTTTTAAACCAAGCGCAAATTGCGGCACAGAAAAAGTTTGTTGCGAAAGGAGAATCCAGACACATTCAACAAAGAGAAAAAGCTTAAAGAATGTTTGTTTTTAGTGTCCATTCCAATGAAAGATGGATATCTAAAGGCACAGAGACAACCAAGCTAGCCATTTAAAAGTTGTGAATGAGTAAAAGGAAATTACTCACAATATGCACTTTCTAGTAAGAACACTGTAGATGTGCAAGTAGAAAAGTAATTTGAAAGTAAACCAGTAATTCAAAAAAGACATACGGTATCTAATACACATATTAAAGAAGAGTAACACAGCACTGCAGAAATACATGGCTGATTATATATTTATATATACTGTATGTTGGGCACAGGGTTTTTATTCATAGAACATGGGTTATATGCAGGGTACCTTCAGGTGATTGGATACTGGCAAAAAGCTTTGCTAGGGCTGTCTCTAGTGCACGCTCGTATAAACCCACCCCTTTTATGCAATTCCAAATTTTAGCAAGTAATAAGGAGAGAACAAAGGAGACAGAAGGGAGGATCTATGTCCTACTGTACTCCAAGATAAGGATTTTTCAGGCAAGTCAAAGTTCCCTTTATCTTAATACAGTACACCATGGGACATACTTAAAGAAGAATTCAAGGCATGGTATATTTTTTACATGATTACACTGGTCCAGCTTGGACCAACAGGTATATGCCATACCTGGCTGATGTACCAGGAAGCTGGAAATCACTGAAGTAGACACTGCTACTTTAGTGATCTCCACTTGCTTCCGGGTCCCATGCCGAGCAGCCGGCCTGATTCAATGTGAATACAGGAGGTCGGCCGCTCAGCACAGTCCACGTTCATAGAATGGAGAAATTGGATGGTGACATCACACTCTCTATAAACAGATCTAAGAGGGGTGTCTGGAGTAAAGAGAGCACTAGGCTAGGATACTAAGGTAGCAAAGGAGGCTGAATTTGGGGGCTTATATGAGTAACTCCCTAAAAAAAGTCTTGATTAATCACTGTGAAGCAAGAGGCTTCTAGAAAAGAATGGATAAGGCAGAAATCTGTCCCTTAAGAGTAATCAAGGCCAGATGCAACGCAAGGCGTCTTAAAAAAAGGTCAAGATACAAACAACAGAATATTCCCTGGGACTCAGATATCTGTTCTCCCACCAGCTAAAGAAAGTAGGCCTTCCGTCTGAAAAAAATAGTGTTGCGCTGTCAGGAAAACTTTTAATTCAATATATAGTGTTTAACAAACAAAATAAGAATGTAATAAAGTCCTATAAAGGAAATATCAAAGTCCACCAAAAGTGTGAAAAATCTTCATACAGCTGCTGTGCACCAACCACCAAGTGATTATAATGCCACTAACCATATCCTTAGACCCTACAATTCAAGAGGTGTAAAATCAGCATTTGAAAGATGACCGATCCCACATGGATGGATAGATTGATGGTTTCAGCTCTGTTCCTCTCACAGCACAGCAAGCCTCAAGCCTCGCTCTCTCATCAATAGCATGCCACAAAAGTGGTCACTGGATCACTTCTCATATACCGGTCCCAGCAGCAAAAAACACATACCAAGTAAAGAGCAAGGAAATCCCATAGTGAAGTACTGTTTACAAAACATTAATATACCAAATCGGTACAAAACAGACAGTATGACAAGCATATTGCACAACACCGCCGACTCTCCGGGCTGGCGTGATAACAGCACCACTAAACTTTGTCCTAAGCACGTTTGTCTGACGGGACGGCTTCCAAGGGGCATAAGAATTTAATTCGATGTTTTCCTGACAGCACAACACAATTTTTTTCAGTTGTCTTTTAAAATTTATGTGTGAATATCAGCGAGGGCTGCAATCAGGTTTTTTACTTTCTCACCTTTATTTAATTTAATTGTCTGGCTGGATAGATGTATAGGATGTATAGAATGGTACAGAGGGTGGATCTGTTTGTTACACAATGTGAGGATGGAGAGTTGAAGTGCCCTGAAGTGAAATTGGACAAAATGGAATACCATTACGCACAGAACCCTCATCTCAGCTTTTACCAAGAGCTGCCTTTTGGATCTGAAGGTACAATCAAAGAGGAAATCTTTCCTGGAGGAATGAAGATTCTGACTTGGGCTGTGTCCAGAATTAGACTCAGATATTCCAGACATTGTGAGGGACATTACTGTGGCAGAGGAGTCCTTCATTAGAAAATGGTCCAAGTACCCTGTGACATGAATGCTCTGAGTCTGCAGATGAGCAAGAAGCAGTGCATGTACCTTTGTGAACATATTGGTGCAGAAGAGAGCCCAAATATTAGTCTCAGCTGTCCACAGGTCTGCATGCCAGCCTGAGGTTCTGTAGGAAACTAAATAAAATATTCAAATTTGATGCTTATCCAATGCAGATGAGTTGATAGGATGGTTGATTCCTGTCAGGTACATTACCACCCTTAATCTAACTGAAGGGTAATTGGAGGTTCCCTTAACAGCCAGGGCAATGGAAAGGACAGCTTTTGTAACACCAGATAGACTATACCAGTACATGGGTCCTCCTTTTTGGTTTACATGGGGTCCTAGGCTTTTTCTAAAAAATTATGATGGCACATATCCGACAGTGGAGCCTGAGATGACGAGGGTGGCCTCTTACGCAATTCCCATCCAAGCATCCCTGGTAGAGGAGACAAAGACTGCTAAGGCAGTGGAAGGGCACAGGTGCCAGGACTCTGTGGTAGTGAGACCCAGATCTCAAATTTTGTGTGACGGAAATTCTGATGGAAAATGTCCGATGGAGCCTACACACGGTCGGAATTTCCGACAACAAGCTCCCATCAAACATTTTCCGTCAGAAAATCCGACCGTGTGTACGGGGCATTAGTCTGTAGGGTTCAATATCGAGTTGGCGCACCCTTTGCAGCCGACAACTTTGTGCGACTGTGTGTATGCAAGACAAGTTTGAGCCAACATACGTTGGAAAAAATCCATGGATTTTGTTGTCGGAATGTCTGATCAATGTCCGATCGTGTGTACAGGGCATTAGTCCGTAGGGTTCAATATTGAGTTGGTCCACCCTTTGCAGCTATAACAACTTCAACTCTTCTGGGAAGGCTGTCCATAAGGTTGAGGAGTGTGTCTATGGGAATGTTTGACCATTCTTCCAGAAGTGCATTTGTGAGGTCAGGCACTGATATGGAGAGGGCCTGTCTCGCAGTCTCCGCTCTAATTCATCCCAAAGGTGTTCTATCGGGTGGAGGTCAGGACTCTGTGCAGGCCAGTCAAGTTCCTCCATCCCAAACTCGCTCATCCGTGTCTTTATGGACCTTGCTTCTTCAATTCCAAGGCAGGATCTTGGACTCCTGGAGTCCAGGAAAGAACAGGCTGCTGGGACTGGTTTAGCACAGAAGAGCCTGCAGGGAATGGAGGATCATGTAAGTAAAACTGTGTTTCAAGACCAACTAGGCATAAAAGAGTGGTTAACTCTTGCACAGCCTTACTGTAGGGGGGACTTTTTAGTCTTCTGGAGTTCAGCTTTGAAGTGGTTGTAAACCCCGTTCACGAAATCTGACCTGGGCACATATATCTGTAGTGTTTACTTATCTCTCTCCAAAGCTTTTTGCTGCTCTGTTCCTCTGTTATCAGCATGATAACATCTGACAAGTTCTCTGACACACAAGATGAAAGCAGCCGGAAATTTGTGTCGGGGAGGGAACTTAGAGATAGATAAGCAGAGAGCTTGTCTATTCAAACTGCAGCTCTTCAAGTTTCTTTGTCCCTCTGCCTGTGGAGTGGGGGTGTGTGCCTTTCCTCCAATCAGCTCACACACAGTGTATGCCCAGACTCCACACCCACTGCTGAATTAGGAAGAAAGATTTGTGATACGATGTGCCCTTTCTAAACAATGTAGAAAGGGAAAGACTGCAGATATACATGTAAAACTTATGTAGGGAGATTTGTTTCATCTCTGTGTATCATCTGAGGCTATTCATTTCACTGGGTATAGGAGAGAGTTTACAACCACTTTAAGTACACAGTACATAGTTCATGTTGCAGAGACATGGACTTTATGCCTATGAATATTTGAGTGCCATATCCATCTTGTGCACAAATAATTATTAATTTTGGATTTAATATTTTATGAACCATTTAAGTGCTGTTTTCATCTTATTCCAACATGGCCAGCAAATTGTTTTAGTCCTAACTAACTAATCTTCACTATACAAAAAGTCCTTTTCATTTAATCACACTTTTAGCTATTGAAGTAGCTGAGTATCAATTAATAGTAATTTGCAAGAAAGGCAACTTTCTTCCAAACTAATATTAGTTCATGGGCAGATCTATAACTAAAATTTGGACATGCATGTACAAAATTAAGAGGAATTACAAGTGACGCTCAAATATAGCTCAGGGGTGGGCCAACAATATTAGTTTTAATCACCTTAATAATTTTTATTGTATTTTTAGGGGTCAGTGACTCCTTTTTTGTAAGCATAATACCATTGATATAATAAGGCTGAGATTATTTTATTATAATAAATTATACAGAAGATACAGGCAGGTCCAGACTATATCTAAAGCCAGGTTAATGGTCATTCCAAAAAATATTTGCAATAAGCATGAGAGAAGCCCAGTATCTGAGAGGTGGCATTGGGCTGGGGGTCATAAAGCCTCCAATAGACAAACATTGGAACATTTAAAATTTGGCCCCAAACGTGAAAAAAAGAGGTCAGAGCCTTTCTAGGGCTGTAGGATAATTCCATACGTCTATGCCTAACTTTTCTACCATGGCAGCTCCACTTATGGATCTCACCAAAGGGGTCAGGTTCACAGTGGCAAATCGAATGAAAAAGCATAGACCTTTTCAAGAGCTGAAGAAAGTATTGTATAAGGGAACAGTGTTACACATCCCCAACTTCAGTCAAGAATGTATTGTACAAACCAATGCTTCTGTTGATGGCTAGGGAGCAGCCTTGACCCAAAACAACAATTGCTGCTGGTTATATTACTGTTCTGTGACTTCATAACGCATATCTGTAATTACAGTAGAAACCATCCAACAACCTTGTTTATGGCTTCAACTTGTATAGAAGTAGTGTGTACAGCAAGCTTTACAAAGCTTTTAGCCAGCTTTGTTGTAAACCTCAAAGCAACCTTCAGTTTTATTTGAAGATGTTAAACACAGATCTAAATGGGAATGCTGGCGGTCTCTATAAACAAGGCGCTAGCAGGCTTGAATTAGGTTTCAAGTAGTGTTGAAGCCTAAAAGGCTCCATGCACACTATAAGCTAAAAAATGCCAGAAGAACACTGATAATAGTGTTTTTGTGCCAGCTTTTAGTCACGTTTTAGCAGCAGTTGGGAGCGTTCAGCATTTTTTCTGCTGGCAAATCACTTCCAAAAATGCACCTTCTTCTGCTCCTAGAAGATGAAGCTTCAAAAATGCCTCTAGACTAGAATAGTGTGCATGGACACATAGGATAACATTATTTGCTTCTAGAAGCAGAAGAAAAATTCTGAAAAGCTGCCGCTATGAGCATTTTTTAAGCTAGTGCGCATGGAACCTCATGGAGGCTTCTTTCTGTATGCCCATTAAGAACTGTGCTTATTAAATCCAAACTGAAGGTGAAAGTGAATCTATTAGGATTTGCTTAGCATGCATATAATAATTGCAATCCAGCAATATGCTTAGTGATTGAATTTCCCACCCTTGTGACTGTAAGGTGAGTTGTGTTAAGGCATTTTTTGGAACCCTAAAAAGTCAGGTTATGTAGCACACACACATCTTCTTCATGACTGGAGGTCACCATATTAATTGGTCAATGTGTGAGTATCATTGCTACTGATAATTTGGCACATGGCCCTACTGTATCATTGAAGCCATTTCTTTATGAATCCCTTTTTTGGCCAAAATAGGTCCTCACTCACACTATGTTGAAGTAAAAGAGCATTTAATGCGGTGTGTTTTTATAGACAGTGTTCTGTCTGCTGTTAAATCCTTTTCCCAGCTGGCCCACTAATACAGAAATATATACTGTTGCAGGAAGACAGCCTTCTGGCCGCTGCACTGCAAAACTCCAACTGCAAAGTGCGAATTGAGCTATGCAGCTCACTATACAATTTTAGCTCTGGAGTTTGCATTGGAAAGGACCATGTGTGTTGTTAGTTGGCTTCTGCCCCCTTTCTGCCACAGGATAAATATGACGCTATATCATCTCTTTCAGCTTGCTCTGAACTCACGCATTGGCCCATGTTCCGTTATAACATCAGCACTAAAGTTGACCACACACTGCTCAAATTTTGGCCAATTCCTGCTGAATCGGTTATAATGCGCTAACACCTGGTTTGAGAAAAGTAGATTTTTGGCAAAGGAGCAGTGACTTCATTCAATCAGATGCAGTCACTTTTTGGGGAACCCACAGCTGGTGAATACAACAGCTGGAGGGGGAGCATTGGCAGGTTTTTTTACATTCAGCCTGCAGGGCTGAACATAGTTACATAGTAGGTGAGGTTGAAAAAAAAACATCAAGTCCAACCTGTGTGTGTGATTATATGTCAGTATTACATTGTATATCCCTGTATGTTGTGGTTGTTCAGATTCCTATCTAATAGTTTTTGGAAAATATTGATGCTCCCCGCTGAAACCACTGCCTGTGGAAGAGAATTCCACATCCTTACTGCTCTTACAGTAAAGAGTCCTCTACGCAGTTTTTGGTTAAACCGCTTCTCTTCTAATTTTATTAAATGGCTGCGTGTGTCTTTTTAAATTCCCTTTCGCGGAAAAGTTATATCCCTATTATGTATAATAGAAAAATGTAGCGCATAATAAATATGTGTATAAAGTACCGAGAGTATTCCTCAATTGTGCTTCAATCCAAAAAAGTGTTGGTGAATCATCAACCAAATAACATGTAATAAACATAAAGTCAATGAATTAGTGGATAGGTGAGGAATGTAATGTCCCACTACATGGAAATATGGATATAATCCAGAAGAAGATGGTGTTCCGACAGTTGGCAGAAGGTTAAATCTGCAGAGAAAAGACACATCTACCAGATGAAGAAATCATGGGAAGGGTGGTGTGTAGAAAACTCTTACCAGATCCTGTGGACTCCCTTGTCAGCGACAGGGAATCAGGTGAGCAGTGTGCCGCCCAGGGCATAGGAAAGGATGTCCCAACACTCGAACCGTCTGAGCTGGATTCTGCGTGGATCTCCGGGGGCCGCCAGGTAGGTCCTCGCAGTGGGTAACCAGGATACAGATCAAAAAGGCAAAGACATCTCTCGTAGAGCTGGAGTAAGCACTCAATCTCATTCAGACATGGACATCTCTGAAACAAAAGGGAGCTGAGGCTTATTTTTTCTTTCCACATACCATCTGAATGAGATCAAGTGCTTACTCCAGTTCTACCAGAGAAGTCTTTGCCTTTTTGATCTGCATCCTGGTTGCCCACTGCGAGGACCTACCTGGCAGCCCCCGGAGATCCACGCAGAATCCAGCTCAGACGGTTTGAGTGTTGGGACATCCTTTCCTATGCCCTGGGCGGCACACTGCTCACCTGATTCCCTGTTGCTGACAAGGGAGTCCACAGGATCTGGTAAGAGTTTTCTACACACCACCCTTCCCATGATTTCTTCATCTGGTAGATGTGTCTTTTCTCTGCGGATTTAACCTTCTGCCAACTGTCGGAAGACCATCTTCTTCTGGATAATATCCATATTTCCATGTAGTGGGACATTACATTCCTCAACCTATGATTATACACATATTTATTATGCGCTACATTTTTCTATTATGTATTTATTGTCTTTGTCATACTGTATGTAGCTGCCCCCACCTTCCTTTTTTTATTTGTTAGCGCAGTGTTTTTCCACGCACCATATCCCTATTGTGGGATCACCTGTACGGTACTTGTACATTGAAATCATATCCCCTCTCAAGCGTCTCTTCTCCAGAGAGAATAAGTTCAGTGCTCGTAACCTTTCCTCATAACTAAGGTCCTCCAGTCCCTTTATTAGTTTTGTTGCCCTTCTCTGGACTCTCTCCAGTTCCAACACATTCTTCCTGAGGACTGATTCCCAGAACTGGACGGCATACTCCAGGTGCGGCCGGAACAGAGTCTTGTAGAGGGGGAGAATTATCGTTTTATCTCTGGAGTTAATCTCCTTTTTAATGCATGCCAATATTATGTTTGCTTTGCTTGCAGCAGCTTGGCTTTGCATACCATTGCTGAGCCTGTCATCTACTAGGACCCCCGGGTCCTTTTCCATCATAGATTCCCCCAGAGGTTCTCCCCCTAGTGAGTAGATTGCATTCATATTGTTGCCACCCAAATGCATTATTTTAAATCTTTCTACATTAAACCTCATTTGCCATGTAGTTGCCCACCCCATTAATTTGTTCAGATCTTCTTGCAAGGTTTCCACATCCTGCAGAGAAATGATTGCCCTGCTTAGCTTAGTATTGTCCGCAAATACTGAGATTGAACTGTTTATCCCATCCTCCAGGTCGTTTATGAACAAATTAAATAGGATTGGTCCCAGGACAGAACCCTGGAGGACCCCACTTTCCACACCAGACCATTCCGAGTACTCCCCATTTATCACTACCCTCTGAACTTGCCCCTGTAGCCAGTTTTCAATGCATGTTTTTACCCTATGGTCCACGCCGACAGACGTTAGTTTGTACAGTAAACATTTATGGGGAACTGTATCAAATGCCTTTGCAAATTCCAGATACACCACGTCTACGGGCCTTCCTTTATCTAGATGGCAGCTCAGCTCCTCATAGAAGGTTAATAGGTTGGTTTGGAAAGAACAATTCTTCATGAATCCATGCTGATTACTGCTAATGGTACAATTTTCATTACTAAAATCTTGTATATAGTCCCTTATCATCCCCTCCAAAAGCTTGCATATTATTGATGTTAGGATAACTGGTCTATCATTCCCAGGGATGTATCTTGGCCCTTTTTTTAATACTGGAGCTACATTGGCTTTTCTCCAATCTGCTGGTACCATTCCAGTCAGTAGACTGTTCGTAAAAATTAGGAACAATGGTCTGGCAATAACCTGACTGAGTTCCTTAAGGACCCTCGGGTGCAATCCATCTGGTCCCGCTGACTTATTAATGTTAAGTTTTTCAAGTCTATTTCTAATTCTATCCTCTGTTAGCCATGACAGTGCTTTCTGTGACGTGTCATGGGGATAAACATTGCAGTTTTGTTACTGAAGCCCCCCGTTTTCTTTGTGAAGACTGAGGAGAAGAATAAATTCAATACCTTCGCCATCTCTCCAACCTTAGTAACCAGATTCCCTTCATTATTCTTTATGGGACCAATATGATCTGACCTCCCTTTCTTACTATTTATATACATAAAGAATTTCTTGGGATGTTTTTTACTCTCCTTTGCTATATGCCTTTCGTCTTCGATCTTGCACCCTTACATTTTTTGTTGCATTCTTTGTAAAGTTGGAATGCTGGTGATGATCCCTCAGCCTTGTATTTTTTGAATGTCTTCTTTGCTTTTATATGTATTTTTATGCTGGAGTTATATTACGCTGGACTTTTATTAGCTCTTTTAAAAGTATTTCCCATTGGGATGCACTGGCTAATACCCTTATATAATATGCTCTTAAAGCATACCCATTTTTCCTCCATGTCCTTTGTTCCTATGATTTTATCCCATTTAGTATCTTCTAGCAAGGATCATAGTTTAGGGGAGTTGACTCTTTTGAAATTGAGTGTCTTTGTATTCCTCTTATGTTTTCTATTTGTGTGATTTATACTAAAACTAATCGACCTGTGATCGCTGTTTCCTAAATTGCCCCCTATTTCCACATCCGTGATCAGGTCTGTATTGTTGGTAATCAGTAGATCTAGTAACGCTTTGTTTCTTGTTGGTGCATTTATCATCTGACCCATGAAATTGTTCTGCAAGACTTTTAGGAAATGGCGAGCTTTAGATGAATGCGCCATTCCTTCCGCCCAATCTATGTCTGGACAATTATAATGACACTTCCCATCCCTGCCCCTAATCCAAATTGTGATAGGAGGTCCGCCTCCCCCTCCTTCCTCTGGTTAGGGGCCTATAGCATACACCCAGTATTATTTTCCCCTTAGTTTCCTCCCTTTGTAGCTCTAACCATAAGGATTCCACCTCCTCCCTTGCTCTAGTGATGTCGTTGCTCACATTCACTTGTACATCATTTTTGATATACAGGCATACTCCTCCCCCCTTTTTTACCCTCTCTATCCCTGCGATATAGGGAATACCCTTGAATGGTTGCCAGACAATCATGAGAGCTGTTGAACCAAGTCTCTAAAATTCCTACAAAATCTAAATCCTCCTCGTACAACAGTAGCTCTAGTACTCCCATCTTGTCCGCTAGACTCCTGGCATTGGTGAACATGCCACGTAGTTTAGACTGGACGCATACTATCTCCTTATTGGGTGAAATCTAACAGGAGAAATCTAAAAGTATATAGGTAGCGTAACTTGAGATTCACAATTTACATAGTGTTCTCACTTGTCCATAATTAGGCAGAAGCAGAGCAGGCTGAAGTGTCTGTATTAACCCTGGCACTTACATGTTGCCCAGAAGGGCTGTCCTGCACCCAGAAGGGCTCTTTTTTAGAGGGGGGCTACATATTGCTAGGGGGTTAGGCTTGGCACCGGAGAAAAAGATACGTTTTATCAACTTACCTTGTATTACCAAATCACCTGGCCTGATGCTTAGGTATACTACTGTAGATGGCCGCTGTTGACCCAATCTTGCTGTACAGTGAAATTCTAAGCCTGTATCACAGAAGTCTATGAAGAACCCATCCCTTAAAATGGTTGTAAACACTTCCACATACCAAGTCAAGTGAGTGACCTCAGGTAATACATTGAGATGAAACAAATCCTCCTACATAAGTTGTGCCTGTTTATCTGGAGTGTTCTCTTCTCTACATCTGTTCAAAGTCCATAATTTATAAAGCTTGTCTGAGCTGTCAGAAAAGAGGGGGCGGAAAAATGAAAATACATTCTGAGAACTGATTGATGGGAAGGGAAGAGAAGGGAAGGGAAGAGACCCCCCTTTCATACAGCACCCAGGAACAGAGCTGAGGCTGTCAATCATTTGGAGATCCCTCCCCTGTCACTTTTTTTCTCTTGGTATCAGGAAAACTTGTCAGAAGCGGTTCATGCAGATAGCAGAGGAACAAAGCATTAGACAGAAATGACACTTCATGCTCCTAATTAAGACAAGTACACACTATAGAGGGCAATGCTTAGTTCATATTTCATGTCTGAGGTTTACAACTTGAAGCTTTCTTATCCTTGTACCACAATTACATTTACAGTGGCAAGATCACGGGAATAAATCTGTTAAAAATTCAAGTGCTATAAAGGGTGAAGCAATCAATCAACTATACAAATAAGTAATTATACTTTTTAGTTCTCTTGCTGCAAAATGTTTTCAGATGGATATACATTGAGATAGGGGGATGAAAACATCAATGGAGAGTTTCAATAAGCAATAAATAATAAAGGAAGCAAAATCAGAGCTTTATTTGCCAAGAGTCAGTCATTCTGCAGGGCAGTAGCCCATTTTCTTTTTTTTGGCATCCACTCCTGCATGTCCTACAGAATTTCTCATGCAGTGGACTGACCATAAGTTACCATAGCAGGCAGGCATTGTCAAAATTGCTTTTTTTTCCTAACACAAGGATGTGTCCTCTCAGCACTTCTGGTAATATTGGCAAATTGGTTAAGTATTTGTGTCATGAGAGAAGTATGGGGCTTCTATTGCTTTACTGATCAAAAAAATCATACATGCAATATACGTTGAGAAATGCAAGCACTTTCTAAGAAAAAAAAGTACGAATTCTCATGAATTATGATCCACGAGAAACTGGCTAGATAAGCAATCCAAATTTGATGAGATCTGGAATCCTTGGCTTCAATATTTGCAATGCACAATCTAATAACAGGACGGTGATGGAGCGTGCGGTTCGGCATTGGGGGGACCACCTGTTCTCTATAACTCTCTTATCTCACCCTCCTTCATTCTCTTTTTTTGTTATACAAATATTTATTCTGAATGCCTCTGAGGCTTGAACTCTAGGACTTAAGCCGTATTTTACAGGGGCCGAATGTCGGGAGACATTTGCCGGTTCAAAAAAAACCTGGCCAACATTCTGCCCGTGTGTATGTCAGTCTGTCTGACAGAAGGGGGATGAGCATGCTGGAAAACCAACAGCCGCCCGACTCCCGATCAAAGTGTTCTGGCGGGGGGGCAGAACACAACAGCTCACCGGGGGAGATCGCTATACTATTGTTGGATGGTTAGTACAGCGGCTCCAGCCAGAGCTGTCAGTGTGTACCAGGCTTTACTTTCGTCTGGTTATACTTTTTGGTATATGCATACATTGTAGTTATTCTTTTAATTTTCTATTTTATACTGATAATGCAAGGAGTTAGCATCGTACCCCATGTGATGAAGCCGAATGGGTGAAAAACAGTGCATCCGAAAAATATTCACAGCGCTTCACTTTTTCCACATTTTGTTACAGCCTTTTTCCAAAATAGATTAAATTAATTATTTTCCTCAAAATTCTACAAACAATACCCCATAATGACATAGTTGGCAAGGTCGAATAAAGACAACAGCCCATCCAGTTCAACCTATGTTTGTGTAGATAATTATTCCCATATCCCTGGCTGGTGTTTGATAAGATGCACGTCCAAGAGTCTTTTGAAACCATCAATACTTCCTGTTGGCACCACTGATTGTGGAAGAGAGTTCCACATTCATAATGCTCTGATAGTGAAAAACCTCCTACGCAGCTTAAGGTTTAAACCACTTCTCTTCCAATCTCATTTTGTGGCCCCGTGTCCTCTTACGCTCCCTGAGACTGAAGTTTCCTACCTACACAGGGATTACCATTTAGATAGTTGTATATCGATATCATATCTCCTCTCAAGCGTCCCTTCTCCAGGGGGAATAAATTTAGCACTTGTAGTCGTTCCTCATATTTGAGGTCCTCTGGCCCCCTTATTAATTTAGTTGCCCTTCTCTGGACTCTTTCCAGCTCCAGTACATCCTTTCTGAGGATTGATTACCAGAACTAGATGGAATAGTCCAGATGTGGCCAAACCAGAGTTTCAGATGCACTATATCTAGGGATTCTATAAAGAATTGTACTGTGTAGTGCTCCTTATTTCATGACAGATTATGCTGTTGTATATACAGAAATATTTTCTACAATTCCTTTATTGTGCCTTAACCAAGCCTTTGTCTTAAATGATTGTCTGAACTTCGTGTTTTCTTAGAACAAGAACTTATGTAACAGAAAAAAAGGTCTAATTCTGGGGTCTACTTGCCTCTGCAGCCAAATATGTAGTATATAACATAAAGAAAACAACAACAAAAAATCTGAGCTGTGTAACTTCTCCCCCTCTTTAGCATATTATATCTGTTGGTGGTGGTGGTCTTGGTGGGGGACATAGACATAGGGCTAAAAACAGGACTGACACAGAGAAAAAATAGTGCCTGCTTTAGGTGAGCTAATTGGCATATGTTAAGTCTTTCCAGTTTCCGAAATGGAGACCAAACGGTTAACAGGTTATATTTAGAGACACAAACAGCTCTGGCAAAAGATGCGTTTGTTTAGACTAAAATTCTTTTAAACTAAGATTAGACACAACAACCTGGTTTGCGCCTTAGTAAATTGCCTTTTTAAAAGTAGTTTGTGCTATGTTGGATGTGGGGACTCTAAGTAAACACAACAGATCAATCTAGCTGATGCTCGGTCTTTAATGGGTAGGTTACTTCATTATCCTATAGGTAAGAAGAGAAAAGGTTCACTGCCAAGGCATTGTCTCGCATTACGTTAGGTCACTAATTCAAAAGTTTCACTCAGCGGGCAAAATATTTGGTTTTCCCATACAGACAAGATTAAATGCCAGATAAGGGATTCACTGCCTGACAGAGGATACTGATGCCTACAAGCTGATAATATCCTAAACAGGTAAACTGAAACAATTATATCTGTTATCTAGACCCTACACAATGGCCTGTCTTTCATCATCCCATAGATACCTGCACATGATCATGTGACGGCAGTGAGGTGGGAACACTTTGAGGTCAGCGTGCATATGGTGGAAATGGATTACTGTTACTTGCACTGCTATTCATTTATTCTCCCCACTCAGACAGAGTTGACACCTGTAACCTGGGGATGCCACTTGCAGAATAATACTCACAATTCAAATAATTAATGAGCAGGTCTACGCAAACCCAGCATCATCACATTTGCGTGCATACAAAGGGGTAGAGTCACTGGCCTGTTATTTATTTTGAGGAACTCTGATAGCAGATGTCCCTTTTTTTGTAAATCATAGTTCCTCTGATTTCTCCACCCCCTTGTACTGCGGATCACTGTAGACCGGTCAGTGGTGTTATGCTCCCCCTGCTGGATCATTGAGAACTTGATATATGGTGGTGTGAAGAATGGAGACCTCTTTGTGCAGCAACAAGCAAGAGACCTCCATGATGATGGCTTAGCTAAGTCTGCCATACATAGCTTGAATTTTGGACGATCCCTCCTGAATTGACGGATATTTGAGCTGTCAGTGGCCCTGTTGGCACCATCCACGTCAACAAACTTTATTGGAAAAATAAAAGACGTTGGGTGGAGTATTATCAACTGAAAAGTGACTGCATCCAATCAGATGCAATCACTGTTCGGGTATTTAGTCTGCATAAAATAGCTGTCAGAGGAGAATCCTCCATCCACACTGTTTAGTGTTCATTTGGGAATCTAGAAGAGAAGTCTATGCCTGTATTACTAGTCTTTCATAAGTTCCATATTTGGAATTATAGTAATTTAGAAAGTATATACAGTATATTGTAAAGGGGTGGGGGGTGCTAAACTGGTGGCTTATGATACCTCATTTTGCCAGCACTTAGCCATGTTCATTTAGTACCAGGCTCTCACAGCAGAGAGAATTAGGGAGAGAACTCCAGGTATAAGCTCACATACACTATATTGTTAAAAGTATTGGGAAGCCTGCCTTTACACGCACATGAACTTTAATGGCATCACAGTCTTAGTCCGTAGGGTTCAATATTGAGTTGGCCTACCCTTTGCAGCTATAACAGCTTCAACTCTCCTGGGAAGGATCTCCACAAGGTTTAGGAGTGTGTATATGGGAATATTTGACCATTCTTCCAGAAGCGCATTTGTGAGGTCAGGCACTGACGATGGCTGGCCTGGCTCGCAGTCTTCACTCTAATTCATCCCAAAGGTGTTCTATCAGGTTGAGGTCAGAACTCTGTGCAGGCCAGTCAAGTTCCTCCACCCCAAACTTTCTCATCCATGTCTTTATGACCCTTGCTTTGTGCACTGGTGCGCAGTCATGTTGGAACAGGAAGGGGCCATCCCTAAACTGTTCCCACACAGTTGGGAGCATAAAACTGTCCAACATGTCTTGGTATGCTGACGCCTTGAGAGTTCCATTCACTGGAACTAAGGGGCCAAGCCCCAATCCCTGAAAACAACCCCACACCATAATCCCCACTCCGTCAAATGATTTGGACCAGTGCACAAGACTGGGATGCCATTAAATTTCCTGTGTAAAGGCAGGCATCCCAATACTTTTGACAATATAGTGTATATAAAGGCCCATGGATAGCTGAGACTAACAATGAGGTCTGGATACCAGGTAAATTGTTAATCTAGGATGGAGACTTAATCCTACCCAAAGCTCCACAAAGCCTCCGGGTTCTAGGATTTCTGAACTTATCAAAGTAGAACTATGTACACTTGGGTGGCATAGTGGTGTAGTGGGTAGCACTCTCGCCTAGCAGTAAGAAGGGTCGCTGGTTCGAATCCCAACTACGACACTACCTGCCTGGAGTTTGCATGTTCTCCCTGTGCCTGCGTGGGTTTCCTCCAGGTACCCCGGTTTCCTCCCTCACTCCAAAGACATGCTGGTAGGTTAATTGGATCCTGTCTAAAATTGTCCCTAGTATGTATGAATGTGAGTTAGGGACCTTAGATTGTAAGCTCCTTGAGGGTAGGGACTGATGTGAATGTACAATGTATATGTAAAGCACTGCGTAAATTGACGGCGCTATATAAGTACCTGAAATAAATATATATATATATATATATATATATACATATATACACACACACACACACACACACACATATCTCACAAAAGTGAGTACACCCCTCACATTTTTGTAAATAAATTTATTCTATCTTTTCATGTGACAACACTGAAGAAATTACACTTTGCTACAATGTGAAGTGGTGAGTGTACAGCTTGTATAACAGTGTAAATTTGCTGTAACCTCAAAATAGTTCAACACACAGCTATTAGTGTCTAAACCACTGGCAACAAAAGTGAGTACACCCCTAAGTGAAAATGTCGAAACTGGGTCCAAAGTGTCAATATTTTGTGTGACCACCATTAATTTCCAGCACTGCCTTAACCCTCTTAGGCATGGAGTTCACCAGAGATTCACAGGTTGCCACTGGAGTCCTCTTTCACACCTCCATGACGACATCACAGAGCTGGTGAATGTGATGCCGCGTACACACGAGCGGACTTTTCGACTGGACTGGTCCGATGGATTGAGTACGACGGACAATCTGATCGTGTGTGGGCTTCATCGGACCTTTCCAGTCGAAAATCTGACGGACTTTAGAGTTGAAACATGCTTCAAATCTTTCCGACGAACTCGAGTCCGGTCGAAAAATCCGCTTGTCTGTATGCTAGTCCGACGGACGAAAACCCACGCTAGGGCAGCTATTGGCTACTGGCTATCAACTTCCTTATTTTAGTCCGGTCGTACGTCATCACATACAAATCCGTCGGACTTTGGTGTGATCGTGTGTAGGCAAGTCCGTTCGTTCAAAAGTCAGTCGGAAGTCCGTCAAAAGTCCTTCGGAAAGTCTGTCGGACCAGTCCGGTTGAAAAGTCCGCCCATGTGTACGCGGCATTAGAGACCTTGCGCTCCTCCTTCTTCCATTTGAGGATGCCCCACAGATACTCAATAGGGTTAAGGTGTGGAGACATGCTTGGCCAATTCCTCACTTTTACCCTCAGCTTCTTAAGCAAGGCAGTGGTCATCTTGGAGGTGTGTTTGGTGTCGTTATCATGTTGGAATACTGTCCTGCAACCAAGTCTCCGAAGGGAGGGGGTCATGCTCTGCTTGAGTATGTCACAGTACATGTTGGCATTCATGGTTCCATCAATGAACTTTTGCTCCCCAGTGCCAGCAGCACTCATGCAGCCCCAGACCATGACACTCCCACCACCATGCTTGACTGTAGGCAAGACACACTTGTCTTTGTACTCCTCACCTGTTTGCCGCCACACACGCTTGACACCATCTGAGCTAAATAAGTTTATATCGGTCTCATCAGACCACAGGACATGGTTCCAGTAATCCATGTCCTTAGTCTGCTTGTCTTCAGCAAACTATTTGCGGGCTTTCTTGTGCATCATCTTTAGAAGAGGCTTCCTTCTGGGACGACAGCCATGCAGACCAATTTTATGCAGTGTGCGGCGTATGGTCTGAGCATTGACAGGCTGACCCCCCACCCCTTCAATCTCTGCAGCAATGCTGGCAGCACTCATAGGTCTATTTCCCAAAGACAACCTCTGGATATGATGCTGAGCACGTGCACTAAACTTCTTTGGTCGACCATGGCAAGGCCTGTTCTGAGTGGAATCAGTCCTGTTAAACCGCTGTATGGTCTTGGCCACTGTGCTCCAGCTCAGTTTCAGGGTCTTGGCAATCTTCTTATAGCCTAGGCCATCTTTATGTAGACCAACAATTCTTTTTTTCAGATTCTCAGAGAGAGTTCTTTGCCATGAGGTGCCATGTTGAACCACCAGTGACCAGTATGAGAGAGCGAGAGCGATAACACCAAATTTAACACACCTGCTCCTCATTCACAAGTGAGAATCAGAAATGGCATGACAAAACATTCAGGTGTGAATGGGGGACTGAAGTTAAAACACTGCTGAGTGCATGAGCATGACAACAAAAGTACTACAATTTAATAGTAAACTGTGCACATTGTATAAAACATACCCTTTAAACTATCTAAACAAATAAGCAAGGGAGTAAATAAATAATGGAAAGTCAGTGAACAATTTCCCAGCAGTGCTGAAATATCTGTAAACTTGAGATGGAGCTGGAAACCCCAGTTGAAAAGTGCACTCAAGGGTCATGAAGAAAACATGGAATACCCACCACATGTATCTGACTGATTACATTACAGATGACTTTACATAACCTCACAGAGGTAAAGTGAAATCAAACATTTCAAGCACGAAAAGATAGGTATGCCACATTCTTCTGTGACTATGAGCTTTGTTACCATCATAAGCACAATAAACAAAACACTGCAGAAAACCTCAGTGGCAGCCCTAGTTGCAAATTTGGCCCGGACTTCTGGGTACTTGGAACCCATCTAGGTAGAGCAGGAGTAGGCAACCTTTGAGAGGTGGGGATCTACCGGGACAACATGGAAGAGATCAAAGATCACCGGGTGCTGTGCCCTTTAAAAAAAAAAAAAAGAAATGAACTAGCAAGCCCCCAATGAACAAGTAAAGACAGCGCAAAGAAAATTTTGAAAAAGCTTATAAAACTAATGTCACTGTAGAAATATAAACTTAGCCTTAAAATTTGGCTTCAGTGAGAAACTTGGCATTCACTTTCATTCACAATTTTGTTTCATGTCTGGGGAGCAATTGGTTACCCCCACAAGGCTGATGCTGGCATTCATCATGAAAGCAGAACATCTGGTACTGAAAGCTGATTTCTTCAGCTAGTTGCTAGTTTCAGGCCTGGTTATCTGCTCTGATTCCTGGCCAGTGTATGTAGTATGTAGGGCAGTGTACAGAGGTCAGTAATAAATAGAGCAGTGTACAGAGGTCAGTAATAAATAGAGCAGTGTACAGAGGTCAGTAGAACGTTGGGCAGTGTACAGAGGTCAGTAGAATGTTGGGCAGTGTACAGAGGTCAGTAGAATGTTGGGCAGGGTACAGAGGTCAGTAGAATGTTGGGCAGTTTACAGAGGTCAGTAGAATGTTGGGCAGTGTACAGAGGTAAATATAATGTTGGGCAGTGTACAGAGGTCAGTAGAATGTTGGGCAGTGTACAGAGGTCAGTAGAATGTTGGGCAGTGTACAGAGGTCAGTAGAATGTTGGGCAGTGTACAGAGGTCAGTAGAATGTTGGGCAGTGTACAGAGGTCAGTAGAATGTTGGGCAGTTTACAGAGGTCAGTAGAATGTTGGGCAGTGTACAGAGGTAAATATAATGTTGGGCAGTGTACAGAGGTCAGTAGAATGTTGGGCAGTGTACAGAGGTCAGTAGAATGTTGGGCAGTGTACAGAGGTAAATATAATTTTGGGCAGTGTGCAGAGGTCAGTAGGATGTTGGGCAGGGTGCAGTGGTCAGCAGGATGTTGGGCAGTGTGCAGAGGTCAGTAGGATGTTGGACAGTGTACAGAGGTCAGCAGAATGTTGGGCAGTGTAAAGAGGTCAGTAGAGTGTTGGGCAGTGTACAGAGGTCAGTAGAATGCTGGGCAGTGTACAGAGGTCAGTAGTATGTAGGGCAGTGTACAGAGGTCAGTAGAATGTTGGGCAGTGTACAGAGGTCAGTAGAATGTTGGGCAGTGTACAGAGGTCAGTAGAATGTTGGGCAGTGTACAGAGGTCAGTAGAATTTTGGGCTGTGTGCAGAGGTCAGTAGGATGTTGGGCAGGGTGCAGTGGTCAGTAGGATGTTGGGCAGTGTGCAGAGGTCAGTAGGATGTTGGACAGTGTGCAGAGGTCAGTAGGATGTTGGGCAGTACACAGGGGATAGTAGTATGTAGGGCAGTGTACAAGGGATAGTAGTATGTAGGGCAGTTTACAGAGGTCAATAGTATGTAGCAGTGGCGGCTGGTGTTTTTTTCTTTAGGGGGGGTGGCTGTTTGTACAGAGGTCAATAGTATGTAGGGCAGTGTACAGAGGTCAATAGTATGTAGGGCGGTGTACAGAGGTCAGTAGCAGGTACTGAAATGTACAGAGGTCAGTAGTAGGTAGAGCAGTGTACAAAGGTTAATAGGATGAAGAGAAGTGTACAGAGGTCAGCAGTATAAAGAAGGGCAGTGTATAGGGATCAGTGGGGCCGAGGACAGGGGTGTTAGGAAGGTATGGTATTGGGGGGTCAGGAGAGCACGGTGCAGGGAGGTCAGGAGGGCACGGTGCAGGGAGGTCAGGAGGGTACAGTACTGAGGGCTTAGGAAGACAATACTATTGGGGGGGTCAAGAGGCCACGATTCCAAGGGCTCGGGAGGTTCAGGAGGGCATGGTATTGGGGGTCAGGAGAACAGTACAGGGGGGTTAGGAGGGTATGGTATTGAGGGGCAAGGAGAGCACAAACGTCCTTTACTTATGCAGAGTGACACAGGGAAACTGTCATGGCAGAGCTGCAGGTACAGATCTCCACCAGCCCTCCTCTCATATATCACCCACAAGTTCCTTAGATGGATCAGAGGGGGAGAGCCAGTGTGGAGGCGTGCACTACAGTCAGACAAAGCGCTCAGGCATATTCGGTCATGAGCCTGAACCCTCCTGAGCTATTTCCGAGGCTTTCTCCACCCCACAGCTGCATGTATGCAAGGGGTGGGTGCTGTCTCTGCAGACTGGTATTGGTTGAGCATGCGCCCGTGTGCTCTGAAGCTGTCGGGGAAAACACAGTGTCGGCAAACTGGGGATCCACCTGTCACCTGCCTGCGGTCCACAGGTGGAAAGCGATCGACAGGTTGCCGACCCCAGGGGTACAGTATCCCACATAACAGACAATCTGAATAAGCCCAATAATTAGACATCCATTCTAAGCATCCATTGAACACTAACACAATAGTTTTGTCCCTGATGTGTCAAGAATTCAAGTGCCAAATGGTCTATATTTAATTTTTAGAAACTCTGGGTGGCAAAAGTCTGAAATGCCTGTCAAAAATTGATTAAATAGGTTAACCCAATATATTCCTAATATGTGTCTGTTGTAGCATGTACTTGTGCTAAAAAGTATCCTGTTCTCTTTATATTGTTTTCTTTGTGCAAAATACCTGTTGATCCTGCTAGTCTCCCTGCTTTCCTATTTCAAACAGACCATACTAGGCATGGGAGCACATCTAGTCAGTTTCCTGGCTGTGCTGGAAGAACAGCCCGCCTGTCCTCCAATGATCACACTTGTGCTAACACGCACCCCCCACTCGCACCCCCACACACACACACACACATCCATTCACTGGTCAGTGAATACCACTGCTTCTCCACACCTAGCTCTCTAAGCCCTGTATGCAGCTGAAAAGAGAGAGATTATGTGATTTTAAAAAAAGAAGAAAAAAAAAAAAGGTATTTAGAATGTTTATATATATATATATATATATATATATATATATATATATATATATATATATATACACACACACACACACACACATTTTGCCTTTCATTTCTATTTTAAACAGAATGGGCTGTTTTACAAGGTAGGGGTTCACATAGCTTGGAAAATGTCATGGATTAGGTTGATCCTCTGGGTCACCAGCAGGTGGCAGAAAGCTCTCACCAACACTCAGGCTCTAGAGGTTTTTTGCCTTTACCAGAGCCTTTGATGGCGGGGAGGGAATTGGGTGTAGTCAATTGCTAGAGTACAGCCACGGGCGATTGTTGGGTGGTTGGAGGTTATAGAACCAACATGGAGTACCTAATCATTAGAGGATAATAAGATGGAAATCAGGATAAGCAAGAGACAAACAATGTTGAGGATCAAGCGAAAGAATATATCAGACGAGCCTGTTGGAAATTTGAGAATATCAGACCAGGCAGCTGACAGAAAGAAGAAACCAATCCAAGTAATAACCATTGGCAACCAAACATAGCAAATTTTAGGATTTTTACATTTTAACCACTTCAGCCCCGGAAGGATTCACTCCCTTCCTGACCAGAGCATTTTTTGCGATTCGGCACTGCGTCACTTTAGCTGACTATTACGTGGTCATGCGACGTTGTACTCAAACAAAATTGATGCCCTCTTTTTCCCACAAATAGAGCTTTCTTTTGGTGGCATTTGATCACCTCTGAGGTTTTTATTTTTTGCGCTACAAAACAAAAAAAGACAGACGATTTTGAAAAAAAGAAGCAATTTTTTTAACTTTTTGGTATAATAAATATCCCCAAAATATATATTAAAAAAAAATTTCTTCCACAGTTTAGAATATGTATTACTCTACATATTTTTGGTAAAAAAAAAATCGCAATAGGTGTATGTTGATTGGTTTGCGCAAAAGTTATAGCGTCTACAAAATAGGGGATATATTTATGGCATTTGTATTATTTTTTTACTAGTAATGGCGGCAATCTGCAATTTTTATTGGGACTGCGACAGGGCTACAAATAGCCACTGATTACTGTATTAATGACACTGGCAGGGAAGGGGTTAAACACTAGGAGGCGATCAAGGGGTTAAGTTTGTTCCCTGGATGTGTTCTAACTGTAAGGGGGGATGCGCTCACTACAACATGACAGAGATGACAGGGAGCAGTAGATCCCTGTCATGTTGCTAGGCAGAACAGGAAAATGCCTTGTTAGGCGGCAAATTCAAAGGGACGCACAGGTACACCCTTTTGCCTGCGTGGCATTCTGCTGGCGTAAATCGGTGTGCGGCGGTCGGCAAGTGGTTAAAAAATGCTGAATTCAAAGGCTAGAGCAGATATCTTAAACAAGCCAGGTTCTTAACAGAAATACAGAGGAAAGATTTGCAGGCATAGACATAAAAGCTTCAGTTACAGACACTATTGCTCAAGCAACTTGTAGGTGGGGCCAGTTGATTGAGACCCAAAGTACAGTCCCTGACAAAAGTCTTGTCGCTTGTGTACAAATTGACCTGAA
Source organism: Aquarana catesbeiana (assembly GCF_042186555.1). Classification (NCBI taxonomy): domain Eukaryota; kingdom Metazoa; phylum Chordata; class Amphibia; order Anura; family Ranidae; genus Aquarana; species Aquarana catesbeiana. Next base: position 810,972,269 of record NC_133324.1, read on the forward strand.
GTGCCCCTAAAATATATTTCTAATCAAGATTTTGTTACAAGAAATGGGTCATTTTAATCCCAACAGCTTTTGTAATAATGTTTCAGTGCAAAACTAAACTGACAAAAAGTATTCTAATATTCACAGCTTGGTAAAGCCCACTGAGTTAATTTTTGTCAAGACATAAGTGTTGTCACCTTGTTATATGAGCTTCACCTGTGACTAATAATGGATCAATTAGGTCTCAGGTGTGCATATAAAGAACACCAGTACACTAGACCTTCTCAACTGCAACTAGACCTCTGCAAACATGCCTAAGATTCACCCGGAGACTAAAGTGTTGATTATCAAGAGGCTGAAGACCAGATCCACTGCTGATGTGGCAGACACCTTCAATGTGTCTCAGCATCAAGTTCAGAGGATAAAAAAAAGATTTGAAGAGACTGGAGAAGTTTTGGACAAGGCCAGGTCAGGCCGACCCCGCAAGACAACTGCTCGAGAGGACCGTTTGTTGGCTCAAAAATCCAAGGCCAGCCCATTTTCCACTGCAGCAGAGCTCCACGAGACCTGGTCACCTGAAGTCCCTGTGTCAACCAGAACAGTTTGTCGGATTCTGTCTCGAAATGGCCTCCATGGTCGAATCAGTGCCCATAAGCCAGCACTAAACAAAAGACAATTGAAAAACCGTGTGGCATTTGCCAAGGGCCACAGCCTGCTAAAGGGATGGACTCTGGAAAAGTGACAGAAGGTGGATTTTTCAGATGAATCTTCTGTTGAATTACACCACAGTCGCCGCAAATATTGCAGGAGACCTACTGGAACCCACATGGAGCCGAGATTTACCCAGAAAACAGTGAAGTTTGGTGGAGGCAAAATCATGGTCTGGGGTTACATCCAGTATGGGGGTGTGTGAGGGTTCTGCAGGGTGGAAGGCAACATCAATAGTCTAAAATACCAAGAAATCTTAGCTACCTCTTATATTCCCAACCATAAAAAAGGCCAAATTTTGCAGCAGGATGGTGCTCCATCACATACTTCCATCTCCACATCAAAGTTCCTTAAGGCAAAGAAGATCAAGGTGCTCCAGGATTGGCCAGCCCAGTCACCAGACATGAACATCATTGAGCATATGTGGTGTAGGATGAAAGATGAAGCATGGAAGACGAAACCAAAGAATATTGATGAACTCTGGGAGGCATGCAAGACTGTTTTCTTTGCTATTCCTGATGACGTCATCAATAAATTGTATGAATCCTTGCTAAACTGCATGGATGCTGTCCTTCAAGCTCATGGAAGTCATACAAGATATTAAATTTGGATCTCACAGCACCACTACTTAATTTGCTGACATAGTTTTGGATTTTCAGTAAAGTTGTTCAATTTCTGTATAGGCGACAAAACTTTTGTCTTGCCAAAATTTGACCTGTCTGTCTTGATTAAATGATAAATCTCTTTTCAGTGAAACTAATTTATTTCAGTGCATTAAACATCATTTGGGAGGGCTTTAGCTTTTCATTTGAGCTATTTCTAACCCCAGTTGATTAATTAAAAGTCAGGTTAATAGCAGGAGTTTCTACAAAATAGAGAAGCGACAAGATTTTTGTCAGGGACTGTAGAGTAAAAGCACACAGAGAACAAGGAAGGTGGCACAATTATTATTTGGTAAAGCAGAAGTAACAATTATGTGGAAGACAGCAGCAAGGAGCTCACTCACAGTTCCAAACACTATGGCAACAGAGCCTCAATATTACAGGCCACCCAGGTATAACAGCTCTTAACAAGCTTTGTACTTGAGAGGGCACTTTGATAGACTACGTTATTGGAACAGCATCTGATGAATGGAGTGGCCGATAGGCAGAACAGTGGTGCAGGCACTTTTAGTAATCAGGGAGGAAGGTCCATGTCCCAACTCTTTCGTTTTTCCAGATAGCAGAGCTAGGCTTAGTATCTCTGCACTATCCCTCCTTGACTGGAACCTCAACCTAGCACTAACTGTACTGGCTCTAGCCAGCGGGGATCTTGTCCCTACACTATCCACTTTGCAAATGTGCTCCAACAGCAGTGGCACAGTGCTATTTATCAGCATTGCCCTCACTAAAGATGGCCAGCAGTGTCCGATCAGATAGCTGCTCCCCTGATGACACCTATACAGGTCTCAGAGGAACAACTGCTCCTCTCAACCTCTGCTCAATTACTTCTGCTGCCAAAACAGCACCACCTACAGAGGGGAGGCTAAACTGCACCTGCTACACAGCACCAGCCCCATCTCTGTGTGTCAGCATGGCCGACTCCTGTGCATGGAGACAATCGAGATATCCTAAGACCAGCACCCGCTGATGAAGGACCTGGACCATTAGAGAGGTGGTAAGTTTACAGACTTTATAGTTCCACCTTAAAAAGGTCCATAGGCAGGACCACGTATGCATATTTTTCCTTTTTTTTTTCTGTAACTGACCTGAGATTACAGAGCTGTGTGCGTGGGACCTTAGCATAACATACAGCTGTGTTCACATCCGTAAAAAGTGTATGCATTACAGATATGAACGCAGCATATTTTACACCCATGTATAGGCCCTTCTGCTCCCATTGGCTGGGTGCCTGCACATATATGCAAAGACTGATGCCCAGAGGTTCTATACACTGGTAGGTACTTGGGTCTGATATAATACTTTATATATGGGAATTTGCTGGGGAGGGCATATGGCACTCTAATACAAAAGTGAACCTGTCCTTTAACACATTCCCTGCTACAATGGCCAGGACTGATACACATTACTGTGACAAAAGCCCACAACTGATTTCGCTCACACTCGTAGACCGAGGGCCGATACCGACCCCTTTAAAAGGGAAGCAGCTGGCCTTGTACTATAATTCTAGAAATTGTGCTACAAGTAAACAAATTGTTGCTTGCAAAATTGATGGGGGGGGGGGGGGGGGGGAGTGAAGAAGGAAATTATTTAAAATAACCTGTCGATAAAAAAAAAAAAAAAAAAACTTGAGCATAGTGTAATGCATGCAGCAAGATTTAGTGAAGAGGGGTCTCAAAACTTTCTAAACAAAGGACCAGTTTACAATTTTACAGATTTAGGGATAGAAACTGCCCCAGTGCCAGTGGGAATAGAGGATGTCTCAGACTTGATGCTTAGTGGAAATAAAAGAAATACAAATGTTCATGGTACTTGTGGTTAGTAGGTGGTTAGTCCAAATCATTTAGTGGAGGGGGATTATGTTGTGGGTTTTTTTTTTTCAGGGGTTGGGCTTGGCCCCTTAGTTCCAGTGAAGGGAACTCTTAAGTTGTCAGCATACCAAGACATTTTGAACAAATTCATGCTCACAGCTTTGTGGGAACAGTTTGGGGATGGCCCCTTCTGTTCCAACATGACTGGGCACCAGTGCACAAAGCAAAGTCCATAAAGACATTGATGAGCGAGTTTGGGGTGAAAGAACTTGACTGGCCTGCACAGAGTCCTGACTTCAACTCGACAGAACACCTTTGGGATGAATTAGAGCGGGGACTGCAAGCCAGGCCTTCTCATCCAACATCAGTGTCTGATCTCACAAATGTGCATCTGGAAGAATGGTCAAAAATTCCCATAGACACACTCTTAAACCTTGTGGACAGCCTTCCCAGAAGAGTTGAAGCTGTTATAGCGGCAAAGGGTGGGCCAACTAAATATTGAACCCTATGGACTAAGACTGTGATGCCATTAAAGTTCATGTGCGTGTAAAAGGCAGGCGTCCCAATACTTTTGGCAATATAATATACAATCCCTTCCCACTTCACAGTACTCCTCTAGAATTAGTGTAAATTCTAGAGGAGTACACTAGGCGCTTTCATCATTTGCTTAGGACAGAGTCAGCCATGCGTTAGACCCAGACTGTTTCCTGAAACTTGTACTTACTGTAGGTTTATAATAAATTTGTGATCAGAAGGTAATGGCAATAACCTGGTATTAATGGGATAGAGTAGCAAACTGGAAACTAAATTAAAAATATGGAAATTCTACACTTTTTTTATTAGCCCTAGTCCTGAGACCCAGTCCCACCAACAAACACCATTTCAATGATAAACCAATTTTATTTAACCCGTGTCTTGATAGTCTTATGCTTCAGCTCTAGGATAGGGTGGAAATGCACTTAGATAGCAATCATGTTTCAGACAGGCTATACATGTTTTACAGGAGGCACAGAGCAGACCACAAAGAATGAAAATTCCATGTTCAAAAATGTTCTACCCTAAATATAAAGCAACTAAGTTTTATCTGATGATGGATGATGCTTGAAGAAACAAGAATCATTTTGCAGGTAGGTACTTAATTTTATGCATTTAAAAATATCTTGTAATTTAACAGTTAGGCCTCGCGCATTTCCAACTTTCATGCACATTTCCGCGAATGAGCGGAATCCTGTTCTCGCATTCACAATGTCAATGGACAACTCTGTGCGAATTTGTGAGAATGAGGCGTAAATTACTGACCAAAAATGCAGATTTTTAATTTTTTCTTTACTGAAGAACACATGGCGCTTGTTTACACGCTTGTGTGCATAGGCACATTACAAATAATGGGCTGTATTTTAGCTCAGTAAAAAAATAAGCTGTACTGAGCATTTTCAAGCTGCAGTGTGCAAGAGGCCTTATAAGTTGAATTCACAAATCCAACATGCCAGGCTAAGTGCCGGTTCACACAGGGGTGGCACAACTTGCGGGTCGCCTCACCGAGGCGACCTGCACACGACTTCAGCGGCGACTTGCAAAACGACTTTTGTATAGAAGTCAATGCAAGTCGCCTGAAGTTGCCCCAAAAATACTACAGGAACCTTTTTCTAAGTCGGAGCGACTTGCGTCGCTCCTATTAGAACGGTTCCGTAGTACAGAATTGGAGGCGCCTTGTCAGGCGGCTAGGTCGCCTGACAAGTCGCCCCTGTGTGAACCGGCACTAAGAATACATGTATTATTTTCAGTTGAAATTTCAAGACAACAGCAACATGGCTAAAATAATGGTACTTAACCACTTCGATACCAGGCACTTTCGCACCTGCCTGCCTAGGCCAATTTTCAGCTTTCAACGCTGTTTTAAATGACAATTGCGCGGTCATGCTACACTGTAACCAAACTAAATTTTTATAATTTTGTTCCCACAAATAGAGCTTTCTTTTGGTGGTATTTGATCACCGAAAGACCAAAAATTTTGAAAAAAAAAGTTTTTGTTATAAAATTTTGTAAATAAGTATGTTTTCTCCTTCACTGATGGGCACTGATAAGCTGGCACCGATGAGGCAGCACCGATGGGGTGGCACTGATGGGCACTGATAGGCACTCATAGGTGGCACTGGTGGGCACTGATATGCTGCACTGATTGGTACTTATGGGTAGCACTGATAGACGGCACTGCTGGGCACTGATAGGTGGCACCGATGGGCACTGAAAGGCAGCACTGATGGGCATTGATGGGCACTGATAGCTGGCACTGATAGATTTAACTGATAGGCATCACAGGTGGTACTGGCAGGCATTTTTCTTTGGCACTGATTGGCATTTCCTGGTGGTCTAGGGTGGAATACCTGGGGCTCCAGCGTGGTGGTCCTGGCGGCATCCTGGTGGTCTTGGGTGGGCATCTGAGGGGGGGGGGGCTGAGCTGATAAACAATCAGCACAGAACCCCCCTATCAGGAGAGCAGCCAATCAGCTCTCCTCTACTCGAGTCTGTCAGACGCAAGTGAGGAAAAGCCGATCAAGGGCTCTTCCTGTTTACATTGTGATCAGCCGTGATTGGACACTGCTGATCGTGTGGTAAAGAGTCTCTGTCAGAGACTGTTTACCTAGATTGTAGTTGCGGTGTGTCAGACTGACACGCCGCAACAACAATTGCTGCGATACGCGCAGATCAAGTTTTACTTAATAAAGCCATTATTTTGGAGTGCGGCCGTCCTTTCCTTCATTTCCTACTGGCTGACCTTGATGAGCCGGCGCCCTTCATCTCCTACAGATCAGGACGGTGTGAATACAAGTGGAATCACCTGGAGCGGTAATTATCTTTATTTGATGCCATGTTCTGGCTTCACACCATGCAATATAAGTCTTCCAGACCTTATGATAAATCTTCCTAGTGATAGCTTTTCTAGCATTCACTAGAGTAGACACCACTGGTCCCGAGATGCCACGGTCCTTTAATACCCTGGTAGACATCGAGTGGATATCTTCTTGTCCAGATTGCTCGGAAGCAGACTCATCTGCCGGGCACTCCCCTGTCGCTTGCTTGGCACAGGCGCAATTCAGGGAACACTTTGATTTTTATCAAAGAATGTGGTGGAGAGTAGGGACAGTGACGTTGCACTATCCATGTTGTCCAATCAGAGAATACGTTGCTCTCACACAATGGTCCTGGTCCTGGTTTAAAAAATACCCATACCTGGAATTCTTAAACAAGTGCATTCCCCAATTTTTTCACTTGAAATTGTTGCACCACATTTGAAAACGCCATGTATGGTCAGCATCAGGTATGCTGGCATCCCATAATAAAATATCTCTATTTGAAAGAAAACACTTAGGAATACTGCATATCTCTAATACCATCACACCTTATAATATCAGGTTTCTTTATCCAAGAACATGAATAAATTAAAAACATTACTTTGAATTTCACAATTACATAATCCAGCGATAATGTATGCTATGTACAGGCATAGCTTGGATTACTGAGGAATTCCCTATACTAGAAAAACTTACTTTTAAAAAAAATACACACTAAAATAAATTACTAATAAACTTAATAAAATAAGTAAAAACATTTTAACCACGCCACACACAAGCCCACCACAAATATACTGTGGCAGGGAGGCTGTATTGCATGAAACAACCTACCTGTATGTTGTTCCGTACACTAGATACTGTTGGCGCACGTGTGCACCTGCTGCACGGAAGGGGTGCCAATCCGCGGGTCCAGCGGACCCGATGTCCACCAGCCACCTGCGATCGCTCCACAGAGAGGCAGAACGGAGATGTAAACTAGGCAGATCCCCGTTCTGACAGGGAAGTACACAGAGATCTTCTGTTCCTAGTAATCAGGAACAGTGATCTCTGTGTTCTTCCGGTTAGTCCATCCCCCACACAGTTAGAAAACACTTGCAGGGAATACACTTAACCCTTTCATCGCCCCTGATGTTAACCCCTTCCTTGCCAGTGTCATTTATACAGTGATCAGTGCATTTTTTAGCACTGATCACTGTATTGGTGTCACTGGTCCCCAAAAAGTGTCACTTAGGATCGCCATCATTACTAGTAAAAAAAAATAATGTAAAAGTTCATAATAATGATAATAATCTATCCCCTATTTCGTAGAAGCTATAACTTTTGCGCAAACCAAACAATAAATACTTATTGTTTTTTTTTTTACCAAAAATATGTAGAAGAATACATATTGGCCTAAATTGATGAAAAAATTTGTTTTTTTTTTACATTTTTTGGGGGATATGTATTATAGCAGAAAGTAAAAAATATAGTTTTTTTTTTTCAAAATTGTCAGTCTTTTTTTGTTTATAGCACAAAAAAAAACAGCAGAGGTGATCAAATACCACCAAAAGAAAGCTCTATTTGTGGGGAAAAAAGGACATCAATTTTGTTGATGTCAATCAATTGTAAGTTAAAGTAACGCAGTGCCATAGCGCAAAAAATGGCCTAGTCATTAAGGGGGTAAAACCTTCAGGGGCTGAAGTGTTTAGACTACATTCCTGCCACTCTTCACAGCTACAAAATGATAAGGTCACAGCTGCAGAGGTGGTCAACTTAGTGAATATAAAGGGACTCAAATGTGGCTCCCAGCATGTCCAGAGGGCCACACAATAGTTTTGTTTTCAGAAATCTTCTTTGTATTAAATGTTTGTCCTACCATGCATTACTGCCACATACAGTGGATATAAAAAGTCTACACACCCCTGTGATGCAAAAAAGAGACAAAGATAAATCATTTCAGAACTTTTTCCACCTTTAATGGGACCTTCCCGCCAAGCGTACGCAGATGTGCGTACTCGGCTTTCCGGGGTTATACCGAGATGATGCCCACAGCTGCAGGCATCATCCCGGTACCGTTGTTTAGAGCTGGCGATTGGCTATCCGAGTATAACAACCGATGCGGCTAAAAGCCGCTTGGCTGTTATACCAGAGGAGCGGGAGGGGACGTACCCCCCTCCCGCCGCTCTTACCGGACCTCTTGTGCCATCGGGAGGCCGGTGACCAATCGGCTGCCTCCGGCGGCTGGGGGCGGGCCGGAACGAAGTCGTGGGTGGCTTCGTACCAGCTTCCTAATAGTAAACGCGGAAGCGATGTCATGACGTCACTTCCCGTTTACTCGGCTGCCAATGGCGCCAGTTTAAAAAAAATATACAGTATTCAGAATCGCCGTTTTCGGCGATCTGAATACTTTGAAGTGCAAAGGAGGGATCGTTTTAGACCCCCGATCCCTCCATAAAGAGTACCTGTCACCACCTATTACTGTCACAAGGGATGTTTACATTCCTTGTGACAGCAATAAAAGTCATCAAAAACATTTTTTTTTTTAAACACAATTTATAAATATAAAAGTAAAATAAATAAAGAAAAAAAAAAAGTAAGCGCCCCCGTCCCCGCAAGCTCGCGCAGCAAAGAAAACACATACGGAAGTCGCGCCCGCATATGTAAACAATGTTCAAATCTAACATGTGAGGTATCGCCGCGATCGTCAGAGCAAGAGCAATAATTCTAGCACTAGACCTCCTCTGTAACTCTAACCTGGTAACCGTAAAAAAAAAAATTTTAAGCGTTGCCTATGGAAATTCTTAGGTACCGTAGTTTGTCGCCATTCCACGAGTGCGTGCAATTATAAAGCATGACATGTTTGGTATCTATTTACTCGGCGTAACATCATCTTTCACATTATACAAAAAAATTGGGGTAATTTTACTGTTTGGATTTTTTAAAACTCATGAAAGTGTCCCTTTTCCCAAAAATTTGCGTTTAAAACACCGCTGCACAAATACCGTGTGATATAAAATATTGCAACAATCTCCATTTTATTCTATAGATTCTCTGCTAAAAAATATATATATATAATGTTTGGGGGTTCTAAGTAATTTTCTAGCAAAAAATACAGATTTAAACACCAAATTTCAAAAATAGGCTAATGCTGCGTACACACAATCGGACTTTACGGCATACTTGGTCCGGCGTACTGGATTTCGTCGGACAATTCGATCGTGTGTGGGCTCCAGCGGACTTTTTTTCTCAAAAGTTTGACGGACTTAGATTTGAAACATGTTTCAAATCTGTCCAACAGACTCGAGTCCGGTCGAAAAGTTTGCTCGTCTGTATGCTAGTCCGACGGACAAAAACCGACGCTAGGGCAGCTATTGGCTACTGGCTATGAACTTCCTTTTTTTAGTCCGGTCGTACGTCATCACGTACGAATCCGTCGGACTTTGGTTGATCGTGTGTAGGCAAGTCCGTTAATTCGGAAAGTCCGTCGTAAAGTCCGTTGAATAGTCCGCCAGACAAAGTCTGCCGTAAAGTTCGCTCGTGTATGTACGCGGCATTAGTCATGAAAGGGTTAAACTGTACAACTCAGTTGAACAACAAACTGAAATCTTTTAGGTGGAGGGAAGTAAAATAATATGGTTGCATAAGTGTGCACACCCTTAAATGAATACTTCATTGAAGCAACTTTTGATTTTATTACAGCACTCAGCCTTTTTGGGGATGAGTCTATCAGCATGGCACATCTTGACTTGGCAATATTCGCCCACTCTTCTTTGCAAAAACACTCCAAATCTGTCAGATTGCGAGGACATCTCCTGTGCATAGCCCTCTTCAGATCACCCCATGGATTTTCAATCGGATTCAGGTCTGGGCTCTTACTGGGCCATTCCAAAAATGTAATCTACTTCTGGTGAAGTCATTCCTTTGTTGATTTGGATGTATGCTTTCGGTCATTTGAATGCTGAAAGATGAAGTTCCTCTTCATGTTCAGCTTTCTAGCAGAAGCATGGAGGTTTTGTGCCAATATTGACTGGTATTTGGATATGTTCATAATTCCCACTACCTTGACTAAGACCCCTGTTCCAGCTGAAGAAAAACAGCCCCAAAGCATGATACTGCCACCACCATGCTTCACTGTGGGTATGGTGTTCTTTTGGTGATGTGCAGTGTTGTTTTTGTGTCAAATATATCTTTTGAAATTCAACCTTGGTTTTATGAGACAATAACATATTTTCCCACATGCTTTTGGGAGACTTCAGATGTGTTTTTGCAATATTTAGCCAGGCTTGGATGTTTTTCTTCGTAAGAAAAGCTTCCGTCTTGCCACTCTACCCCATAGCCCAGACATATGAAGAATATGGGAGATTGTTGTCACATGTACCACACAGCCAGTACTTGCCAGATATTCCTGCAGGTCCTTTAATGTTGCTGTAGGCCTCTTGGCATCCTCCCTGACCAGTTTTCTATTTGTCTTTTCATCAATTTTGGAGAGACATCCAGTTCTTGGTAATGTGACTGTCATGCCATATTTTCTCCACTTGATGATGACTGTCTTCACTGTGTTCCATGGTAAATCTAATGCCTTGGAAATTCTTTTGTATCCTTCTCCTGACTGATACCTTTTAACAATGAGATCCCTCTGATGCTTTGAAGGCTCCCTGCGGACCATGGATTTTGCTGTAGGATGCGACAAAGAAAATGTCAGGACAGACCTACTAGAACAGCTGAACTTTTGGTTAATCAGAGACACTGTAAATGATGGCAGGTGTGTACTGACTCCTATTTAACGTGAGTTTGAATGTGATTGCTTAATTCTGAACACAGCTACATCCCCATTTATAAGAGGGCATGTACACTTATGCAACCACATTATTTTATTTTCATTTTTTTACCAACTCCCCCCCCACCAAAAAAGATTTCAGTTTGTTTTTCAACTGAGTTGTACAGTTTATGTTACATTTAGGCTATGTTTCCACTAGTGCGTCCCCAAAGTCGCGCGATTTTGCCGCGATTTTTTACCGCGATTTTACCGCGACTTTTTACCGCGATTTGAAGCAATGCCTGTATCTATGGACCTCAAGTCGCATCAAAGTGGGACCAAAGTAGTGCAGGGACTACTTTGAAGTCGCTGCGACTTGAAGTCGCACAGATAAGAACGGTACTCATTGGAAATCATGGGAAACAATTTGTCATGCGACTTTTCAGTCCCAAGTCGCATGAAAAGTCGCACTAGTGGAAACAGAGCCTAAAGGTGGGAAAAGTTCTGAAATAATTTATCTTTGTCTCATTTTTTTATATCACAGAAACCTGACATTTTAATAGGGGTGTGTAGACTTTTTATATCCAGTGGATGATAACCTGTGCACTGGTGTGCATGTGTTGTGGTGCCATTCTTTTTGGTTGGATGACACCCCAACTCACTGTAACAGTTGTGGGCAACGCAGCTACACTCGCTTCTGTTCAGCTTCTGGACTTTGTGCTAAACTGTCACCGACAGCCACTGGTTCCAGCCCTAAAACCAACCGGAGTCACTGTCACTCATGCAGCCTGCTGTTCTCCAGATCTGATTTGGAGCCAAGGGGGTAAAGGATAATTGTATATTTAGCATAATAAATAAGGATATTGAATTCAACGTGACGTTGAAGCATTGTCCTTCAACCTTAAGCCTTGTTATATTGCCTCAGCTTGCTGGCCACCACCAACACATTCATTCCTCATTTGGAACAGAAAATATAGCTGCATTGGCAGTAAAGGGTGCTTTAGTGCCACACATTACTCTTGCAACTTACGAGTACAGAGAGCACATCAAATATGTCTGCCGCGGAGGAACCTTTTTTAGCACCCCTGTGCTGATTTGCTCTGCATGCTTGTTGCACTATTAATGTGGACCAGTAAAAGTGAAGAATTAAAAGGGGAAAGGTAGAGGGGTCTTAATGCAAGCTTTGTACTGAGGTCCACACTGGTTTGCCACTGGTAGAACTTCCGACATTAAAGAAACAGACCCGTTACAGTTCAAATACATATGGAAACCACCAAAAATGATCTCCGCAAGTGTTTCTTTTTTTTCCAAATCTACAAGTCGTGCATATCTCAAAAGAGCGTGGGAGAATGAACACACCGATTGCCTTTTTTAAATCTTTTGGATTTTTTTTAAAAGCGTGTGAAGAACAGGTGCTAAAAATGCTTTCTGGCGTTTTCTAGAGCACTTTCACTACAGTGAATGTTCTAGAGGTTCCATCTAGCTACTGTAGGCATATATGAACAAAAGAAAGAAAACCTGCTAGCCAGAAAACACCTGCTAGCCAGAGTCTTATGCTAGAGATAAACAAACAAACCTTATATACTGTATATTGAACATTAGTCCCTCAAATTCTTTGAATTTTTCATAAAATTAAAAAACGTTACCCAAGACACATTACCAGCAAAAGAAATCTGAAATTATACTTCATCTTTAAAGCATTTAATGTTTGCCTCATGCAACCAATATGAGTGACCTGCAAATTATATTTCTTCCTAATTTTTGTTAAAGATCTTTAGTAGAAAGAACAATGGAGCTAGGGTGCAGCCCTGCCTTGTGCCATGACCTAACTTCAGTCAAGTTTTGGGTAAGGGTACAGATATACATGACCCTTTTTTTAGAAAATGCATCACACCACAACACACAGTATATGAACTGTGAAGTACTGCGTTGCATTAACCTCTCACAATGGGTTGTGGTGCCATTCATGTTGCACTGAAGCGTGCATTTTAGCTTGTGTTGCCACAACACCCAAGCCCACAAAAAGCAAGAATATGTGGTGATCATTTGCACAAATTACAAGGTCCTGACCCTGTTTAGGAATTGCAGCTATATAAGCTATCAATTATTATGATGGCAGAGTAGCTTTATTTTTTAATGATTCAGGAAACTTACATAACAATGGAAGGATCGCGTTTTCACTAATCCAGATATTCAGCTGGGACTGACCAGTTAGATCCACATCTGTTAAAAATGGTGACCAATTGTGGTCCTGTCCTTAACGGTCATCTGTGTCCTGTTGTCCCGGCAGGTAGGATTCCTCCATTCACCTCATTTGCGTGGATGGAGGAATCTATGACCAGCTTAATTCTAGGACAGTGAAGATGAAAAGTTTAATGTTACTTCTATGGGATTAGCACATGGCCTGAGAGCTAGGGAAATGGATGCCTTCATCAGAAAATCCTCACACATGCAAGAAAAAATGTAATTCCTTACCACACACCACGGTGTCCCTTGAAAAAGTTCTGAATTCCTGGAGGGCAAAAAGGATCCGTGGTCATGTGACCACTGTGATTGGCTGTCACAGTGCTTACATGATCGGAAGTCTGTTCCACTGGCTAGCGATCATTAATTCAGGCGAACAGCTGTTGTTGACAACTCGGTGTCTTTACTGGGAGTGAGCAGTGATTGAGCTCTAAGCACAGAAACATCTTGTGTGGGCGTTAAAGCCTATTCTTTTACTGCTGCAAATACGTGTTACATGGACGGCAACAGCTAAAGTATATTTAAAGTCAATTTTTTTTCTTTATTTTGGTCAAAGTAAGAGTTTGGTTTGAAGGATATCCCTTACTTTGTGTCCTTTAGACACAACAAGGGCAAGCACAGTGATTAAGTGATTAGCACTTCGGCCTGGCAGCACCAGGGTCGTTGATTTGAATCCCAACCATGGCGCTACCTGCCTGGAGTTTGCATGTTCTATCTGTGCCTGAATGGGTTTTCTCCAGGTACTTTGGTTTCCTCTCACACTAAATTGGCCCTAGTATGTGAACAATATGTATTAATGTAAGTTAGGGACCGTAGATTGTAAGTTCCCTGAGGGCAGGGAATGATGTGAATGTACAATATATATGTAAAGTGCTGCGTAAATTGATGGCGCTATACAAGTACCTGCAATAAATACATCAAAAACAATTAGGAAATATCTCCAAAGTTAGGTAAATTGCTTTCTAGAAAATAGTTAAAAGAACAAGTTTTTCTGATGGAGGTTTCCCCTTTTATGGTGACTACTCGAATTTTCAGCTTTTTCCTGCCTTTCAGTCCTGGTGACATTGGTCACCAGAACAAAAATGCAATACTTTTTGCAAGCAGAGACACAGCCAGCAACGATACCTTGACAAATTCTAACCCCTCACTACTTCCAAAACAAAAAAAAAAAGTTTTTGGCTTGAGATACGTTTTAATTAAATATACATAATAATAAAACCTGTATTCTGTATCAAATTACAAACAGGGACATTTGCCATGATAAAAAATGTGGATGGCCGACAATAAAACTTGGCGCTGTCCTTGATCCACCTGCCAACTATGCAAGACACATCCTGCCACCCCTGCAATTGTGACAGCTAAAGCTCCAGCTTATACTTTCTGCAAGACTTTTATGAATTAGGGTTATTGTCTTAACACCCAAGTATTTTTTCACAAACGTCGATCTTGGCAAATGTGACACTTGAGAAGAATGTCTGTGCTCCACAAAAGTATTTTTCTCACTGGTTTGTCAGCTCCTCCTGTACTGTCTCATTCGGAAATAAAAGTCGTGGCAACAATTTGCACCAAGGGTTTCCTACAAAAGGGTTCATGGGGTTTTACAAACTGCCCAAGGCTATCAGCACTCAGACAATCGATCCAGTTCAATCAGATGACAAGGGGGTCTTCTCACCTCATGTGAAATGGGGACTTCTCAGCTGTCTGCTTTTCCTGGAAGTCAATATACAAACTCTAGACAATAAGTACAGATTGTTAAAGGATGCTCTTTGTGCACAAACCACTTAGGTACGTTCCTAAAAAAAAATGAAAGAGCTGCACACAAAACAAATTAATGGTAATGTCAAGCTGCATTTGAAAGTGCTTCAGTGCTAGTGATCTAATTAAATTAACTGGGCATTGAATATTCAGTATCTCTGTAGAGCACTATATGCCAAAACCAGCTGTATATTAACCTTGCAATACAGTTGTGAACCTGGGAAAATAATAATATACAGAGATTCATTCTGACGGTGTTAAATACAGAAACGAATAGAGCACCAAATCAATTCAAATGATGCAGGGAGGGGGTCACTGCACAAAACCTATAACTTTTTTTTTCTTTTTTGCATTCCCCCCCCAAAAAAAAATATTACAATTTATAGGTGAACAAATTAAATACTGTTATACAAGCACTAACAGCTGAGCATTCATCCGCTAACTTGTATGACAGCATTACCCAGCTGCTGCATTCACATCCACATACTGTATTTGCTGCAAAATTAGCTATTTCAGCTCCTCACCATGCATTAAGACTCGTTTACATCACACAGGCGTACTATATACTAGAGCTGGGCGATTTTCTCCAAAAAAAAAAAAAAAAATCTGCGTCTTTTTTAAAAAAAAAACCTTGATTCACGATTCAAATTTTTTTTCTTGATGGACACCGCGCCGGTCCTGAGGAGCTGCGGGCAGGAGTTTTTAGGTGCACCCTAGTCTGCGGCGTCCGGCCTCGCGGACTAGGCCAAAGCCGCGGCCTCACCTAAAAACTCTTGCCCGCAGCTCCTCAGGACCGGCGCGGTCTACTACAGCCCTACTATATACAGCATATGCTTATGTGAGGGCCATGTTTACCTGCATGGGGATGCAGAGCTGTTCTGTGCATCCCCATAGTATAGTTCGCTGTGCTATGTAGACTATCTAGGTCTAGTTAACTTCTGATTTTGATTCATATACTATACAACTTCAGAGAGTTGTACAACAAAAAATAGTGGCACTGCCAGTTACAGACCACTTAAGTTAGAAAATACACTATATCATCAAAAGTATTGGGTCGCTCATGAACTTTAAACGCATCCCAGTCTTAGTACGTAGGGTTCAATATTGAGTTGGCCCACCCTCTGCAGCTATAACAGCTTCAACTCTTCTGAGAAGGCTGTCCACAAGGCTTAGGCTCCAATTCATCCCAAAGGTGTTCTATTGGGTTGAGGTCAGGACTCTGTGCAGACCAGTCAAATTCTTCCACCCCAAACTTGCTCATCCATGTTTGTATGAACCTTGTTTGTGCACTGGTGCACAGTCAAGTTGGAACAGGAAGGGGCTTTCCCAAACTGTTCCCACAAAAATGGGAGCATGAAATTGTCCAAAATGTCTTGGTATGCTGACGCCTTAAGAGTTCCCTTCACTGGAACTAAGGGGCCAAGCCCAACCCCTGAAAAACAACCCTAAACCATAATCCCCCCTCCACCAAATAAATTTGGACCAGTGCACAAAGCAAGGTCCAAAAAGACATGGAAGTTTTTTGGTAGAGACACTTGACTGGCCTGCACAGAATCCTGACCTCAACCCGATAGAATACCTTTGGGGTGAATTAAAACAGAGACTGCGAACCAGGCCTTCTTGTCCAACAGCGACCTCACAAATGCGCTTCTGGAACCTTGTGGACAGCCTTCCCAGAAGAGTTGAAGCTGTTATAGCTGCAAATTGTGGGCCAACCTAATATTGAACCCTATGGACTAAGACTGTGATGCCATTAAAGTTCATGTGCGTGGAAAGACAGACGTCCCAATACTTTTGACAATATAGTGTAAGTCAGTTCTGTTTATAGCTACACCATTCATACTGATACGTACTGTATAGTTAGTCATGGAAGCCATCTTAGTCCCAGCACTGGTCTCTTACATTAAACATCTGTTGTTTCTTCCTTGAGATTTAGAAAGGCTTGAAGAGCAATCTAGTTGTCTGCACCAGGCCAAAACAGACACCCTCAGGGCTCAGGGCTTTTTTGTGTCATATACATGAATGCTCATAGGATGGGGAAAGATTGTTTGGTTTTATTGCCTATTACAAAACAAAGGCAAAAGAAAACTTTTGCTACTTGGTTGCAGTCTACATGACTATTCTGTACAAACTGATTTAGTATTTAACTGACAAGGAAGCTTAACATATAACATTGCTTTTTCTTATTCAGGAACAGTGCCCTAAACTGTCTGTAAAGCAGAGAGATTACTAAACTGTATGATAAATTGATAAATGCATGCCAAGAGGAGGTAAGCCAATGCTAATGAGACTAATCTCCCCAAAAATGATGAAAGAGACACCTGCCCAACTACTGAAGAACCAGTGCCCTCAACCTTATATCTGGTAAAATGGCTTTTTTTGGGCGGGGGCACAGTGACTTAAAATGCTTGTAAAAGCAGAGAGATTATCAAACTGTATGCTATGAAAGAGTAAGCCAATAAACCGTTGGTTTACTCTTTCATAGCATACCGTTTGATACGTGGAGACTGCTTTCCCCAAGAATGATGGAACCTACCCAACTTGTGAAGCACCAGTGCCCACAGCTTTAAATCTGGTAAACCTCTTCGGGAATGATAGAAGTGGAGACACTCACTCAACTGCTGAAAAACCGGTGAATTTAGTAAATATCCTTGAGACTGATGGAAGAAGACATATCTGCCAAACTTCTGAAGGACTTGTGCCAACAGCTTTAAATTTGTAAATCTCCTTGAGAATGATGAATGAAAAGACTGCAGCCCAACCTCTGGGAGTACCAGGGCCCATAGATTTTAATCTAGTAATTCCACTACCTAGCCACAGTGAACTGAACATATTAACACTTTCTTTCCTTCTCAGTAAGAAGAGGAAGAAAAAAGTATGGTTTACTTTAGATATTCTAAAAATAATTGCAATGTGATCACTATTTAAATAAGTTGATCCTGGCCTGGGCATTACATTGTGTCATTAGATCAGGTCAAATCAATGAAACAGATCAGCTCAGAAGTCTGCTGAAAATATGATTGGGTATGGGAAGGTATGTTCTCTTGGATCTGCTATGATCTTTGGTGCAACTAGGTTGATGTTCCAAAATTGCTCACGTGGTTAGCACTTATCTCTCTTTTCACATAAAAAAGGAAAGGGTTACAGCCTGTTTAATGAGCATGATAATAAGTGCATTTGATAGTTAGCTAGTAGTAGATAGTCACATTCAACTGAACTTGTTTTAAGCCGACCATAGATGGAGCGACATTCTTTACTTGACTTCCCTATCAACACAGTAATGCCCTGTACACACGATAGGATTTTCCGACAACAAAACCGTGGATTTTTTTCCTTCGGATGTTGGCTCAAACTTGTCTTGCATACACACGGTCACACAAATCTTTTCGAAAATTTTGAACGTCAAGAACGCGGTGATGTACAACACGCACGACGAGCTGAGAAAAATGAAGTTCAATAGCCAGTGCGGCTCTTCTGCTTGATTCCGAACATGCGTGGAATTTTGTGCGTCGGAATTGTGTACACACGATCGGAATTTCCGACAACGGATTTTGTTGTCGGAAAATTTGAGAACCAGATCTCAGATTTTGTGTGTCGGAAATTCCGATGGAAAATGTCCGATGGAGCCTACACACGGTCGGAATTTCTGACAACAAGCTCCCATCGAACATTTTCCGTTGGAAAATCCGACCGTGTGTACGGGGCATTAGCGTGGAGGAGGAAATCCCTCCCGCGGAGCCAGCTTTCCCTGCCTCCCCCACACATGGATTATTGCTAGCAGCTATAACAGCCAATCGTTCAATCAACTCGGGTACATTTAGCCTGCCCATACTGTACATGGTTCAAATCTCAGCTGGTTCAGCAAATTTGTACAGTCTATGGCTGGCTTTAGTTAAACAGTTGTAAGCACATCTTACTGCACCCTATGGGAGCTTGGCTGATCATGATGACATGGAATAATTGAATCAGGCAGTGAATGACCATGTGATTTCTAGAAGTGTCCCTTGTTCCTCAACAAAACAAACAAGTTGTCTGCCAGCTACCTTTAGAACCAGACACACTGTTTTGGATGTGTATTACACCATTAAGTGTCACTTGCTTTACAATACAAATACAAAGTGTTGATTAGATTTACATACCTAATGAGGAAACTACTGCAAACTACTGATCTGTGAGGATTTACACTGAATAGCACAATACAAAATCCAGATTAACACCAAAACACAGTTACTGCATACATGAAACTGAACACCTATTTAATGAATCCTTAATTAAATACTTTGCCTTTCCCAGCTTTTGGTGAAAACTACAAA
This sequence comes from Aquarana catesbeiana, assembly GCF_042186555.1. NCBI lineage: Eukaryota > Metazoa > Chordata > Amphibia > Anura > Ranidae > Aquarana > Aquarana catesbeiana. The sequence continues at coordinate 810,991,325 of NC_133324.1, forward strand.
TCTGGTCTTCGTTAAAGATTAGGATTATGCACATTTAGGATTGTTTTACACCTGTATGTGGCTGCAGGTGGATAAATGCTTCAGTATAGCTTTATACATTCAGGTGCTGGACTTCTAGGGGACATTCACACTTGCGTGCACAATGACAATTTTTGGTTGACCGCGGACAAAAAAATTGCACCTGACCAATTTTTTTCCAGCGTACCATGGACCAGATAAAGTATTGTCAGTGAGTCTAATAAAAACTTGCTTTTTTTTTTTTTTTTGGATGCGCCCAGTAAAACCTGGTTCACACCTATGTGTTTTTGGAAAGGGCCAAGGACTTTTTTCAACACAAAACGGTGCTTTTTTGGTTCCATAGACTTCGATGGAGAAGCTACAGAAAAGCATGTAGTGCATTTTTGCCGCAAATTGCGTTTTTTTTAATCTGCCAAACAACAAATAGGCCAAAAAAAAAAGCATGAAAAAATCATGGTAAAATCACAGCACAAAAACATAAAAAACGCACTACATGCTTTTCTGCAGCTGTTCTTTTGAAGTTTATTGAACCTAAAAAAGCACCGTTTTGCATTTAAAAAAGTCCCTGACCCTATCCAAAAACACAGCGGCTGAAAAAAGATGTGAACGTTTCCCATAAGAAAATATGTTAAATGGACTGTAGTGCGTTTATGCGAAAAGCAAATTGCACCAGAAAACACATAAGTGTGAACAGATCAATTACAAGGGCTTGTAATGAAAAATGTAGCGACTATTCACACAAAGTCTCGCAGTCTACACCATATAAATACTATAGTGGTAATGAAAATGTGTTTGTCATTATTTGATGCAATAGAGCAGTGATGGTGAACCTTGGCACCCCAGATGTTTTTGAACTACATTCCCCATGATCCTCATACACTCTGTAGTGTAGTTGAGCATCATGGGCAATGTAGTTCCAAAACATCTGGGGGGGCCAAGGGTCACCATCACTGCATAGGGGTTTGCAGTAGTATGCCAATCGGATGATGGTGCAAGACAGTTACACAAACTACTATGCGCCAAATAAACAATATGCTTATTTGACATGTAATGCACCAAAATAGAAGGTGCAACAATTTACATTCCTCAACAACAGCCATTCTTCGTTTATCTGGCCCCAAGTTTTATTTATTGTACGCCTTGCAGTGCATTTAAAGTTTGTTTTGATCACATTTGTACACTGGAGGTGCTATTAAAAATGAATGGCCACGCATTCCATATTGCCTACACCATTAATTGATGCATATTATTATGTGTGAAAATGAGAGCACAAGTGTGAATACAGGCCTCTTTCACAGTAGTGAAAAAACACATAACTCACTAAGGTTAGGTTCACACTGCTGCAATACGATTTTGAAATGACTGTAGTGCTACTTGGATGCAACTTTGATAAGGTTTGCATTTTCTATGAGGACAAAATCACAATGAAATTGCACCACAGTAGTACAGGAACCTTTTCCAGAATCTCTCTGTGACATGTTGATGAACTGACACCATTGAAAACAATGCGATTTCCCTTGTCATGTGATTCTGTGCAACTCAAGTCACATTGAACTGAAATCGCATTAGTGTGAACCAGGCCTAAAGCTGTGTGCTGCACATGAGTGAGTGTTACATGGACATAGCAGTAGTAGCCTAAATTGTTCATTATTATCGAACAGACGGACATACACACGGGCCGATTGCCAGCCGTTTTTTTTTTTTAACCGGCCGTTGTCTCCCGACATTTGGCCTGTACGTACAGGGCTTTAGAGCAAATAATTAAGCCCCTACGAATGTCCTATTCCCTTCTTTGTGAAGGTGTTTTATCTTCTAATGTTGCACTGAAGTGCTTAGTGAAGTTAAAGCGGAGTCCCACCTAAAAGTGGAAGCTCCGCTTATCTTCCTCCTCCCCCCTCTGGTGCCACATTTGGCAACTTTTGGGGGGAGCGGGTATCTGTTTTTGACAGGTACCCATCCCCAGCTCTGAGAAATCTCGCCGCGGCTACAGGCAACATCAGCTGGGGTGCCGACATTGCTGGATTCCAGTCCTAATTCTAAAAGTCAGCAGCTACAGCATGTGTAGCTGCTGACTTTTAATTTTTTGTTGGGGGGGGGGGGGGCATAAGTCCGCTTTAAGGACTTGTCTCTTCTGGTGTTACATATCCAAAGCTCACAAATTATTTGAAAATGTGTCTCGCAGTTTTTCTGCCAGTGGTTTCTGAACCGCTATAGGGTTGGGAAGTTAGACGGTTGCCCCACATCGCCACTCTTAAATGTTGCACTTTTTGCATTTTTTTTATGCGCTGTAACACACCACAACACTGCTGTTTCCATGTATACTGTGCCTAATAATTGGATTGTCACGGCTGTGCAAGGTGTTTTTTGGTCACTTCAGGGGTGAAAAAAAAAAAATGTCCTGTCTGCCACCAGTGGAGACAAGCCCTAAACCTCTATTTGCCGTCTGCATACTGGTCATATATAGGGTGCACTAATACTAGTATTGGTGCCGATACCGAGTATTTGCACAAGTATCGGTACTCGTGCAAATGCACTGATATCTGAAACCGATACTTTCAGGCTCAGTTCTTTGAGCTGTCAGCAGGGATAAACAAATGTTCCTCTGTTTAACCCCTTATTAACCTTTAAAGCGGAGTTCCGCCATTTTTTTTTTAAGTCAGCAGCTACAAATACTGCAGCTGCTGACTTTTAAAATATGAACACTTACCTGTCCAGGGCGCCCACGAAGCCTATCTGTCCCTCAGCTGTTGAGTGCTGCTGCCGCCATCCTCAGTAAGGGAATCCTGTGGCTTCACTTCCTGGTTCCCTACTGCGCATGAGCGACTCGCGCTGCACTATCCTACTGGTTTCTGCTATTTTCTGGGACTCGAGTGTCTCCCAGAATACAGCGGGGGGGGGGGACGGGAAGTGGCGTAGATACCCGCGGGTGGCTCGGGTATCTATGCCCGGAAGTGGGAGCAAAATACCTGTATTAGACAGATATATGCTCCCCCCTGAAAGGTGCCAAATGTGACACCAGAGGGGGGGAGAAACCGGAAAAGCGAAAGTTCCATTTTTGTGTGGAACTCCGCTTTAATTCACTCTAATCAGCCTTAATTAACTCCCTATTCTACTCCATTTAATTATTATTTTCCAGCTTTTTATTTTTTTTTTGTTCGCTCACGTCTATTTTATAAACGATAAACAATTAAAACTTTTTTTTTTTTGTTTTCAAATACTAAAAAAAAAAAAAAAAAGTATCGGTACTCGTAGTAAAAAAAATGGTATCTGCACATCCCTAGTTATATATGAGGCCAGTTCTTCAATGTCGAGGTGTCATCTCGGAGATTTTATTGGTCAAGTCCCACTTTACCATTTTTTTAAAAGAAATACTTTTAATTTGCTTTAAAGAGTAAATGTGATATAAGTCCAGCCTGCTTCATGACAGAATGGTAACCTCTAGCCCTGCCACTGTGGAAATAGCAGAATTATTCATAGCATGCTACATGATCTAGGGGTTCTACCTTGGCTACCCTTACAAGTGCAAAACTCCAGGTCAACTATCTGGTTACAAAGCCTCGTAGAATGAGGGAACAAGTGAAGTACTGAGTACAAAATCTGGAAGGTAAAAAAATAAATAAATAAAGCGAATTTTCCTGTTCGTTTTTCTTTCATTGTAATGCAAATAGGGAACTTTGGCTAAAGCTATTTGAAAACACTTTAGTTAATAGTGAACAATGCTTGTGTGCAATATATTATGTAAAAGGAAACCACACGATTACCAATTCTGTTTTTAAAAGTGACACAAATGTGGCTAACAAGACGACTGTCATGGTAAGCAGAAGTACAGCTGAGTTCAGCAACAACATGGTCAAATATCACACAGTCAGCGGCAGCCATCTGAGCGTCAATGAATCAAGTCTGCCAAAAGCACAAGGCCGAAAGCCACATTTTTTAGTATTAAAGGTAAAGCAGGAGCATAACTAGACATTACACGGCCCAAACACAAAAGTTTAGCAGTTCCTTAACACAAAACAAAAATGTCATCTCTGCAATCATCTGTACACATGAAGAACCCTGCAGACCCCCCTCATGTAAACTTATTTATTTAGGTATGACGATTTTCACAGTCCTTTACTTATTGTACGTCAGTGCCTCCAGGAGCTTACAATCTAATGCAGGGTACACACTAGGGTTTTTTTTTTTTTTCAGCCCAGTGGGCTGAATGGAAAAAAACTGAGGAGCTTGTGAGAAGCTCACTGTACTAACTATGCAATATTAGTACTATGGTTGCACCGATACCATTTTCTACCAGCGAGTATAAGTACCGATACCGAGTGCTGATAACGAGGGCCGATACCTTTGCAGTGCAATTTGAGCCCATACAAAATGAATGGGCTCAAATCGCCCTGCAAAGAATCACATGCAGTTTGAATAGGAATGCGTTGCAATTCCTGTCCGAATTGCAATTCGAATTGCATGTGGTTTCCAGCGCTGCTCCTGTGTGAACACCGGCTGAAGTCACTATGACAAGCCTGGGTTCACACAGGAGCGGTGGGAGAAACTGCATGTGATTCAGACAGGAATCGAACCGTATTCCTGTTCAAATCACATGCGATTCTTTTCAGTGCGATTTAAACCCATTCATTTTTTATGGGCTCAAGTCACATCACAAAGGTGTTGGTATTAGGTATTGGAGCATTTACACAAGTATGAATAATCATGCAAATACTCAGCAGCGGTATCGATACCGATATCGGTGCAACCCTAGTTAGTACAGTTAGTTAGTACAGCGATCTCCCAGTTGAGCTATTGTGTTCTGACAGGGGCACCGCCACCCCCCGCCAAAATACACCGGTTAACACTTGCAGCCAATGACTGATTGGATGCTGATCGGCAGCTGTTTTTCCAGAATGCCCGTTTGACAGAAGCCGGACAGGCTACTGTACAAACCGGCTGATATTTGTCCCGTGTGTACCAGACTTTATGCAGGGTTTCTCAACCAGTGTTCCTCCAGAGCTTGCTAGGGGTTCTTTGAGCAATTTCTGCCTCTCAGATAAGTTCCCACTGAGGCTATTGATCTTTTTAGCCATCTGTAAGGCGGTAATTCTACCCAATGACCATAAGTGTAAGGAGCATTCTTCCCACTGACCATTACACTAATGTATCATGACTTGTAACGATAATCATTTTTTAGCAGGGGTTCCCTTAAAGTGGTTGTAATCCCTTACACACCACTTTTACCTACAAGTAAGCCTATAATAATAAGTTTGCCTGCAGATATTAGGTTTAGGAGATATTTACCATATACGCTTGCACTGACGTCATTGGCGCATGCACACTAAAGAAAGGGCAGGATCATGAAGTTTCTAAAGGGGCTTGTGCCATGATCATCAGCTCCCGCGTGCATGCGTGGGAGTGTCGTCACGCAACTCCGGCAAGTCACAGAGCCGGAGTCCACAGCCCCAGAAGGAAGAGAGGTGAAGATGGACGGGGACATTGCGGGCTTTGTTTGCAGGTAATTGCAACATAATGGGCTAGTATGTGTTGCATACTAGCCCATTATTCTTTTACTTTGCAGGGGAATAAAGAGGGAGTAAAACCCATCAGGTTTACTTCCTCTTTAAGACTGGAGAGTTATTTCAAGGGTTCCTCTGTGTTGAAAATGCTGAGAAAGGCTGGTCTATGGTTTCTAGCCTACATTCATACATACACATACTAGGGCCATTTTAGAGCAAACTCATCTATCAGCTTAGTCATCAGACTGTGGGAGGAAACTCACACAAGGACAGGAAGAACATGCAAACTCCATGTTTTCTACTCCCAGCCAAGCCCATAAAGAATCAAATCACTCCATGTATCTATAGTGTCGCAATGGTGGCATCTTTGCTGGCACAACACTGAATGGGAAGAAAGCCAACTGTGGATGGGGGGGGCTAGAAAGAAGATTGGCTTCTGACACTTAATAAGCCCTCAGCAGAAAAATACCTTAAAGTGATGTCTTGGACATTCAGATATTTACACATTTTTAACAAGCAATAAACACATTTTGAAACAAGCCCGGTCCTCTTTAGCAGCAAGGAACTCTGGAGTAATTAATCCTTCAATTTATAACAGAAACACTGACGTTTAGTTTTCACATTATAGGGTTAAAAACATTTTCAGCAACTAGAGAAAATAGTATGGATCTTGCCTATGTTCTTGTCAGTTCCCGCAAACTTAATGGCTTGCTTATACCAGCCTGCACACTAAAATTGGTGTTTGTTCTGTAAAGGCAGTGAGAGGCGGTGCTTGGCTTTCCCCTTTTTCTTTTTAACTTAAAATGAGTGTAAAATGTTTTTTTTTTCTTTTCTTAAATGAACAAACATGTCATACTTACCTGCACTGTGCAATGGTTTTGCTTAGAACAGCCCTGATCCTCCTCTTCTGGGGTCCTCCACCTGCGCTCTGGGCTCCTCTTGTTCTCAGTGTAGCTCGGCCCTGACCCCCAGCGCCCTTGTCACTGGGTTTGATTGACAGGAGCAGGAGCAAATGGCACCGAGTCCAGTGAGAAGGGAGAAAAAGAGCAGTGCTGCTGCTCTCAGGCACAGCGCTGGATCGAGATCGGGCTCAGGTAAGTATTTGGGGGGTTGGGGGGGCCACAACAGAGGGTTTTTTACAGAAAATGCATGGAGGTAAAAAAACCTTCAGCCTTTAAAACCACTTAATTGAATTGTCACAAAATGACACTTCATTCAAGCCTGTGCACTGCAGCACCTTGCAACACGCTGTGGTGACATGAGAGATTGTATGAACGAGCCCTAAAACAAAGCCTTTTCTTTATGGTGTAAACTACCAATCCCATCAGTCCATCATGTAATGGAGATAAATAAAGGCAGACATGTTTGAAGTCCAGCATGTTGAACAACCATGGCTCCTTCCATGGATACAGTGGAGAAATGAGCTCACACATGAAGGGACAGGAATTATATTATTTGCTGGATTTTTTAGGTGAAAAATGGTGAAAAAAGCCTGAAAACTTAAAATGAATGCAACCGTCACATCTAGGGACTAGTTAGGTACAATATATTAGATTTTGGGTTTTGGGTTAGGATAAAAAAGGCTTTTATTATCAAGACCCTAAAATACAAAGTCCTGAACTCATTCATATGTAATGAGAACAGAGGGCTGTGTGAGGTCTAGATGTAACCTGATAACTGGCAAGGAAAAAGCTCTTGTGATAGATAGATAGATAGATAGATAGATAGATAGATAGATAGATAGATAGATAGATAGATAGATAGATAGATAGATAGATAGATACTCCTTGTCCTCACAATGCCTGCCTTGGAAAAACTGTGCCAATCTGGTTAGGATCCAGGCTCAGACCTTACACAGCCATCAGTCCTCCGGAAATAAGGCCCGGTGGCTTCTATCCTAGGGCTCTCCAACATGGGAGCAGAGAGCTGCCCACCAAAAAACACATGTGTATTTTTGTGCCCAGGAGTCACAAGTGTTTGAGTACAGCCCCTATGCAATTCAATGGCAGGATGCATCTTTAAGGTGATTACATGCGTACAGCAGAACTGCACGATTCTGGCCAAAATTAAAATCACAATTTTTTTGCTTAGAATAAAAAGATCACGATTGTAATTTTTTCCCCCCAAAAAATTCATTTGAACGACTGCTGCGCAAATATAGTTTGACATAAAATATTGCAACAACGACCATTTTATTCTCTAGGGTCTCTACTAAAAAATATATTTATAATGTTTGGGGTTCTAAGTCATTTTCTAGCAAAAAATTATTTTAACTTGAAACCAACAAATGTCAGAAAAAGGTTTAGTGTTTAAGTGGTTAAACTTCCATCATTTACTCACTAAAGTGTATTCCTTTGATCTAAAGGACAAATTGTTACAATGTTTATACTTAAGTTCCACTGCTAAAGAATGTTGCGATTCTTGGCAGACTGCCGTTTTTTGTTTTTTTTTTTCCCTTTCTTTTGACGGCTGTCAGCTTCAGCAGAGCAGAGAGAATTCTCTGCATAGAAAGAATCGGGAAATACTTTTTCAAGATCACAACTGGGGAAAAAACGATTCTTACAGATTAATCGTGCAGCTCTAGCGTACAGGGATACATGTGTGCCCTTGAATGCAGAAAGTTAGCGCCCAGTGCCGCTCATTCGTCCCTATATGCATGTAAGGGCTCACTCAGATGGGCACTGAGACTTGGATGCAGAGGCAGCGGATGCAGACTCACAATGTCTGTGTTCAGATCTCTGTTATGTTATGTTTGTCACATATCCCAGGTCCAAACCCCTTTTCTGAAAAAATAAATCAGCTATACAGGTAGTGGAGTAGTGGAGTGGAGGAGGGGTGGGCAGGAGGCACTTTCAATTTTAGTCTGAAGATCTACTTTAAAGTGTCATGATTAATGTACAGGAGAAATAAGGGTTAATGGTTGGCTTAGCAGACGTAGATATGAATGGGTAACGATAGTATAACTTAAGTGCAGGGTGAGAACACCTTTACCTCTCCTAATGATACCATAATGACGAAACGCGTTGGCAGGGAGAGCCGGAGGAGCCTGTACACTACATTGATACAGGCTGATACAGGCTGTTATATCTTGTTGCGGGAATCGGGCACTGGGGTATTTGTATACATAAATGGTTTTACATCATGAAGTTCTCTGCCCTCTCTAACCTATACATGTACGATGGGGTTCCAATAAATAGTAAAATTGGCACCTAGAGTGTAAAAAGAGGGTGGGTGACCCACTTATGACAGTATGGCCTTGTATACACATAGTGCCATGACCGGTGTTTTACCGCACAGGATGAATGCAGGTCACCTCCAGGACATACACAAAACAATTGCTTTCTATGTGTCCTATTCATATCGTAACTCACTCCAGAGCTGCGGTGCAGTGAGCTGCAAAAAAATGCAAACATGCAGCAGTATATCTTCGTGCACAGGACAGGATCGCACGTCACTATACAGCAGCACAGCACACCGCACTGCTGTACAGTGACATGAACTAAATGCATAGGCGTGTGCGGGGGTGTGCCAGGTATGCCTGGGTACACCCTAATCACTGTGTGCGGTGCAAATTCTCCCTATTGCCCGGGCTTCCCCTCGTGTTGCCCCCCCCCCACAGTGTTGCTGGCTTCCCTCCTTTTCTCTCCCCTGGCTGCTGCAGAGCATGTTTAGAATGGATAGTGGAGGAAATGTGCCCCTTTTTAACAAATGAAACCACCAAGCTACTCATTCAGTGTCGGTTCACACTACTGCGCTCTGCGAGATAGCAAGTGATTCGCACCGCACTGCAAATCACATGCGATGTCCGTGCGATGCAATTTCAGCCATACAGATAGTATGCCTGATATCACATCATATTCGGACCAAACTCGCACAGGAACTTTTTTTTGGTCGGCACCAGAATCGGATCACACCTCTCCATACACTCTCCCCTCTTCAGTCTATCATGAATGCTGCTGCCAAACTCATCTACTTTACCAACTGCTCTGTGTCTGCTACTCCTCTCCGCCAATCCCTACACTGAATACCGAATTGCCCAGCAAATTGAATTCAAAATACTAACAAGGACATACAAAGCCATTCACAACTCTGCCCCGAGCTACTGTACATCACCAATCTTGTCTCCAAATATTACCCAAATCGTCCTCTCTGCTTCTCCAGAGCCTCTCCCATTCTCTGGAACTCTCTACCTCAATCTGGCCGGCTATCTCCTACTCTAGCTGCCTTTAGGTGATTCCTAAAAAACATCTCTTCAGGGAAACCTTCGAAGAGCGATTCACGTTCGAATCTCTTTTTAGATGCAATTGATAGGTGGTGAGGTGGTGGTGTGACACTTCCTCACAACCTGTTTTTACCTATATTTGCTGGAAAATCGTATTAGCGTTTGTGACGCTTGTTATCCCTTGACCCTGTTTATCTGAATGGGTTGCATTCAGGGGCTTAATGCCCGCTGATCACTACATGTCGGGGGCGAGACGCAAAGCATGGCAGCTGCAGCATGTAAACACCCGACTCTGCTGACTATTGCCGCTTAAGGTGGGTGGTTGGGCGGCAGTAAAATCATGGCTCAACTGCACATTTTTACTGCCCCCAAACATCTAAATACACATCTAAATGAGGCCTTAGCCTAGGTTCAAACGTATGTGGGTCCTGCGTGCTGCGTTTATGCGGGCACAACAGCACAGTCATTTGAATAAGCGAATGTACCAGTGGGAAACGCAGGGAAAAAGTCCCCAACACTTTTGTTTTTAAATGCTGCCGCATGGAATTGCACGGTGCTACTACACCCTGCGGTTATGTGCAGCCAAAAATGTGCTGAGTTTTCCAATGCGTAAGGCCTGGTTCACACTAGTGCAACTGCGATTTTATCACATTTCCAATGTGATTATGTAGCGTAACTGCAATACGTCTTGGTGCATTTTTGATGCAAATTTCATACATGTGATTTCTGGAGGAGGAGAATATTTGGGGGGGGGAAATGCACCTAGAATTGCATGAAAAACACATGTAAACCTAAACTGTCTTTAGGGTCTCTGCTCCGGCATCTACTGTACGTCCCCCCATTGGGTGTATTTCACTGAAAGTGCAGGTCAGGCTAGGAGTCTGCCCTGACTCCATATAAGCCACAAAATAAAGGATCAGCGATCACCCGCCGGGCTTGTATGGTGTGCAGTAGCTGTAAAACTCATGTAGATGCATTTTTGATGCATTTCTATGAAGTCTATGGGGCACAAAATTGCAATGCATTGCACCAAAGCAGCAAAGGACCCTTCCCAAAAGTTTCTCACAGTAGCATTGCATTGAAATGAATGGGCACCACTGAAAACAATGTGATTTTTTTTGCGTTTTGCGGGTCGGGGAACGTGTACGGTTAGCATGCATTCTCTGATCCCCATATGTGTGAACCTCCTTTCACACCGATGCAGTTTGCTTTTGATCTGTTTATGCAGTGCTTTTTGCAATTTTTTATGCTTTCTTTTTTTTTTGTTGTTAGGCAGATTAAAAAACGCAAAATGTAAAATTGTGGCAAAAACGCACTACATGCTTATCTGAAGCTTCTCCATTGAAGTCTATTGACATAAAAATGCACGGTTTTGTAAAAAGTCCCTGACCTTTTCCAAAAACGCAGCAGCTGAAAAAAAGCATAGATGTGAACGTGTCCCACAGGAAACCATGTTAAATGGACTGTAGTGCTTTTCTGCAAAAAGCAATAAAAAACGCATAGTTGTAAACCGAGCCAAAAGCCTGGTACACGCTATGGGACCTTTTTACACGGGCCATCCAATCAGCTCCGCCTGTCCGTTTTTCAGACTGACCTGATTGGACACTGCATTGTCCTCTATGGAGCGATAGATGTCAGTGGACACGTCTGCTGAAAACAGACACACGGTTGTCCTATTTTCCATCCGTCTGGCGGATCAGATCCCCATAGAGGAGAGCGTGAGGGACTGAGCTTGTCAGACTGTGTCCATGTCTGCTCTGCACAGTGGAGCGGACACGGACCTGTCATCCGCCTGCTCAGCGGGGCAAACGGATTCTGTTAAGTGGAGGCGCCCGTGTGAAAGGGGCCTAATCGTTTTTTTGTTTTTTTTCATTCAATCCAGTGTGCTGAATGAAAAAAAACCTGACAGCTCTGGATGCAGCTGCTGTACTAACAATCTGATGTTAGTACAGGAAGCTGTTGTGTTCTGACAAGGGGACAGCCCACCACCACCAGAACACTGCGGTCATCGCTCTCTGCCATTGGTTGAGAGCACTGATTGGGAGCCGGTCAGCTGCTGGTTTTCCAGCATGCACGGCCGGCTTCTGTGGACCGGCTAACATACAAACGGGCTGAATGTTGGCCGTTTTTTATTGAACTGGCCGATGTCTCCCGACATTCGCCCCGTGTGTACTAGGCATTAGGCTCCGTTAACACCTAGGTGTTTGTGATCTATCAGTGATGAGAGCTTCTTTTGGGTAACAAGATTTGCGCAAAGCGGTTTGCTGCAATTGCAGTGCAATTTATTGCAGCAGAATCGCACCCGCCTTTAGTAGCCATTGAAAAACGAATGGCACCTGAACAAGCGTTTGTGATTGTGTTGCAGAGCGATTTGGGATCTCATGGCGATTCTACCTGCGATCCCAAATGCTTTTTCAGGTGCCATTCCTTTTCAAAAGGCACCTAAAGTAGGTGCGACTCTGCCACGATAAATTGCACTGCAATCGTGGCAAAACCAGATTGTGCAAAGCTTGTCCCCCCCAAAAGAAGCTTCCGCTCCTTTTTAAACAACATACACAGCAGAATCGCACTCGTGTTTGAAAAGGAATGGCGCCTTAACAAGCGTGCTGTGATTTGTCCGTTTTGCAGAACGATTTGGGATCCCATAATCGCAGATGCCTAGGTGTGAACAGAGCCTTAAGCCTTGTACACACGATGAGATTATTGGACGAATGGTCGTCCATTTTTTTTTTTTGCATGCAAATCTCAGATCGAATCTGATGAGTTTACTAAGTCACGAAAATTCCCATACCACAGAAAAAAAAAAAAAATCAGAAGTGATGTCATGTGTTGTAATGCTCTTTCGAACGATAGATGTACTGATTAAACGAGAAATTGTAGGATCTGGCACAGTACGAAAAAAAAATTTCGTGCATGTCCGATAGAATTATATCGGATAAACTGCCACGATGAGCTCTTGAAAAGCTCTGTACTAACGATCCGGTTATTGTACGATCACGTTGAAAGCGATATTTTCCGTACGATTTTCTGATCGTGTGTACGGGGCATTGCCGCTGGACTGTTTTCATAGAAGAGGAAAGGGATGGATACATTGTGTATGGTAGACAGATACTGACAGGTGACAGGAGGACGATTGTACACAGACAGCGGGACATTTCTATGTAGCAATGTGATCTTTATTTCTTATCCCTGCCTATAGGATTGTTATTATTATGTTTATACGTGATTGTTATTATGTTTATACATTATTATTGTTATTACTATGTTTATACTTGATTGTTATCATGTTTATACATTATTATTGATTGTTATTATCAGGATGATGTCACTATTACACGTGATGTGTAGATCTCCATCCCTGTCACTGTGGATGATGATCACAGGAGGAGATCTCTGACAGCTGGGTGACCCCGGGCTCTCCTGTCACCAATCATGTAGATGGGGGGACACCCTGCCCCCTATCAATGGAGGAGGGGGGGTGACACCACTACAGGGACACTTACCGCTTCCTTGGCAGCGCTGACCGGTACCAGGATCCCCCTCCGAGGCCAGGCGCCCTCCTGCAATATGTCGCGATAGTGTCGCACTCCCCTCCCGTCCCGATAGGCGCCATAACACGCCAGAGCCAGGCCTGCCCCGGCCGCCCCGGACACCAGCAGGGAGCCCCGGGGGGAGGCGAGAGCCCGGAGGAGGCTGCGGAGAGCCGACATGACCGGAGAGATGGAGGACCGAGGAGGAGGAGGAGAGGAGAGGAGGAGGAGGAGAGGAGAGGAGGAGGAGGAGGAAAGATCGCGAGAAGAACCCAAGAGACCCTGTCACTGCCGGATCACACCGTCCACACTGTCACCCTGACTGAGGGAACACATCAGACACCTCCATACACTGGTCTTGTCATCAGACAAGTTGTTTTGGTTGGATATTGAACACACAACGACTAGATCTAACATAAAGTAATATAGAGAGTTGTCCCTCATACATCACCCTCTATAACATTACAATACAGTATGACTTTACTGAGCAAATTTAAGACCCCTTTCAAACTGAGGCGCTGCGCTGACGGGACGTCTAAAAAAGTCCTGCAAGCAGCTTCTTTGCTGCGTTTTAGGAGCGGTGAATACTCCGTTCCTAAAGCGCCCCTTCCCATTGAAATCAATGGAAAGCGCCTTGGCAGCTGTGCTTTGTGGGCGCTTTTAACCCTTTTTTCGGCCACTAGCGGGGGTTAAAAGCGCCCCCGCTAGTGGCCGAATAAAGCGGCACCTTTAAAAGCGGCGCTTTACCAGCGTTTTTCGGGCGCTGGCAGTGTGAAAGGGCTCTAAAGATACAAAGCCCCAAATATCAACACATTGGGTAAAAACTGACATTTTTGTAATACTTCTAAATGGGTCAAAAACAAAATCTCCCATTTGACCAATACGTTTACAATGCAGATGTGTCATACACAGCCCCCACTATGATATCTTACAATACGGTATGAAAATTTAACCTCTTCCCGTCCGCGCTATAGCACAAGCCTACTTTGCCGGGAGGGCGTCCATAGCCCCGCCCCATGGCCATATAAGTAATGGCACACAGCGGCTCTAGCATTACAGCAGGAGAGAGGATCAAGAGAATATCAGAGGAAGCAGGGCTTTTTTTCTCAGGGAATATGTGCAGGAACTCCCTCCTTTTTGAATCACCCCTTGTCTCCGCCCCCTACACACCTCTGAGCACCGACCTTGGGTTCCACCCCCTACCCACCTCCCAGTACCCTCCCTTCCAGAGAATACAGAACCAAGTATTTTGTATAGAATTTGATACTGATAACAAGAAAAGCAATAAAATAGATCCCCTGCAGCCAACAACAGTAGACAACCCCCATTCAATAACATACCCCCAGCAAAAATAGACCCCCACTAGCAATAATAGATTTCCCAACTGCCAGCAACAATAGACCCCTCCCTCAACAGTAGATCCCTTCCAGCAACAAGTAACCCCCCTCCAACAACAATAGATCCTCCACCAGCAACAATAAATCTCCCCAGCAACTATAGATTCCCCACAACAATAGATCCCCTCCAGCAACCATAGATCCCCCAGCAGCCAGCATCAGTAGTCCCTCCAGCATATTATAGTACCCCACGTCATTACATACATTCTGTGCTGGAGGTGCCGGAACTGCGTTCCTCCACGTTCCCGCTGAAAAAAAGCCCTGGGAGGAAGAACAGAGGGAGAATGCAGCGGAGAAAGGAGTTTTCTATATAGATTTAGTAGACTAAAATCTTATGTTATTTAGTCTACTAAAACTAGACTACAACTAAAACTAAAACAATTCAGATGACTAAAATATGACTAAAACTAAATGGAATTTTAGTCAAAATTAAAACTAGATCAAAATGTGCAGTCAAAATTAACACTGGTATTGAAAAGTGTAAAAAAATAATTTAAAAAAAGGCAAGAAAAACACAGGGTATTGAAAATTTTTCATAGCAGTAAATCAGCCAGTTCTACAAAAATTCAACAGATAGAATAAGTTCAGCCACATCATCCCTGAACAATCCACTCACTGCTTAGGGGGGCCAGGAGAGCCCTTTCAGACACACAGCGCGGGGGTAAAGTGCTGCTAGTCATAGCGGCGCTTTATCGTCGTTTTAGAGGCGCTTTTCACCCGCTAGCGGGGCGCTTTTAACCCCCCTAGCGGCCAAATAAAGGGTTAAAAGCGAAAGGGGTCTAAAACTATTAGACTTATGGATGAAGGGGTGTAAATGTAAATATGTTGCTCCAATGGAAGATTTTATTTTTTATAACTTTTAAAAAGTGTTGATTTTATAACCAATGGGTTGGTATTTGGGGCTCTGTATCTTTACATTTCCACAGTAAAATCATTCCGTATTGTAAGATATCATAGAGGGGGGTGTGTATGACACATCTGCATTGTAAACATATTGGTCCAATGGGAGATTTTGTTTCTGACCCATTTAGAAGTAGTGCAAAAATGTCAGTTTTTACCCAATAGGTTGATATTTGGGGCTCTGTATCTTTAAATCTCCACAGTAAAATCATACCGTATTGTAAGATTTCATGGAGGGGGGTGTGTATGACACATCTGCATTGTAAACGTATTGGTCCAATAGGAGATTTTGTTTCTGACCCAAATTTGAAGTGCTACAAAAATGTCACTATGTACCAATGTGTTGGATCCTTAGGGTTCTGTATCTTTAAACATCCAAAGTAAAATCATACAGTATTGTAAGATATCATAGAGGGGGGTGTGTATGACACATCTGCATTGTAAATGTATTGGTCCAATGGGAGATTTTATTTTTAACCCATTTAGCAGTGCAAAAATGTCAGTTTGTAACCAATGGGTTCATATTTGGGGCTCTGTATCTTTAAATTTCCACAGTAAAATCATACAGTATTGTAAGATATCATAGAGGGGTGTGTGTATGATATATCTGCATTGTAAACGTATTGGTCCAATGGGAGATCTTGTTTCTGACCCAATTTGAAGTATTGCGAAAATGTCAATTTTTAGCCAATGGGTTCATATTTGGGGCCCTGTATCTTTAAATTTCCACAGTAAAATAATACCGTATTGTAAGATATCATAGAGAGGGCGTGTATGACACCTCTGCATTGTAAACGTATTGGTCCAATGGGATATTTTGTTTTTAACCCATTTAGAAGTAGTGAAAAAATGTCACTATGTAACCAATGGGTTGATATTTGGGGCTCTGTACCTTTAAATTTCCACAGTAAAATCATACTGTATTGTAAGATATCATAGAGGGGGGTGTGTATGACACATCTGCATTGTAAACGTATTGGTCCAATGGGAGATTTTGTTTAAAACCCATTTAGAAGTAGTGCAAAAATGTCAGTTTGTATCCAATGGGTTGATATTTGGGGCTCTGTATCTTTAAATTTGCACAATAAAATCATACTGTATTGTAAATGTTAGAGAGGATGATGTATGTGTGACAACTCTGTGTAATCATTATTTTATATATTACATTATGTTATATTTAGTTTTCTGTGTTGAATATCCAACCAAAAAAACTTGTCTGAGAGCAAGACCACTGATTTGGAACTGTCTAATGGCTTACCTCCAGTTCACCGTGCCACCGACACACAGGACTGTCACTGCCTGCCGGGTACCGACACTGACTGTTATTGCACCGCTCAGGTTCATATCACTGACAACACTGGAGAGGCCACCCATCACGCCTCTGTTAGGACCAGAGCCGCTCTCTGTCCCCCTTCTCCGGTCAGCAGTGCTTCAATACCGATGGGCACCTTCCATACCAGACACCTTCCATACCGGACGCCTTCCATAGCAGACACCTTCCATACCGGACACCTTCACCCCCTTCCTGCCCAGGCCGGGTTTTAGTGCTCTCACACTTTGAATAACAATTATGCGGACATGCAACACTGTACCCATATGACAATTTTATATTTTTTTGGAGACAAATAGAGTTTTCTTTTGGTGGTATTTAATCACCATTGTTTTTTTTTTTTTTTTAGATAAATGGAAAAAGACCAAGATTAAAAAAAAAAAAAAAAAGCTTTACTTTGTTTCTGTTATAACATTTATCAAAATCATATAATATGAGGCCAAACCTTAAAGTGGTTGTAAACCCACGAAAAAAACAAAAAAACAAAAAAAAACCTGCAAGACAAAGGCATAATGCATAGCATACCATAGAAGGGCGTTGGCCAGGAACTTTTCTTGCATACAAATGGCAAGGAATTGTCGGCCAACAAACACGAACATAGTAATGTACTGCGAGCCGATAAAGAGGAAGTTCAATTGTCAGGCGCCACCCTTCGGGCTCCTTCTGCTAATTTTTTGTTAGTAGAAGTTTGGTGAGTATTGATTCACGCTTTTCAGTTTGCGCTTTTCATTTCACGCTTTTCATTCCGTGCTCTTCAGTTTGTTTCTGAACGCCCGTTCGTCAACCAGAAATGTTTCGGAATTGGAGGAGATAACGTGTTATTTATTATTGGCCTTGAAGTTATTGCTTTGACCCAAGTCTAGTCCAGGAACAGGAGGAGGAGGAGGATTTCTTGGACCAAAAAGTGGTTGCTTTATTAATCATGACCAATTATGTCATATGCCTTTGCAGCGGGAGCTCCAGGAGAATAATCCAGATGATTTTCGGTATTATCTCTGGATGACGGACCCCTGCTTTCACCAACTCTTGGCATTGTTGACCCCCTATATTAAGAAGCAGGACACATGCCTGAGGCTTTTATTTTATTTTTTAGTTAAATAATGATTTGATTTGTTATATTTTCTATATTTTTGGATGCATAGAATGCACTTTTTGGTTAAGTTCTATTGGCAGATAGCATGTCTAATTTTATTTGTTTTCTTTTTTTAATGCACAATAAAAAAACTGTGGAGAATAATACTTGGCTATGTGTTTAACTTCAAATGACAGTTTGGGAGTAGGCAGTTACATTTTAAAAAATACAATGTAAAATTAACAAGGGACACCAACATAGTTGTATCTTTGATCTTAAAAACTACGGGATAATGGTGTTGTGGTAACTTGCCCAAAAAAAAAAAAAAACATGCAAAATAATAATATTCTTGATATCACTAGAAAATAAAAGCCTTTTAACCGTCATATGACGGCGGGGTGGTGCAGCTCTTGTTCTGGGCCACCGTCATGTGACGGCGGCACAGAACAGCCGCTCTCGCGCGCCCGCGTCGTCCCGTACTACGGTGATCGTGGCTGCACCGTGTTTCTAGGGCACAGTGCGACACCAATCTATGTAAAGAGCCGCGTCCGTGGCTCAATAACCATGTGATCGGCTGTGTCCAATCACAGCTGGTCACATGTAAACACAGAGATGTCGGAAATTGGCTCTCCTCGCCTCACACTGACAGAGTACGAGGAGAGGAGAGCCGATCAGCGGCATCTCCTCACAGGGGGACAGCTAGGAAAGTAATCAGGGCACTGATCATCAGTGCCCTGATTACAAGATATAAATAAAGTGCCACAAATAAATAAAATGCTATGCCCACCAATGCCAGCATACATTGCCCACCAATACCAGTGATCAGAGCCCACCAGTGGCAGCAATCAGTGCCCACACTGCCCACAAGTGCCACAAATCAGTGCCCATTAGCCATGCCAGTCAGTGCTGGCAATTAGTGCCGCCTATCAGTGTTGCCTATCATTGCCCATCACTGTTGTCCATCAATGCCCATCAGTGTCGCCCCTCAGTGCCACCCATCAATGCCCATCAGTGCCCATCTGTACCGCCTATCCATGCCGCCTATCCGTGCCCACCAGTGCCGCCTATTAGTGCCCATCAGTGCCACCTAACAGTGCCTATCAGTGCCACCTATCAGTGCTCATCAATGCCACATATCAGTGCCACCTATCAGTGTCCATAAGTGTAGCATATTAGTGCCTCCTCATCAGTGCCACCTCATCAGTGCCCATAAGTGCCGCCTCATCAGTGCCCATAAGTGCCACCTCATCAATGCCCACCAGTTCAGACTATCAGTGTCCCCTTATCAGTGCACATCAGTGAAGGCGAAAAATTACTTAGTTACAAAATTTACTGACAGAAAAAAAGTAAAAAAAAATATTTTTTGGTCTTTTTTTTTTTTTTGTAAAAAATAAAAAACCCAGCAGTGATTACATACCAGCAAAAGAAAGCTCTATTTGTGTGAAGAAAATTATAAAAAATGTGTTTGGGTACAGTGTAGTATGACCGTGCAATTGTCATTCAAAGTGCGACAGCGCTGAAAGCTGAAAAATGGCTTGGGCAGGAAGGGGGTGTTCGTGCCTGGCAGGCAAGTGGTTAAAATACGTTTGGCAGAACTCCATCAGTATCACCAGCAAAGCATCTTCATTATTATCCCATTAAAGAAGAAGAGAATTGTGCGCTGCATTTCGACATAATTTGCCGCGTCACGAATGTTAATTCTCCATTACGAACGCTAGTTTACAAGACCAACCGCTTCTGACTTGTCCTTGCTTCCGAGTATGCGTGTTTGTACTTTGGACTTTTGTCTGATGGACTTGTGTACACACGATTGGAAAATATGACAACAAACATTTGTCAGCAGAAAATTTATAAGCCTGCCATACACCATTTATCTGCGGAAAATCCGACAACAATTGTCCGATGGATCGTACAAGCGGTCGGATTTTCCGCCAACAGTCTGTGATCACACAATTCCGTCTGAAAATCTGATCCGTGTGTACGAGGCTTAAGACTGTCTAGTGTTCTATTAACAGAATATGATTATTTTCACGTTCATGTATCATCACTTTGTTAGTCTCAACACTTAACACTGGGTGTTTTATGATTTGAGGTTTTAGCGCCACTATTTGCCTTTATTTATTTATTTGGTAAATGTTTTCTTATATCATGTTCATTTAAAGTGGCAGCTTTCAATAGTTTTGGTTAGTGTGTCCTTGGCGCAGTGGTGGGAACTCAAGTGTGGGTGTACGGATCTTGTTTAACCATCAGTTTTTAGAGTACATTCCTCGATGGCAAACATCTTTCATTGTCCCAGTAGTTGTGACCCGTGAGAAGGTAAAATAAGCTCATCCGTGGATTATTACACATTGTCATTGCACTTTGCACTGCCTTATTAAATAAAACTGTGATTGTTCACAGATAACTGAATGCCCACAACTACACTCTTCACACATCTGTGCTTCTTCACAGATTGGGTCATATCAGGTCACACTCTAATCACAGTTTCCCTAAACTGGGCGTTCACACCCTATTCTCAAAAAGTGAATGTTTATTGTTCACACCTAGAATATTTTACTAAAAACATGAGTATCTATCACACCTACCTTTTTATACTACCCACTGTCAACACCTAGACAACACCTGACACCTAGCTGACACCTTTCGGATTATTTGCATTATTTATCATTATATAGGTCCAATAGATTCTACAGCACAAGGTTTTCTTATAGGCACATTATCCCAGAGCATACAGACCTTACACTGAGGCCACAATAATGCAATGTACTCACAAGTATATTTTGGAGGGAAGGCAACAGAAGCTGGTGGAGGATGCAGAACACTCAGATGTAGACATGTGCAC
This sequence comes from Aquarana catesbeiana, assembly GCF_042186555.1. Classification (NCBI taxonomy): domain Eukaryota; kingdom Metazoa; phylum Chordata; class Amphibia; order Anura; family Ranidae; genus Aquarana; species Aquarana catesbeiana. The sequence continues at coordinate 811,012,134 of NC_133324.1, forward strand.
AACAAAAAAAATAGTTTTGTTTCGTTTCTTTACATTTCCGTTGATTCGTAACAATTCGTAATTTCGTAAGACGCGAGTTTTTATATTCGGACTCGTTCGTATTTTCGTAACAGATATATTTTCCTTGATACTAAATGATTCATAATTCCGTTAGTCTAACGATTTGTAATTTCGTAAGATACAAGGTTTCATATTCGGACTCGTTTGTATTTTCCTAACAGTTATACTTTCTTTGATACGAAATGATTCGTAATTCCGTTAGTCTAATTTGAAATTCATAATTTTGTTAGATAATCATTTTTGTTTATTCAGTACACTACTCATTATTTAGTAATTGTTACTTTTGTGAGATTGCCTTTTTCGTTGATTTGTACTTTCGTAGGAAATAAAGAATAATAATCCTATGCTTGCTTTTTTAATAAGTCCTGTACTTACTCCAGTCCACTCCCTCAGTCACGAGACTTGACTCAGTCTCCTCCTGAAATGAATCTAAAAAGATTCAGGAATGCCGTGTGACTCAGACACAAAAGGGATACGCCGATTGGCTAAAGATATGTAGTAAGATACATCACTCACTAATACACTGCCCATTCGAAAGAACATTTCGAGAACATGAAATTACAAACATACATATTAAGATACACGTACACTGTCCATTCAAAAGAATGATTCGATAACACAAAGAAACAAAATTACGAACAGACGAAGAAACGAAATTACGAACACACAAATGACAATACGAAAGTACAAAGGATTGAAAATCTGAAATGTAAATCATTCGTTATAGATGTAATTTTCTTTCTTTTACTGTTTCGGAGTTTCGTATTTTCGTAAGTTTGTCCATTCGTAAGCTCGTATTTTCTTTTTTTCGTTATTTTGCTTATTTGCAATTTCATAATTTTCGTATTTTGGTTCTTTCAACTATTCGGATGTTCGAATTGATCCGAATGTACGAATACTAACAAATTTGTACGAAAATCTATTTGTTACGAACCAAATCGCACATGTCTACTCAGATGGAGCTGAAGCTTCTTGGATGAAAAATGAAGTCCTGCAAATATATCTGTCCTGATATTTGCACCAAAAGTAACCATGGCACAATTCAACCATACAGCAAATTGCATTTGACTTTAGCTACATAGCAATGTTTCTGTTTATATGACTGATTTGAGGTATGTATGTCATCACTGCAAAATATTATAGGATATAATGTACTTTATGGCAGTGACTCTTAAAGCTGTTTTAATCATACTCCCTCCATGTTAATGCTATAATGTGCTAGCATGTACCACATAAGAACCCATTCTAGCAGACTTACCTGTCATAATGTGCCCTCCAGAGCTGCGCTGTAACCGACCCCATAGGTCCTTTTTTGCTCAGTCATCTTTCCGTGTTCTGTCTTGCCATTTGAATGGCCGGGTCATGATGATGTCACGGGTGTCACATCACTGTGGCACAGATTAGGTGCCATTAATGTACACTAAGCTGTGCATAAGTGGCTCAGTGTACACTACAGCTGATAGGCAGGGGAAAACCTCTATGGCAAAAAAGACCGATAGTATCTCTTCTGTCATAAAAACTCTGCCTGTCAGCACTTTTTAAAAAGTGAGCTTACTACTGCTTCAAAGTTCTTTAAATACAATCTTTTATAAGTATATTAATTGGATAGTTTACATTTGGGCAGACATGGTATGACACCCCATATGATAAAAACACAGGAATAAACCTGATCATAAAGGAAATTAGGCAAAGTCAATCCCTTGCCTAGTATTACTAGATTACACTGGACCTAAAGATGACCCTAGAAGCAGTAATGCTGAACCAGGAGGTAGCAGAGTGACAACCCCAACTGATAAAGGTATGTTTAAAGGAGAAGTCAAGCCTGAGCTCCTTGGGCTGGGCTTCTCCTATGGGTTACAGGAGTGCAATGTGTTTTACACTCCTCTTACCCGTTTTCAGCAGAGAGCGGACTTCAGACCGCTCTCTGCTGACGTCACCAGGATCAGTCCGGGCACCGCATCATCGCGACTTCAGAAGTCTGGATCCGCCAGGTGCCTGGACCTCTCCTGGCCCCCCCACAGCTCAGCAGTCCAATGAACGTGGAGGAGCAGAGCAGGAGAGCTGCTGACTGACAGGCTCGGGGAGTTGAGAGAACCGAACCATCGGCGGTGTTCGGTGGCTCGGTTCTCAGTGAAAAGTGCGCCAGGGCACAGATTCAGCATCGGACCGATGCTAAACCCATCTAGGTAAGTATGAATATGGGATAAAAAAATTCCATACATCTCTTTTAAAGCTGGCCATAGATGGGTAGAATTTTGAATTAAAATTCTTGCAAAAAAAAGCTTATAAGATAATTTGTTTTTTGCTGCGGTTTTGCAGCAATTCCAGGGAATGCCTGTGTAAACTTGAGGTCTTTGGACCTCAATTGGCATCAAAGTCGGACAGGGACTACTTTGAAGTCGGTGCAACTTGAAGTCGCACAGATATGAATGGTACTCATTGGAAATCATGGGGTACGACTTGTCATGCGACTTTGCAGTCCCAAGTCACAGGACAAGTCTCACAAGTGTGAAAGGGGTCTAAGACTTTTTCTAAGAATGTTCGTTTGAAATTCTGTCATTATATGGCCAGCTTAACACAGTGATGGCTAACCAAAATTAGAAATCCTTTGGCAAAAAAAATTAGAAATCCTTTGGCATATATGTACTCATAATCTGTATTTAGCGCTGCCTGGAGATCTACATTTTTAAAAGTGTACATCATATAGTTCCCGATTATGCCCCTTTTAGAGGACTGTCCCTCTTTTGGAACCCATTTCCTCTGTGCCCCTTTCATCCTCAACAAATGTACTATTTAACTTTCAAAAGTGTTAAACTATATTGAACCTTTCATCTAACCTCTAAATAACTGCATTTTTTATTATGAACAGCCAGTATAAAAGTAGTGGGGGAAAAGTTCTTCAAAATTTCCATTTGACGCACAATGTGTGGATGGGCCCTTAAGCCCCTTACACACAGATGCCTTCCATTTTGATCAGCATGGGATCTTTCCGCTGCTGTTCTGAGCAGAGCAGGTGGTAAACAGGTCCGTGTCCGCTCAGTTTACGCATGGACAGAGCCCGCTTTGCTCTATGGGTGGCCGGGAGTAAGCAGACTCCACTGTCCATTTACCCCTGAATATCCTCTGATCCAATCCGCATACACGGAGGAGAACGAATCCCCTTCCATTTGTTTTTAGCAGACCGGATCAGAGGTAGGCAGATGTAAATAGACACTAGTCCGTTTACACCTACCAGTCCATAGGGGTGAATGAACTCTCCGATCAGGTTTGCCTAAAAAACTGACAGGAGGACCTGTTTGAAATGGTCTTGTGAAAGGGGTCTTACTCATACTGCAGTTTTGTAACTGTCTGAGGATGAACAATCTAGAAAGTATCACACATGCCTCTCTGACCAATGCCAGACTTTCACATTTGCCAGTCCAGGCCTGAGGTTGTTGCACAGTTCAAAATTAGGTAGTATAGACCAGCATGAAATGAAGAATGAAAACGTGTATGGTCAAGCCTACCTTTAAAGTCTATCACATATAACAACTGACGTCTATTTTTTTGTTAAATAACTCATAGCAGTAAACGTGGAATAACATTTAGTTCCTTGATGAAAATATGTGCTATAAAGGTAATCTCATGACATTTCTTCCCAGTGATCACATGTTTTTGTAATTCAATATAGTATAATTGGTTAACATTCTTCAGCTTTAGAATTATCTTTTTTGGTGGTATTTAACTCAAACCTCATAAACATGTCAGCAGTTCATTTTGATGGTATTGCACCTGCATTGGCTCAGTATAAATTACCACTCCACACAGTTAGTGTCAAACTCAAGTTGTTAGGACCTCACAGGCTTTTCTTTTCCATATGTCTTTAGTAGAGTATAATGGAATCCTCGTGTCTTCTCACTTGTATGTGGTATGTATATATTGTATGATTTAATGTTGGTGCACTAGCTCAGTAGCTAGCAATGCTGACTTAAGTTTGTGTTTTATGAAGGTTTATATTCTCCTGTGAAATTTATTATCAAATGGTAGATTACCTTTTTTTTGGATGATTTTGCTGGAGGCAAAGAAATTAGAGAATCACACTTAATATTAAAGAGTAAATGTATTCTCTCACTTTAGAAATATCTACTCAGTCTGGTCATTCGTGGTTAGATGAGGGAATATTGATATGTCTGTAAAGTCGATTGGCCTATCTTGGAAAATTGCTGAGTGGTCTTCAGCTTCTGTGACCTGACCTGTGTTTCTGCTATGCTGTGTTTGACTTGGCTTGCCTCTTGACTCCATTGTGCTCATATCTCCCGCTGCTGAACTTAGGTTGTGTCCAGTCCTGCTGACTTTGTCTCTGATTGCTGTCTTGGTACCTCTGCTCCCTGTTTCATCTCGACTTTGACCTGGACTCCCGACCAGGCCATGCCTCCAATGCGTTTCGCTATGCCCCCGAAGCTTAGTCATGGGAAAGTCTGGCTGTTGCTGACTCCTTCTCATACTGATTATGATTCCGCTTCCTGGGCTGATCTGCAAACACAGATTCCGTTTGAACCTCTCCAGCACTTCAGCCATATCCGGATGGTCTTCAGATCATCTGCTCTGTCCATTACAAGCACCACTGCCACTCCCTGTCTTGCTATGCCTTGTCACTAATTCTAGTAGGTATTGGATAGGAGGTGTAAGGGAAGCCTCTCTTTAAATCAGCCTCCACCAGGTACTGAACTATTGCTCATCTACTCTACCTTCTTCCATAGGTCGAAAACACACATAGTTGCCCAGTGTCACCTTTCATGCTCAGGGAAGCCTTTCTTAGACTTTGTAGATGTGTGAGGTTAGATGTGTGAAGACTGTTGGATCATGCGTACAGGTAAAACTAGCATCTTTTGTCTATAAATACCAAAGCCTTCATATGAGAGCTATTTCATAGAGCAGGGGTCTCCAAACTTTCTAAACAAAGGGACAGATTATTGTCCTCAAACTGTCATCCAGGTTATTTGGAACCTGGATGACAGGACTATGGGCACTGAATGACTGAACTGATCCATATGGGTTACAGACTGTGGCTGTGTTTGTGTAACTACGTTTAAGTATTCCCTGTGGCCAATTAGGGATTATCGTTGGAGGACTGGATATTATCGTTCCTCTTTTGTCTGTCTGGCTCCTGTTTTCTTGGAAAGATACTTTCCTCTAATTTATTTCAGCTCCATTCGGCACCCGTCTTGCTTCCCCTGCGATCCTCAATTTGCTGCAATCGCTGGCACTCCTCCTTATGTTCGTCGTAGGATCTCTAAGTGGGTTAATTTGGTTTTATATATAATTTATGCATATTTTCCACATGCTTTACAGCTCCTGAAGAAGCAAGCAAGCGAAACATGTCGAGCACTGAAGCCTTGTGATTGATTCAGTGTTATATCCCTTTTATGCATATATGGTATATGTATCAAACCCTTTTTTATGGATTGGCAAGTAATATAACTGACCAAATACTGTTTTTTAACCTGTTGAATGAAATAAAAAAATAATGTTTTAATATATCTTTCTCTTTTTTTGGCACCATAAAAATCCCCTTTCTCCCAATATTTTGACAAAATTTTATATTTAGTAGAGATTTTTGGATTAAGTTGTAAAAAGCCGGCCATAGATTAATTCAATACATGTATGGGCAGGCTGGTTGTATGGAAGTAGACCCATCAATTGACTTCATTACAACCAGCCTGTCAGATTTTTTTCATGAGATCACTGCCAGCAGCTATAGCAGCCAGCAATGATTATTGTGTTCTGCTGGCAGGGAAGGCTTCCCTCGCCCCCTCCTCCTTCCTGACTGTTTTATTGGGGAAATCGAGCAATTTGTATAAAATTGAAAAATTTATAATCTATGAGTTGCTTTAGTGTATAAAAAATATTGTTATTTTTATAAATGTTTAAAAATGGAGTATGCAAAATGAACAGTATCATCTTTCAATCCTATAGGTGTTGCTCTTTCAGAAATTATATATTTTTTTGTAGGAGGGTTTCTAGCTATGCAAGGCAGTGACAGGGTCAGGGCCGTCTTTAAGGCAGGGCAAAAGGGGCAGCTGCCCTGGGCCCTGTCATTATTGTGGGGCCCAAAGCAGCTGCCCCATACTTGCCAACTATCCCAGTTTAAATTCCCTCATCCCTTGAGGTTTTAGTCCAGTGCTGTGTCCTGATATGATAGTGTGAAGTTCTGTTACCAATGCTGCCCAGCTCTGCCCCTATTGTTGTGCACAGATGACTCACCTGCAGACCCTGTGTTTACATGTAAATACCAGCATTGATATGTAAATAGTGGCTGCATTCATATGTAAATAGCTGCAGACTGGCAGTATTCATATGTATATCATGCCCCCCTGAGGTCATATCCACCATCACCTATACGGAATACTGCCCACTGGGGAGATAAAGGGGCATGCTGGAAATTGATCACACCCACCTCTCCCCCCCAGCACTGCCACTTATCCCAAGAGTCCTAGAATCCCTGTCTATTAATGGGTCCTCTCACCTCATCGGTTCATGGTGTGCAGGCAGTGAGGAGATGATGTGCTGTAACCTCTAGCAACCAATCAGTAAGCAGTAATGATGTGCAGTAACCTCTAGCAACCAATCAATGAGCAGTATTGATGTACAGTAATCTCTAGCAACCAATCAACAAGCATAAAACATGTGCTTTAACCTCTAGCAACTAGTCAGTGAGCGATAACGATACACTATAACCTCTGGCAACCAATCGCAATCGCTGCCTGATCTGATTCAGTAAACTGATTTTGAGTCTAGCTGCTATTTATTGTATGCCTCAAAGCAGATGGAGAGCGAAACTGCATTGGGGGGGGTTAGAAAATTTTTGCCCAGGGTCCAATCACTATTAACAACTGGGTTAACAACTGGGCAGGATAGCTTACTTACCTACCACCATCTGGGGCAGGACAATTCACACATAAGTATCACAATAACAATTTAAACTACAATGAACTTTAATGCATTGGTTTTATTCTGAATTGTACCCCAACATACATATACAGTAACAAAAAAATATACCTGCGTTATAGAACACTTGAATTTAAAGATGTAAATACTCTGTGTGTTGTGGTGTGTTAGATTATCAATAAATAGTGCAGGTTTTTTTTTAGCACCCCCAGACAAAAAGTAGGAGCAAAGAAATACAATTTCAGCTGCCCAAGGAATTTCCAATAATTCTTTTTCATTTATATTTAGTGAATCTGTTTGCATTTGATCTTAGCACAAGCAAATCTGACCTTTTTAAGGTAAAATGTGAATCACAGATTCGTGTATGTCTGTAAAATGTATTTTGCATCTATCTATCTCTATTTTAGATCTGGCTTGATTTTGTCAGACAAAAGAAAAGTTTTATCATCCAATAGCCTAATAAATCTATGGAGGTAGCTTCAATTCAGCAGCATAATTCCTGCATAATACATGAGAAGTCTTTAGACCAGGGATGACATCGGAAACTCCTCAGGCCATGTCAAACACTTTCTTTAGTGATCCTGCATGTGTTAAGCATGACTAACAAAATGAATAATGCTAGCTGAACTCCACTGACTAAAAAAAGGTGACTAAGGTTTTATGAAAGGGGAGATCGCTCGACTAGACTAAAACATGACTGACTAGCCGACAAAAAGTTAGGAAAGGCACTTTAGTAAATCCGCAAAATTGTTGCCCAGGGGAATACGGAAGGCAGATAACAATCTGGGCGATGTGTCATTAACAGGGTGTCAGGTTTGCTAGAAGGAGAGACCTGTGTTTGATAAACTAGCACCTACAGGTGATAGTAAGTGCTGGTTCACACAGGGGCAACCCGATTTACAGCGCGACTTTGCAAGGCGATTTGGGGGCGACTTCAGCACGACTTTAGTGAGACTTTGCACAACTTACAACGCGACTTAAAGTTGCCTCCAGGACAGGCGACTTTGGCTGTGGCCAATCACAGAAGAATCAGCTCTCGTATGATAAACGGATTGCTGGTATAGCGCTTTCAAGAGCCGGTCACGACAGTTCATCTGATATTTTCCGATCGGACAAACAGGAAAATTTTTGCCAGATCGTATGATTTTAGTTTATTCAGTATAATTGTCGTCCGAAAATACAATACAAATACACTACAACACATGACATAACTTCCGATTTTGTATTCTGTCTTAAGAGAATTTTCGTTACTTTAGTGAACTCTTCAGATTCAATATATGACTAGCATGCAAAAAAAAAACAAAAAACGGACGATCTGTCGTCCGATTTTCGGATCGTGTGTACGGAGCATAAGTTTTAACTAAAAACCTGAAAGCTGATTGGTTTCTATGCAGAGCTGCTTTGAAATTTGCACTCTCCAGCTTTGTAAAGGCCCGTACACACGATATGAAAATCGGAATAAAATTTCATCCGACAAACGATCTGCCGATTTTTGGATCGTTAGTATGGCGCTTTCGACAGCTGATTCCAATTTTTCCTACGACAAAAGCTGGATGTGCAGACTATAAAATTTTTGTCGGATGTGAACACCACGTCCGATTTTTGTTTAATTAGTGCGGTTTTCGTCTGAAAAAAATCATAAGAGCAAGCATGCTCAGAAACAAAAGAACACATACAAAACAATTCAACACATTACGTCCTTTCTGAAGTTGAATTCTGTCGTACGAGAATTTTCATACGGTGAGTAACCTCTTCGCTTTCGACATGAGACTAGTATGCAATAAAAAACGGACAAGCGTTCGTCCGAAAATCTGATCCTGTGTACGAGGCTTAAAGGGGTTGTAAACCCTCGTGTTTTTACACCTTAATGCATCCTATGCATTAAAATGAAAAAACTTCTGACACTAACCGCCCCCCCCCCCCCCCCCCCCCGTTTTACTCACCTGAGCCAGTGTGTTCCTTTCGGCGGAGAAGCGCTGTACCTCTCTGCCCTGGGTTCTCAGCTCTTGATTGGATGGATTGATAGCAGCGCAGCCATTGGCTCCGATTGCTGTCAATCAAATCCAATGATGCGGGCGCCGGGGCGCGGGGCCGAGTCCTGCATTATAAATGCAAATGCTGGACTCGGGAACACGCCCGCAAGGTAACCACATGGGAGAGCATTTCTTCTAGGAGGTTATACATTGTGGGGAGGAGCTGATAGCGCCGCCGAGGGACCCCAGAAGAGGATGATCGGGGCCACTCAGTGCAAAACAAACTGCACAGTGGAGGTAAGTATGATATGTTTGTTATTTAAAAAAAAAAATGAGACTTTACAATCACTTTAAGTCAACCCCTGTGTCTTCAGCGTAACAACCTCTTCCACTCCCACCAGGTCTATCACATATAGGGGTTGATTTACTAATACTGGAGAGCGCAAAATCTGGTGCAGCTGTGCATGGTAGCCAATCAGTTTCTAACTTCAGCTTGTTCAATTAAGCTTTGACAAAAAAAACCTGAAAGCTGATTGGCTACCATGCACAGTTGCACCAGGTTTTATGTGCTCCATGCTATCTTTCCGGGCCAGTTAATATACATCATTGAAATGGTTTACATTAACATTTTTTAGGAAATAATGTAGCTATTTATTAACAGAGACAATCTCCTGGGCAAAGGCTGCTGGGAATTGTAGTGCTAAGCTGATGATGTCATCAGTAAAACTGCCTCCTCAACCCTTTACCCACAGCCCTTGCCTAGTAAACTATTCCAATAGTAAAAAATTGTGGCTGGTAGGCTAATTTTACAGTTTTAATAACTGAATAGTCATTTTACAATGCTTGCTGTTTTAACTCGTACTTTACATCTGGTCGGCAGGACATAGTACTCAGTGGTTCACTTTCACTACCTCCTGTATCAAATGTTCACTTCCTGCTTATTGGATAAAAAAAATCAGAATTGTTGACTCCATACAGTGTGGAGACATCTGATTACCTTGATAAAGGGGTTTTTATTTGCCCCTGAAACGTCCTTAGTAGAACCCCATACAAGTAAATCCAGGCTGTTCATTTGATAATGCTGGTGAGCTGGCTTCATTTTTATTTTGTTTAGATTTGCAGCACATCTTTTGCCACACACCAACATTACTTTTTACTAGCCCTAGGGTCTGTGCAGTATGGACTTTGTTCATGATTTAATATCAGTAGAATACAAGAGATCAGCATCTACATCAGCCCTTCTCAAGATTTTTAACATGGCACATCCCATGAAATAATATTCTAGTCTCAGTGAACCCTTGATAATAAATACTATATCTGCAGCTCACAGTGCATTGGCATGGTGGTCAGTGGGAAGAATGCTCCTTAAATTTGTGGTCAGTAGGAAAAATCCTCCCCTCCAGATGACTTAAAAAGATCATCGGTTACTTATCCAAAAGACAGAAATGACCCATTACTCAAGGAAACCCAGCAACCTCTGGAGGAACCCTAGTTGAGAAAGACTGATCTACATTAGGAAGGATCCAGTAGATCAGAAAGATTCATTCAGACTTCTATTTATGAACAGAAATAACCTCCCAATTGCTGGATGACAGGCAGTCATGGAAAGATTGTTGAGATGCACTAAAAAGTTGGTGGGTATGCTGAATAAAAGTTGAGTAGCTCAAGGGTATGAAGGTTTCTGATTGATAAGGCTACGGTTCACAAAAGTATTGTGGAAATGTAGAAAGTTTGTTCACTGAAAATTATGGTTGGGTAATCCTAGATCAAGATGGAATATGCATGATAGTAGCCTAAAGTTCTATAGTCTAGGCCACAAATGCAGTGGATCATTAACACCTGTAGTAAACAGGTACACAAGTAAACTATCCCTACTCTTCATTTGCCAAAAACGTATTTTATGCTTAGAGCTGTGTCCTAGCTACTAACAATGGAGTGAAGCAGAGATCTATTTTTCTTTGGTATCATTTGGCAACATCATGCCCATGTAAGTTAATGCAGTCTAGTGTAATAGTTATGGTGGTGGGGGGCCATAGCAACAAAGGCTCCAGCAGAATGCTTTACACTACCAACAACGGCAGCTTATCCTACTGCAGATAGTAGGAAGATGTCTGGGCAGTTGTGCATGGTAGCCAATCACCTTCTAACTTCAGCTTGTTCATTTAGGGCTCTTTCACACATGCTTGTCGGTTTTCACAGACTCCGCTTGCTCAGCAGGGATTGCTCCGTTGATCACCCCCTGAACCGGTGGATGACAGGTCCGTCCCCCCTCACTGTGCAGAGAAGGACATGCCAAAGCCCCGCTCTCCTCTATGGGGGATTGAATGAAAACGGACCGCCTGTCCATTTTCATCTAATCCGCCAGACGGATGGAAAATAGGGTTTCCATCCGTCTGGATTTAGCGGACTTCCGTCGACATCTGTCGCTCAATAGAAGTACATGGAGCATCCGTTCAGGTCCGCCTGAAAAACTGACAGGCGGACCTAAACGGTTCGCATATGTGAAAGAGCCCAAAGGTTTTAACAAAATAAAACCTGGAAGCTGATTGGTTTCTTAGCACAGCTGCACCAGATTTTGCACTCTCCAGTTTTAGTAAATCAACCCTTTATTTTTAAGTGAAAGTTGAAGTGATCTGAGTTGATCTGACCAGCTTCTGGAAGTGGGTCCAGAAGGAGAACATAGATAAGAGAAGTCTGTTTATCCTTGCTGCAAAGTACCTCAACTTTCCACCAACTTTTCTCCTAATTTAAGCAACTTACTTCTTTGATACATAATAGATTAAAGAAATATTTGCTTTTCTTTTGGTAAGGGAATTATTCTTTTTTTGTGTCAGAGACTTTTGAGTATAGTCTGTATGCTTTTTTAACTTTTTCATTGACAGATTTAGTCTCTCTCTGCTTGAATCATAGAATGGCTAGTTAAAAATGGGTTTTGCGTATAGTGCTATGTAGTGGTATAGAGATGACTTTACAGTAAATGTAATGTAACAGTATGGATGTCCTCTATTGGTCTTATTGTAGATTAGCACCATTCCACAAAGGCACCCACTGGCTGTAAGATTAAAGCCAGTTCATTTAGCTTGTGTTACTGATTATTTTTTATTTGGAGCAATATCAATAAAAATTCCCTTGGTGGGAGTTATAAACTGCTACAAATCTGCCCTCTCTATTCATTTGGATACAAAAGCTTCTGAGAAATTGGTGCATTCGGGAACAGTAACTTTGATCTGGGTGTCTTTGAATTAACAGAGCAATTAAGCAGATTTTGTTCAAAGCACAAACTCATTGGCTGGTGTTTTACACTGATGTGATAATGTTTACACAGATGTGCTTTGAAATGACGACTATGCTGCAGTGCAGATCCCACCACATGACAGAATCCTGTCATTTACAAGGTAAATAATGTAACATATACCTGCTACAATTATTTCAGTGATGACCTGAAACTTTTTGAGATGGTTAATCTGTTTATAGCTTTGCAGCTAGGTAGTACAGTCATACAGGGACATGGACATAGGGGGCACTTTATAGTTCAGGTGTACTACTCCAGTGGTTCTCAATCCCTGTCCTCAAGTACCCCTAACAGGCCATGTTTGCAGGTTTTCCTTTATCTCGCACAGGTGCTTTAAATCAAAGTCAATGGTTTGGTATTTTTGGACCGCTATTTTATCTAGGAGAAATTCCCAAACCATGGCCTGTTGTGGGTACTTGAGGACAGGGTTGAGAACCACTGTACTGCTAAACAGTGAGAGCCTACCAAGGTGAACATTACCTGCTCTTTACCAACCACAGACCATTCCATACACAGTGGTAATTCAAGTCTATTTGATCTCTCTGATCTAACAATACACTGACTTCACTTTTCTATGGCACTGTGGACTTTCTCTAGATGGGTAAATGGATTACATGGACATTTGAGAGAGACAGAAATCAAATTCAAATATAGGTAGATACCATATCTCCCAACTGTCCCTGTTTTCGAGGGACTGTCCCTGATTTGGAGCAATGTCCCTCTGTCCCTATTTTCCCCTCATTTCTCCCTCATTTTGGTCTGATCCATATAGCTGTATATAAAATGCACTTTTTATCTTTCAATAAGTGTTTTCCAGTGCTAAACCTTTCTTCCAAATTCTAAATTGCTGCATTTGTACATTTTAAAAGCGAATATAAAGGAATAGTAATGGTAAAAAAAAGCTCTTGTGGATTTAATTCACTTTTTTCTTGGGTTAATTCTCCTCTAAGGGGGTGTGGCAGGGGGCGTGTCCCATGCCTACATACGTTTGCTGGTAGGTGTCTTTCATTCCCATCTCAAAATGTTGGGAGGTATGAGATACATACACACACAGCGATACAACGATTCACACATAGAGAGTGGGGTTGATTTACTAAAACTGGAGCACATAGAATCTGGAGCAGCTCTGCATAGCAACCAATCAGCTTCCAGGTTTTATTATCAAAGCTTAAAGTGGCTCTAAAGTCAGAAGGTTTTCTATCTTAATGTATTCTATGCATTGACCACTTGCTGACCAGTCGCCGCAGTTATACAGCGGAAGGTCGGCTCTATAGCGCGAATCGCCATTGCTTCGTGCAATAGATACAGTGGCTGGTGGCCACGATGTCCGCCGGCCACCCGCGATTGCTTAACAGAGAGCCAGAATGGAGATCTGTCAATGTAAACAAACAGATCCCTGCTCTGTCAGGGGAGTACAGAGTGATCGTCTGTTCCTAGTGATTAGGAACAGCGATCTCTCTGTACTCCCTGTCAGTCCTATCCCCTGCACAGAAACACCTACCAGGGAACACATTTAACCCCTTGATCACCCCCTAGTGTAATTTATACAGTAATCCGTGCATTTTTATAGCACTGATCGCTGTATAAATGTCACTGGTGTCAAAAGTGTCCGATCTGTCCACCGCAATGTTGCAGTCCCACTAAAAATTTGCTGATCACCGCCATTACTAGTAAAAAAAATAAAAATAAAAAGGCCATAAATCTATCCCCTATTTTGTAGATGCTATAACTTTTGCGCAAACCAATTAATATACGCTTATTACAATTTTTTTTATCAAAAATGTGTAGAAGAATACATATTGGACTAAACTGATGAAGAAATTAGTTTTTTTACATTTTTTTTTGGGGGGGGGGAGATTTATTATAGCAAAAAGTAAAAAATATTGTTTTTGTTTTTTTTTTTTTTTTTTAATTTGTTGCTCTTTTTTTGTTTATAGCGCAAAAAATAAAAATCACAGAGGTGATCAAATACCACCAAAAGAAAGCTCTATTTGTGGGAAAAAAAGGACATAAATGTTGTTTGGGTACAACGTTGCATGACCGCGCAAATGTCAGTTAAACCAACACAGTGCTGTTTCGCAAAAAATGCCCTGGTCATTAAGGGGGTAAATCTGGTCCTTAAAGTGGTAGTAAACCCACAAAAAAAAAAAATTCTGCAAGACAAAGGCATAATGAGCTGGTATGCATAGCATACTAGCTCACTATAAAATACTCACCTTAGATCGAAGCCCCCGTAGCAGTCCCCGTACACTGCTCCGGCCAGCAACATTGCTCCCGGAGTTACTTCCGGGTATCGTGGGGTCCGGCGGTGTGATTGGCTGGAGCCGCGACATTACTGGTGGCGCGGGAGCAACGGCACACTAGCTGAAGTGCGTATGTGCCGATGACGTCGGTATATGCTAATACAGGGGATATCTCCTAATCCGTGCAGGTTTAGGAGATATCTGGGGTAGCTACAGGTAAGCCATATTATAGGCTTACCTGCAGTAAAAAGTGGTCTGTAAGGGTTTATTATTATTATATTATTATTTTTTTTTTTTTATTTCAGGTACTTATATAGCTCTGTCAATTTACGCAGCGCTTTACATATACATTGTACATTCACATCGGTCCCTACCCTCAAGGAGCTTACAATCTAAGGTCCCTAACTCACATTCATACATACTAGGGACAATTTAGACAGGATCCAATTAACCCACCAGCATGTCTTTGGAGTGTGGGAGGAAACCGGAGTACCCGGAGGAAACCCACGCAGGCACAGGGAGAACAAGCAAACTCCAGGCAGGTAGTGTCATGGCTGGGATGCGAACCAGCAACCCTTCTTACTGCTAGGCGAGAGTACTAACCACTACACCACTACAACTACTTTAAGTGGTTAAGATAAAAGCCTTCTGTGTGCAGCAGCCCCCCTCAGCCCTCCTAATACTTACCTGACCCACATCTCGATCCAGCAATGTTGCTCAACAGTCAGCTGTCCGGGACACTCCCCCCTCATTGGCTGAGACCGCAGCAGGGCGCCATTGGTTCCCACTGCTGTCAATCAAACTCAGTGAGCCAATGAGGAGAGAGCGGTGGCAGGGTGAAGCTGCGGCTCCATGTCTGAATGGACACACAGAGCAGTGGCTTGGCTTGGGTGCAACCACAGCAAGCTGCTGGAGGGCAGGAGGGAGGGGCTAGGAGTGTCGCAAGGGACCCGAGAAGAGGAGGATCGGGGCTGCTCTTTGAAAAACCACTGCAAAGAACAGGTAAGTATAACATATTTGTTATTTAGAAAAAAACAAAACAAAAAAAAAACCCCAAGACTTTAATATCACTTTAATTGAACAAGATGAAGTTAGAAGCTGATTGGCTACCATGCACAGCTCCACCAGATTCTGTGTGCACCAGGTTTTGTAAATCTCCCCCTGGTGGGAAAGAAAAGTCTGAGGCTATAGAGGGAGATATTAAAAGAGAGCCTGGATTGAGGGGAAAGGGAAAAACTGAGAAAAGTGAGACAAGTGTAAAAATATACAAAGCAGAGTAAGGGCTTGTTCACGCGAGGTGTATGTAGCTGATCAATGGAGGCTGGTACCCACGTTTGGGGTACCATTAAGATATAATGGCATCACATGTGCATTGTGTGCTTTAGTGCATTTTTCGTGCATTCAGGGAGAAATGCATGCAGAAACAATCCATCGATCGACTTCAGTACAATCAGCCTGTCGGGTTTTTTTTTTTGGTAAGGTCCCTGCCAGCGGCTATAGTTGCCAGCAGTGATTATTGTATTCTGGGGGCTGGGAAACCTCCCCCTGTCGGAACACATCAGCTCCTTGGGAGAGATTTTCCCCATTAACACTGACTACTGACTATGTTGATGGGGGAATTGAGCAATTTTCTTTCCTTCAACCCGTGGTTGAAGGAAAGAAAATTGTATAATGTATGACTTGCGTAAGACTGATTATACACTATACAATCTGAATAGATTGTTGAGGTTTGTCTTCAAATCACAGAGCTTTGGTAGGCCTAAAGCTGGCCATATTAAACAATCTCATGATACATTTTCTGTATCTCCTTTAGGGCTAGTTCACCCCAGAATAGCACAGGAGAGCGGTCAGCGATTCCTGTGTAACTCAGTGAGATGTGATTTTCAGCCCATTTCATCTGAATAGGCTAAAAATCACATTGGATCACACAAAAAAGTAGATCATGTGCTACTTTTCAAAAACACACTGCACCAAAATGTAGGGTACTGGCAGTACAATGTGATCTGGTGCAGACAAATGCAAGTGTCATGTGTGTTTAGGGTGACATTGGGAATATATTGACACCTAAAGCAGATTGCACACCCAAGGTGTTTTAAAAAATGGTTTGGGAAACACACACAGAACAC